>NC_090931.1:910689147-910992178 GCF_040938575.1 Ambystoma mexicanum | reverse complement strand
ATCTTGGATGCTATCTAGAGTATGGATGTAATTAACCCCCCTATGTCACTTGAGAGAGGGAAGCATACGGGTATGCATGGATGCAGAGAGCCTGCTTAGATGCAGTGGGGATGATGGGAGTGTCTTGCAGACCAGTGTGCATGGATTATAAGGGTTCAGAAGTAAGGCTCGGACTGAAAGGTGACATAGTGTTGGTTATAAACTTTCATTAACCAATAAAAGGGTTGGAAAATTGACCTATCTGTCCCGAAATCTATGAGGGGTTTTCCTGTCTCAAAGAAAATTATGGAAAACATCAGCATGTCAAACAGTCAGTCACTGTCATGTCCAAAAGCCCTGCTTCTGACAATAACACTAGTAACTTAAATCTAATGTGCAGAGGTGTTATGCTTTGAACAAAAGTGATGACAGTTCTTGCCAACAGAAAAGTACTCAATGTCTCGGGTACAATAAATGCTCCTTGTCCCTTAAGGTAGTATTCCATTGTTTGGGGAAACGCTCCTTTCCCCAGGATTCCTTCTGGTTCTACTTGAAACAAGACAGTGAACGTCCCTTCTTTGTTCACAGAGGGTTTATGGCTGTCTCTCTCTCCTGCCAAACACACCCCGGGAAGTTGTAATGGATAGTCACTGCTAACCTCCTGCTTTTATCTCGTTGGGCCCAGACCCCATACTCTTTTGAGTGAGCTTCACGTTATTCTTAGGCCTTCATATGGGTATGAGTCCCAGACTTGCAATGCTGCATCACAATAGTTTGGTTTACTCTCCTGCCAAGCATGTTTTTCCTTCTGGACTGTCTCTGTTTCTCTCAGAGTCGCAGACCCTATAATTCTCTGGCTTTCCTGTGGGTGTGTGTCCCAGACTCGCAATACATTGTCACAGTAGCTTGGTGTACTCTCCTGCCAAGCATATATGTGTGTCTTTCTCTCTCTGTTACTTTCAGGGTCCCAGTCCCCCTTATCTTGTGTTCTGTGGTTCTTCTCCGAATCCTCCCAGACGTCCAGCACCTCACGGCCTGCCCACGTACCTGTTTGTGTGTTTGTGTGGTTCGTATCTTCAAAGCGGCACAGCTCTAGCGTGAGGGAGGCTCCGGGAGTGTTCAGCTCTGCTGATCACTGCTTTTCTCTCGGGCTGTGCTTCACGTCTCCTGCTGCACTCGCGTTCCTCTTTGTGTTGGTGCTGCTCCACCGGTTACTGCTTTCATCTCAGGCTCTGGTTTTGATTTCAGCAGCTTCCCGGACTTCGGGACGCCCAGAGGTTTTCTTGGGCAGCGGTCGATGTAGCTCCTTTGTCCTGTACTACCATTGTGACCCCATTCGCCTCCGTGCACAGCGTCTCCTGCTGCGCTTCCCTGTGTGCTGTGTCAGCATCTCCCGTGTTTCGGAGGATGGCTCTCTCCATCTTGGATTCCCTCTGTTATTTTGTATTGCCTTTGACCAATAAAATGCTGTGACAAACTAAACCATTCACTACTACTCTTTGGAGTGATCCTCGTACTCCTGGTCATCTTCTTCACAATACTTGTATTAGAACTATATGCATAGCACATTGTATACTTTGGTGCCTTAGTCAGATCTAACTTATCAGGTTAGCTGGCTTTACAACAAAAGATATTAGCACTGGTTGGAAAGAGGGAAGGAGAGTTTGTCTTTGGTGAAGCGGGAGGGTGTAATAAAGTGGAGGTATACCCCGTTCTTAGGGGATGGTCGTCCCCAATCCCATAAGGGGCTTCCTCTCCCATGTAATTCCCCCCCTGTGCACCACCTCCATGGTGACTATTGTACTGTGGACACACCGGCCTGGCCTCATGGGAAAGGTCTACCCCTACGGGGGAAGGGACAACATCCACTGATTTGTCACAGGATGCATTGATGTGCTAGTCTAAGATAGAGCTAATGTCTAGGTACGTGTTCACAGAAGTCTTGGATGCTGTTCTGCTGTGGACCATTAATTATGTATGCTGTGATTTCACCTTGTTAAGTGGAGCAGGGGAGCGTACAGGTATGCATCGGTACAGAGACCACAGGTGTGTTTGTTCGTCAGCCGAGCATGACTCTATTCCGATGGGAGTGTGCTGCTGACCCATGCGTATGGATATTGAGATGTGGGAGTGCAAGATAGAGCTGATGTGTAGGTCAGTTTTCACAGAGTTCTTGGGTGCTGTCCTACTGCAGCCCAGTGAGCATGGATGCTGTGATTCCAGCATGTTAGATGGGGCATGTGAGCGTACATGTAGGCATTCATACAGAGAGCTCAGGCCGTTTTGTTCGTAAAACGGGCATGAATCGATGCAGTTAAACCAGATGGGAGCGTGCTGCTGACCTGTGTGCATTGCTACATTGATGCGCGAGTGTAAGATAGAGCTAATGAGTAGGTCTGTGTTTGCAAGGGTCTTGGATGCGATCCTACTGTGGACCAGCTATCATGAATTGCGGGACCACACCATGTTAGATGGGCAGGGGATCATGCAGGCAGTCATGAATGCAGAGTTCTCAGGCGGGTTTGTTAATCAGCTGCTCATGCATTTATGTGGTTGCTGAAGTTTTGAAGATCCCATGAATGAACATCTCCGTAAAGCCTGCTGGCACACTGATATGTTATGGATTCTTTTTTTCCTGTTTTATAAATTTAGGTGGTGGCTAGACTTCTGTTTTATATCAGATTCTTGGCTCGAAGCTTAGACAGTCTGAGAGCCACCCAGAGTCATAAGGGAAGCATTCAGATCAGAGATGCCTGGGAACGCGACTATTGTTGCTCCCGGGAAACACACAACGGTCTTGCAAATAATGGAGGCATTAAAGATCGATCTGCCCTCACCCACGGTTGTTACCCTCAATCATGGAGCTTTCCTGGGTCATGCCAGTAAATCTACCCCTCCTCACCCCCCACTCACGGTGAGGTCCATCCTGCCTGAATAAAACCATCCCCTGGGGACAGCATTTTATCAGGGAATATATTTTTCATTTGGGAACTTTTCTTTCTGTCACGATTTATTGGGCGGTCACTCTCAACTCAGGGAGTTACTTTACCCCACCACGCCAGTTGGCCCGCAACAAAGTGCTTAGCAGATGCAACTTTAGTGAGGCCTTCCACCTATATAGTACCATTCAGCAAATACCCTCTTTACCACCAATGAGCTAGGAACCAGGCAGGTGTATGCTAAGAATATATATTTATTTAAGTTTTTACAAAGAATAATAGGACAGTCACAAAAACATCAGCCATCAACTCTGTAGCACTACAGAATATCACAATTTCATATTATATGCACCAAATTGACTGACCTATATTTCTAATGGACTTTCAGTTACTACAACACACAAGTAAAATTCAGAGATGGCCATTCATCACTTTTTATCAGATTTCTTGCAATTAAACTCATAGAAACATGCGAAACAGACAGCGATTGCCTAGTTTGTTACCATGCTCTTTTCTCCCAGCAACCCCTACCCTTCAGGCATCAAGCAGATATGACCCCTTTGGTGTGAATGCAAGGTACAGATAGTGGGAGTGCAATGGGAAAATCGTTTTGTCTTTTTATTTGAAAGGTAAGGCTTGGGAATGAACTCTCTGTGAAAATCGTTTTTCAACACACAATAAAGTGAAATGCAAGGCTTTGAGGATTGGTTTGAGAATAAATGTGAATATATGTGAAATAAAATGTGTACCACTCATACATGGGAAATGCAATGCTTTGGGATGCTTGTTTAAAAGGAATGGAAACATGTGTTTTAACACAATCAACATTGACTTGAAAGGCAGAATTTGAGGGTTACTTCTTTTTGGAATTAAGCACACCCCCTTCTGTAAAGAAATCAGGGGTTTCAGATAAATAGTCACCTGAGTACTTATTGTTTATACCGGCTCTAACACACTGGGCATGAACTTTGTTACTTTGAAACTGTAACAACACTCATCCTGTGGTTTTTCAATGTGGGAATGAATTGATTTAACTTTAATGAAAGGTGCTAAGGGTCTACACAGGTTCACCTCCTCCCCCACAATTTAATGGAAAGGAAAGGCAGGCAGTTCCCAACACATTTAAATGTAAATGGATAGGGTGGTTTTCTATGAGGGAATTAATTGAGTTATATTTAATAAAATGTGACACGAGTCTACCCGGTTCCACCCTCCTATCTGCTATGCGAGATGGAGATAAAGGCTGGCAGATGCCCCCCAAACTTTTGTTGGCATTTGGATTATTCTACTTACATAGGAGACCATGGTTATGCGGCATCCAGTGAAACAGCAGGGCTCCTCTGAGGACTCCACAGATCCAGTCACAGGATTCGGTCAAGGATAGTCCCCAGCACCCAGTCCTCCTCTGGCTCCTCAAATGGCAGGCCCAGCTAGCTTCTAGATTGCCCAGTCTCTGTTTCCCATGCAAGGTATCGGGCCTTTCCAGGTGAAAAGCTTTTCTCCTGGCAAGGTTTACTCTGATGTCCTTGGTAGCGCTCTGTGCCTCTCTGCTAGTTGTTCCTCATAAGAGTCCAGAAGTAGACTATCTCCAGGAATAGAGTGGAAAAAGCCCCTCTCAGATTGAAAACTGACATCTTATAGGGCAGATGACACTCACATATTATAATAATGACCACAATACGGATTGGCTAGCTCTCTCCCTCCCCTTCCCACCATATATGCCCACTGCCTGCTGATAGGACAAGGAGTTGGGAGGTCTGGATGATGGAGGCTGAGCGAGGAGAAAGATTCAGCATCCCAAATTGACAGGTGGGTTTACTTTTTCAGTGTTCTTAAAATCGTACAGCATGGCAGCTACCTTACATTTTCACATAAATGCAGGCACATATATATTTTTGAGTTCTATATTTTGTGGCTAGTCGGAAATTACTAATCTTATTTTGGCACGCAGTTCCTGGGAGGAGTTATCTTTTTTTATTTGCTCCTGAGCCGAAATAGTTAGAAATCTGACACTTCAAGATTCAAACATTAATTTTACAATCTATCAACACACCAACTTTTCATTTCGGAATTATGAGAAGGCCGGAATCATCATTTGCTTCATAGCTCAAACTGTATACATCATACAGAATTCATATTTACATGGTACGATACATGGTTTTTCCTGGATACCTCGCAGTTTGTTGTAATTAGAAAAAGTATACATTTTCCACACTTGTTGCTTTTCGCGATCAGTCGTCCTTGGTCTGTTGACCACCTACTTGCCTCCCACAGCCACATGAGCAGGAATTCTTGGATTCTGCTCTAGAGTAGAGTGGAATCAGGGGCAGAATCTGCTAATTCCACTGGGATTCCACTCCACCTGTGAACATTTCAGACGCCTCTCTCCAGTACCACAGTCTTGGCAAGTAAGCTTCCAGGTGTGTGGCCTCAATCAATTATATGATAGACCTGCAGTGTATGCTTTACTGAATCCCAGCCCTTTCTCATTATCTACTGATTGCATGCTTGCTGTCTGTGCATGTCAGATTCCCGGCCTGTTGTCTTTGATTTACTGATTTCTGGCCTGCTCGCTCTGTCCACTAATTCTAGACCTCCATTCTCAGCTGATTAAGTGGAGGATTTCTGTCTTAGTCGATTGCTTTTAGACCCATCATCTGGTTCACTTATTCCAGTCTTGGTTGCTCTCCCTTGCTGATTCCAAGATTGTTGTCTCAGTTGTACTGATTTCGGGTTTTCCTTGTTTATCTTACTGATTCTAGGTTTGGTGTTTCTGTCCATTGATTGTGGATCCACAGTCTATGCAATGCTGATTCTAGGCATATGTATGCTGTCTTTGTCGACTGATTCCAGTCTTGCCTTCTCTCCCTTGCTCATTCCAGGGTTTTTGTCTTGGTGGTACTGATTTCAGGTCTTCTGTTTCTGTATTACGTATGCTAGGCACGCTGCCTGAGCCTTGACGTCCTTTTAAATTTTCTTCCATTGTGGTGATGGTCTCTTTTCTAATCCACCGGGAGAGCCTGTCATGGGTTATACATTCTTGAAGAGCTATTGCGACGAATTGCGTAAATTGCTACAAAGGGGCCAGAGCCCTGAGTCGATTGAACAAACTCTGACCCAGGGTAGTTGCCTTTTTTGCGGAGGGCGTGTGACAGGTGCAGAGGGATCCCTGCTAATTCCTGCCCCATTCAGGCATTGTCCTTTATATCCTGTTGCTCTGGTTTTTTGAAACACTGGATCACTTTAATCAATGAACTTATTGCGTGCCAATGACTTAGGTGCTGACCATGAGTATATGGCTGCTGCTTCTTCTCCACGCTTATCTGGCTGATAAGCTTCCAGATAGCACAGGATTTATTGCTAATATTTTACACATTCCAATTAAATAATGAACATTGCAATATAACACGGTAGCCAAATTGCACCTGCCTAATCTCCCACTGCTATTGGGGCAGATGTCAGTTGCATCAGTCTATGGTGGGCCTGGACCCTTGGGGCTGGCGGTGTAATATAGGCTGTTATCCTGAGCCAGGCCCCATATTCTAGAATGCATGTTAATTTTGAGCAGCTAGAGATTTGTCATTGGGTGAATGGCACCACGGGAACTGGTGTGGACGGGCGTGATTGGGGAAGCGGCTTTCTCACCCATGTGATCAAGTGAGTCCAATCACAGAATATGAGGTGGCTTCGTGGAGGCCATCCACTAATCACGTAGCTCTGTAGATGCTTTCACCAGCGCAAAAGAAGAATGCATGCTGGGTAAACTCAGTGGGTGAAATGTGTGTCCGGGCAATCCTGCCAAAGACAATGGCGGGATTACTTTTGAGAAAATAAGGTGCACCAAGTCACCTTGGCACACAGAACTCTTTCTTTATGTATAAAAACATTTTGGAAGGATTTACAGAAATGGTGGTTCTTGCAAAGGCACCCCTTGTCCTCAGCATCATAGCGGCTGTCCAATGGTGAAATGGAAACCGTTGTAAAAAAGAAATAAATTAATGTACTAATGGAGAAATCGGAATCATATCTAAAAGGAAATGATTAGAGACGAACACTCAGTATAACTTTTGGAATAACCCAAAACATTGTAAGCTGGTTAAGTAGCTCAGAAGCACTTGCATTGGATAGCAGTGAGCGACCTGCAGTCGCAGGTTCGAGTCCCAGCAGGGGACACGAATCAGCCCCTTGCCCTTCCGAGGTCGAGGACCATTCAACGTGTGTAATAATGACGTCTATTGTTGCAGTGCTTAGAAGCGAGGGGAATCCAGCACGATGAGCTGTATTGAAACGTGTTATTATTAAAGGGAGGGTTTGGGTTAAGTGGAAGACTCCGGTTAAGGATCAAGTGTTGTCCCAAAGAGTGGCTTAATACACTGGGCAAGAGCTAATAACATCCCAGGGTGTGGCCTGGCAAAAGTCTAAATGCACATACTAAGAACACGTTAGAGAAATGAGAAACACGAGGGGTCAGGGAAAGGGTCATACGTGCAGAGAATGAGAGGCCTCGGGGCTAATTGGCCAATTACATCTACTAATTAAACGTTGGTTAAGGGCCCACGAGGGGCGGGACCAGGGAAATCCTTAAATAAACACACATTAAGGACCCACTAGATGGGGCATGAGCATTGTTAAATAACCACGGTGTAAGAGGATAGCTGAAAATTACCCTCAATGCTTTGAGGGTGTTTGCGTTGCTTCAGCGAGGGAGGGCGTCCTGTAACCGTGGGGTGAAAAGTGCAGTTCCTCCTTAATTCACTCAACTGACAGGTTTCAGAAACTGCAGACAGGACCAGACTGGAACACGGAGTGGCCCCCGGCACCCAAATAAAAGTGCCCAGCATTCACAAAACACGTACTTTGGGAAAGTAAGTGGGGAATTGTACATGTTTAAGCAACTACCTGCTGCACAGGCTCGGGCTGGACTCTGGGGCAATAGGGCAATGCCCAAAGGGCAGCCCCAACGTGCTGGTGTGGGCCAGTTTCTTTGGTCAAAACAGTCTGTCACAAAAGAAATCATTTGCCATTTGAGACTTTGGGCCACATTTTCACCGTTGCGTGAGCCAATTTTATACCCCAGTTCAAACCCGCAGCTGCACAGTGCACAAAGTCAGTAAAGGGTCCCCCACTGGCCCTTGGTGGTTCTAATGACAGAGATCTGTCGCAAAGCCGACTGAGCCCGTTATCAGTAGATCACCCCGACCCCAAGGTTGGTTGTAGAGGCAGAGGCGGGCTCGCACGCCCCTTCCATCAGATGTTGTGTACATGACCACTCACACGCTCTTGGCGACCGGTCTGCATCCAGCCACTCGGGCACACATGACCAGAACTTCCTGGTCAGAGTGGTGCTGAAAAAGGGAGGAAAGGGAGTGGGCCACAGCCCTCCCATATACTGAGACCGAGAGGGTCTGTGCAAAAGTTAGCGTTACTCGGGGAGATCGATGTGCATGGTGGCGTTCGCTGCCACCTTGATCCCAATGGTTGAAGGTTCGAGGTGGAGTACCCATTAGAAGCCACACCAAATGGCAAATGCGGCCAGCAACGGAATGAAGAGGAGGGTGGTCACTTCCTCTCTCCTTGGCACGAACGGGAATGCCAACGATGGCCATGTGGTTGTACTGTCGGAAATACTGAGAAGCAGCGGAAGATCCATTGTGCTCCCTAAAATTAGGCTGATGCACCCAAGAAAATTAAATAGAGAGTATCATTACCCAGTTGTCTCCCCTTCATGCCCCTTTAATGTGTTCAGTTCAGGTGCCACAAACAATATTTCCTGGAATTAAAAATACAAATAAATCTATTCATTTACAGCAATTGCTCACTTTAAAAAAAAGTATGGATCACAAATGAGAACTATTTTTCTGAGCTGCTTAAACCTTCCTTTGACTCTCAACTTCTAAAAGTAGCGCATAAAAAATACTCCTGCCTCAAAATCCAATCTGGAAGCACCTCCCTTCATTACATGGTAGCCGCGGTGGCCATGTATCCTCACCAAGACCCCACGGTCGGCATGTATCCTCACTAAGATCCCACGGTGGGCATGTATCCTCACCAAGAATGGGCATGTATCCTCACCAAGATGCCACGGTGGGCTTGTGTCCTCACCAAGACCCCACGGTGGGCATGTGTCCTCACCAAGACCCCATGGTGGGCATGTATCTTCACCGAGACCCCACGGTGGGCATGTATCCTCACCAAGACACCACGGTGGGCGTGTGTCCTCACCAAGACCCCACAGTGGGCATGCATCCTCACCAAGACCCCACGGTGGGCATGTATCCTCACCAAGACGCCACGGTGGTCATGTATCTACACCAAGACCGCACGCTTTTTCAGTAGACCTAGTATGGGGGGGATTGTTCATTCTGTGTCCTCACCAAGACCCCATGGTGGGCATGTATCTTCACCGAGACCCCACGGTGGGCATGTATCCTCACCAAGATACCACGGTGGGCATGTATCTTCACCAAGACCCCACGCTTGGCACGTATCCTCACCAAGATCCCACGGTGGGCATGTATCCTCACCAAGATCCCACGGTGGGCATGTATCCTGACCAAGACCCAGAGGGGGCATGTATCCTCACCAAGACACCACGGTGGGCATGTATCCTCACCAAGATGCCATGGTGGGCTTGTGTCCTCACCAAGACCCCACGGTGGGCATGTGTCCTCATCAAGACCCCATGGTGGGCATGTATCTTCACCGAGACCCCACGGTGGGCATGTATCCTCACCAAGACACCACGGTGGGCGTGTGTCCTCACCAAGACCCCACAGTGGGCATGCATCCTCACCAAGACCCCACGGTGGGCATGTATCCTCACCAAGACGCCACGGTGGTCATGTATCTACACCAAGAACGCACGCTTTTTCAGTAGACCTAGTATGGGGGGGATAGTTCATTCTGTGATGGATTTCAAAGTAGCCACACAAGGTCAGGCCATGAGACCATAAGCAATGGCCATTTGTACTGCCTCAGTGACCAGAAACGGCCAGGCCATTTGCATCATTGTAATATATGTTGGTCACTTTGAGAGGCAAAGCGGGATGTAGGTTCAGTGGAGCTATCGCTGGGCCGCCAAGTAAGGTGCAGCGACATGTCACTTCCCGGGTGTTGACTGACACTTCCTAGATACATTCTAGTTAATGATCTTAGCGGGGTGGTGGCTAAACCTACAGCAATTCCGTTCATTAGCTGAGGGCTGGCCCCAGACAGATGTTGACCTGCCTGGCGGGGATGCAGAGGAAATCACTTAGAAATGTGAGTTGTCCAACCTGTTGGAAACGGGGCCCTCCAGGGTCCTGAGCACCACTGCTTTATAAGAGGGATCATATGACTGACTGGCAGACCAGTGGCATAAGTCAAGGCTGATCAATGGAGGCGGTCTACTAGTTGGAAAAGGAAGCATCTTATGTCTTTCTACCAAGTAGACTTGCAAGCTAGTTGAACAGCGTTGGTATAGAAGAGTGCTGAGGGATGGAGTTAGCGCTTTGGGAAGGGAGGTGGCAAGCGGAATGCCACAAAGGACTTTCATGACTTCCTCCCACTTCAGAGGCACGGGTAGGGTCTAATGGCATACGGGTTTGATTTAGAGATGACAGCTCCCCCTCGTAGAAGTAGAATGAGTGAGGCGTAATCTAGAAGAATAGTCTCGGAGGTGACAGCCAAGGTCCCGCGCACTCACGTTCAGAGTCTTGCAAAAAGGGACCTCACTCCGAGGCAGAGGGTCGCAGTAGATAAAATCTGGTACACCACCGGGGAAAGCACCAAAATAGAGGCTGCACCCCTGTGCTAGAAGGCCACATGTGGACTCTCGCTTGATGGCGGTGCTGAGTGAGGCTGCACATGGGCGAGTCCCTGCATGTTCCCTCCTGGACTGAAGTGGAGGCTGCAGACCTGTTCTAGAAGGCCGCATGTGGACTTTCCCTTGAGTGCGGTGCAGAGCGAGGCTGCACACGGGCGAGTCCCTGCATGTTCCCTCCTAGACTGAAGTGGAGGCTGCACCCCTGTTCTAGAAGGCCACATTTGGACTCTTCCTTGAGTGTGGTGCAGAGCGAGGCTGCACACGGGCGAGTCATTTCGTGTTCCCTCCTGTCCTTACATTCTCAAGTATAGTGCGGGCAGAAAGTGAGCTCTACTAACCCATTGGAAGAGAAGTGGCTCTGGAGAGAGGCCGCTCCCATCTGCCGTGCCACCACCCTCAATATCTATTGCTTTATAATCACAGGCAGGGACATTATTTGGGATCGCCAGGGGTCGCAGACTCGCAGATGTGATCCCTGTGGGCTACCTTCATGGGGTGAGTCACTGATTTAGTCTGTTCTTAAATGCCTCAACTCAGCCTTTCATCCTTCTGAGGTTGATAAATGATTACCTACACAGGTTGGATGATTATTGTATGCATATTTGTTCTATATAAAGCACCTTGGCGTAAGTTCTATATAATAACACATCATTATCATTTGGCCTTGGACGTCTGCTTGCATTCACAGTAATTTGGTAATGTGGGCCTATACACACTGATATTAACGATACATATGGTGATCCATTCTTGTATAAAATGTACATCACATTATAGTGATATCGTAACCATATTTTTCGTAGTGTACTTAGGACATGTTATGTGATGCCACTTCCTGTTTTGTCAAGGGGTGAAAAGTCGTGTTTCACTACTTCCCATGATCTAACTTTGGGGTGGGGTCAAATGACATCACTTCCTGTGATGTCAGAGGTCAAGGGCCGTGCGATGTCACTTCCGCTACCCCTGGCATTTTGGCGAAATCAAGTCCCTGGGCACAGGGCCTAAGAAGTTTTGGCCTTCTCTGGCATTGTTAAAGTGGGAGATCGGCGAAACTATCTTTCCCCTCTTCTGCTCCTGATATTGATATTAAATAGAAAGGCCTCAGTTATGGTGCCTTGAACCATCTTCGCCTCTGCATTTTCCCTGTCCCTCTAAAAATGCGGCCAGTGATGCGAACATTGTAGGCGAGTGGAGACTAGGGCCATTGTGCAGCCACTGCATCTTAACAACTGCTAAGGACGTCTATTTTCGTCCCGAATGACACCCTTAAGTTGTAAAATGTAAAAACAAAACTGCCTACGGCTACCCCTAGGGCTCCATTTTCTTTACTTATTTATTACGGAATGCCCCCGCGTTTGTTTTTACGGCTTGGCATGCCTGCTAATTGGATATTTGCAATGTTGTGCCTTCTGTAGTGCCTTGGCTGCATCAAGTGGATGCTTGAAGCTTCCATGTGCTGGCAAGTGGAGCTTAACTCTAATACTTCAATCAGCCGGAGATCAAAGTTATGATTGGCCTTGAAGGTGGAGGAAGCCATTCGTCAGAGCGCTGCCATTTCCGGAGGACTCGCTCTGGACATAACATGGTCCGCTTGCTGCCTGTTAAGAGATGCGCAACTCAGTCAGGGAAGCAAGGTGGGTGCGAGGTCTTGTGACATTGGAACAATAAAGATTTATAACTAATACCAGGACAATCCTGGTGTTAGTAGTATCTTGATGTTTCTGTGGAGTATGTTTGCAGTGCTCCCGGACCAAAGCATGTTCGCTTCATTCCTGGATAAGAGCGCGAGTTTACAAAGTCTTCAAAGGATCAAATCGATGTTGAAGCTCTCAGCTGGAATACAAAATGGATGCTATGCTCGGAGCCGGAGGGGAGCGGCGTGGGATTAGGCGAGATGGCCAGATTCCAAGTGTAAGAAACCATACACAAGCGCTCTGCGCCCTCAGGATATGGGCCTCCTCTGATGTGGTTTCCTCGCGAAAAGTGGGTATTAAAGGCAATGGAGATTCCTGCGCAAGAGTGCAGTGGCGAGCAAGCTTGTACAAGGCCTCGGCTGAAACGTGAAGCCTTTGCCCAGAAGGGGCTACACACAGAGTGAACGAGCTGGCTTTATAGAGAGAGGCAAAGGCTGCTGGGTCCCTCAGGGCGGAGCTTCTCTTGGGTGGGGATGAGGAAGTAGAGAGGGTTGCAAGAGGGGGCGGGTACAGGAAGTAGAAGAGAGAAGTGGGCTGTGGAAGCAGGAATGCTGCTGCTGGGTATAATGTAAGAGAGCGGGGAGGCTTAGCTAAAGAACAGGAGGCCCGAGGAAGAAGAGAGGGGAAATGAAGGCATGAGTGAATCTTAGGAAGAAGCAAGTTATGTGGACGAAAATAAGGGAGAATGGGGAACTACAAAAGGGTTATGGTGTGAAGGTGTATGGTTGAGGAAGTAAATGTCAAAAGAGAAGGTGTCCGCAGGGAGTAGCCGCAAAGTACCAGAAATGGCACAGCTGGGATGAGAGTGACAAAGAGAGAGATGGAAGAGAAAAGGTTGTGTGAGGATGAGGTCAGGAGGCCTGGAGTGGAGATTAGGGTGTAAGGAGGGAAGCATGAAAGTATGGGAGTGAGGGAGTACTGATTCTATTTGAGACCCACACTCTGTGTTCTCTCTTAAACTTGAAAGTCGCCTGTGTGTTTTCTGGCCAACATACTAACTGTGCTTTATTGTGTTTGTCCAAAGTTTGCATCCTCTGAGACAGGCCCAAAGACTGTGCTTTTTGAAGATTACCTACTGACTGTGCAGTCTAGAGATTATACTGTGACAATACTCTGAGGCCTGCTCAATGACTGTGCTCTCTGGGGACTGCTCAATGGCTGTGCTCTCTGCAGCCTGCTCAGTGACTGTGCTCTCTATGATCAGCTCACTTACTGCGCTCTATAAGGCCTGCCCAATGACTGCGCTTTCTGAAGCTTATACTATTCGATTACTCCGAGCGGTCTGCCCAATTACTTTGCTCTCTAAGGCTTGCCCATGGCTGTGCTGCCTGAGGTCTGCTCACTGACTGTGCTATCTGAGGCCTGCCCATGACTGTGCTGTCTGAAGCCTGTTCACTGAGTGCACTCTCTGAGGCCTTCCAGCTGAATGTGCTGTTTTAGGATTAGGGCTTCTCAATAGCCGTTCTGTCTGCAGTTTACGGTATGATGATACTGTGTGAAGTCGGCCCAACTACTGTGCCCTCTTGGACTTCTACACTGACTGTGCTGTTCAAGGCGTGCCCAATGACTGCACTCTCTGTGGCCTGCTCACTGATTGCACTCCCTCTCTGAGCCCTGCTCACTGTCTGAGCTCTATGAGGCTGCCCAATAAATGTGCACTCTAAGGCTTTCTCAATGACTGTGCTCTCTGGGGCCTGCAATCGGACTGTGCTCCCTCAGCCATGCTCACTGGCTGTGCTCTCGGGGTAATGCTCATTCACCGTGCTCCCTTAGTCCTGCCCAATCTCTGTACTCTCTAAGGTTCGTTTGGTCTGCAGTTTATGCAAATATAATACTCTCCGAGTTCGGCCCAAAGACTGTGATCTCTGAGGCCTGCACGATGACTGCTCCCCCTGAGGCCTCTCCAGTGACTGCTCTCTCGGTGTCATGTTGACAATCTCTGCTCTTTGAGGTGAGGCCTGGCCAATAATTCTGCTCGCTTTGCCTGTGCAGAGAGCGCCCAGAGGTAGTCTGTGTAACTTGTAACCGAGGGCTCTGTTGCCACTGTACTGACTGGGCTATCTTGAGCTCCCACAATACCGCCGTTATCTGGAGGCTGTGCGCTGACTGGTGTGCTTTGACCCGTTGCTCCGGCTGGTATGTCCGAAGCCTCCGCCCCGAGTCTGTCCTCCGTGCTCGGTGTAACCTGCGCTGAAACATCGCTCTGGAGTCTCTGCACTGACTCTCTGCTCTATAGAGTCTGAGCCGACACTGCGCTCTGGGGTCTCTCCACTGACTCTCAGCTCTGTAGGCAGTGGTGTCGCCAGGAATCAAATTTAGGAGGGGCACAGAGGGGCCAAAGACAAAAGTAGGGGGTCACAGATAAAAGTCGGGGGCGAACATGGTCACTGCTCGTTTTAGGTAGGGGGGTTTAAGGGGGGGCACAGGGTTTCACCACACCCCCCTCCCACCAGCGACGCCACTGTCTGTAGAGTCTGAACCAACACTACGGCACTGGTTCTGTGCATGCACTGGATAGTCTGGGCTGACACAGTCCTCTCTGCACTGACTCTGTGCTCTATAGAGTCTGAGCCAACACTGCGCTCTGCAATCTCTGCACTGACTCTCTGCTCTGTAGAGTCTGAGCCAACACTGCGCTCTTGTGCCTCTGCACTGATTCTGTGCACTCTATAGTCTGGGCTGACACAGTCCTCTCTGCACTGACTCTGTGATCTGTAGTGTTCTGAGAAGGGGGGGGGGGGGTGTTCTGAATCCACGCGAGTGCTCTGCCCCCCTAGGGGCTGCCCCAGAATCAGTGGGTTGTTGTGTCTGAGTCTGCGGGTGTGTACTCTGGGCCCATATGTGGTGTTCTCTGTGCTGGTGGACGATGTATGATTCGGTGGGTTGTCTCTGGGTCAGTGTGCTCTTTTACTCTTTCTCTGGGGATTGTGCTGTGGTCCTTTTGGCGTGCACAGTGTCTTCTTGGAATGAGCCCTGGCTCTGTGGGGTGCACTTTCGCTCTATGGCTGTACACTGCGTCTCTGGCAGCTGTACCCTTGCTTTGTGGGAGTGGTCTCTGTACTGTTAGTGTGCACCATGGCTCTGGGTGTTGTGCCCTTGCGGGGTGAGGTGCAATGGGGCACATTTTGCTGGATGGAGCAGTTTGCATGAGCAGGATCGGACTGGGGCATAACATTGTCTCGGGCCGCCATGAAAGAGTGGCCCATGGTTGCAGATGGCAATGCATTCATTCATTTTGTGGCACTGCTTGAGTTGTTGATAAAATGTGATGCAAATTTTGCATTTTAAAGAATATTTATTTAGTAACACTGGTCAAAACTACCAGCTGTTGGTGAAGTAACGTATGAAACAGGCCCAAATGGACCAATAAAGTGGCCCACTTTCACCCAAAAAACGGGCCCAGAGTAGCATTTTGCTTTTGTGGTTCGGGCATTGCCCTATTGCCCTATAGACCACTCCGAGGCTGTCATGAGTTTCTGTGGGGTGGGCATCGATTATACCCTCCTTCATTAGGATACAGCTGCCCCGCTGCACTCTCTGAGGTGCAACTACCCCTTACACTGTGAAATCTTGTGGGTGCTGCCTTTCACCCCAGCAGGGGTGTTGCTGGGTCTGGAAAAGACACGGGGCTATGTTAATGTCGGAACTGTCGGGACTGGGAGCTAGCTAACCTTTTGGTTATAGCTCCTGAGATTCTATCCGGGGCTACAACCAAAAGACCAGGGGCTATAGCCCCCTTACCCCTCCCCTAGCAACGCCTCTGCACCCCAGACACTTGCAACTGCTTCTGCACCTAAGCGTATGTCACCCCCATAACCCCCAAAGCTGCACTGGAACATGGTGCCTTGGGTACCCATGTTCCCTGGAAAGAGACACCTGATAGGACCGTGAACTCCAGCGGCTATTAAAAGGGTACTTACATTCCCTTACTGGGCATACTTCCTGGCTCTGTTGAGTTGTGTTGCCCACCTTTGAGGTGTTGTGATGCAATTACACATTTGCCTCAATTTGGAAGGGTCTTCGGGTGTTTCCACTGTGCAAACCACCACCGTTTCACCTGCCTGGCAAGGTACCTGCTCTGGGAGTCAGTTTGGAGCAAATTCATGTGTGTGTTCAAGCTTCTTCAACTCAATGTTCTCCATTGTTGGGGTTACTGTAGCATACTTGAAAATCCGGCCGCACAGCGCCTTCACTTTTCAGTTATCACACACCAGACATGAAACGCCACACACCACACCACACACTGAGCTGTTTGACCCTGAGGGCCATGTGCTAATACAATCAGGCAACTCTCGCGCGTGGATTGAAGTTTTAATAAGGTGGTGTATTCCCAGAGGAGCGCCCCTTCTCCCCAGAGCTACAGGCACGCCCATGGGTGGCTGGGAGACCCCAGTGACTGCTTTGGCAGCAGTCTCAGTGCTGTATTGTCCGCAGGCAACTACATACTGCAGGCCATCCTCACGTGAGTTTATCTTCAGGGTTCAGTTATCCCTACTACAAAGCTGGTCATTATTGGCTATTTGTGGCGCACGTGCCCTCCAGTGCAGCATCACCCATTCCATGCCCAACTGGCAGCTATCCCTAGATTATTTCTATATTGTGCTCCATTATGCTCATATTCAGGTATCCCCCAAGAGCACATTGTATTGCTTCATACTGTGGTCTATTTATGTTTCACCTCTTGGCATTACTAATAAAACCGATTGTACTGTTCTACAATGTGTCTAACATTTAGGTATCTCTAAGAAAGTGTATTGTTGTATATTATGGCTTTAATAACCCATTCCACAGGCTGCACCGGGGGTAACGGCTCAGCAGCCCAAGTTAACGGCCAGAGCAAAGCGAGTGCGGTTAACGAGAACTCCGGGGCATTACCCCCATGTAGCCTGTGGAACGGGTTAATAACAACATTAGCACCCTGGGTTACCAAAATGGTAACATGGGGTGCTAAAAAAAGTATTTTCATTAATTGAGCGGTACGCATGCTGCGTCCCGTTCAGTTAATCAAAATACATTGTCAAGATGGCTGCCATGGTTGTGAAAGGCGGGGCGCCGTACGGAGACCCGCTTCCAGTTCCATAGCGGTCAGCAAAGTGAGAAGGACGAACGCCTGCTGCCGCTCAACAATCAGGAGGGTGGGGCGGGGGAGAGGGATTGGGAATAGTTACAAAAAAAAGAAACAGGAGGGTGGAGTTAAGATGGTGCTGTGGGGCAAGAGAGGCAGCCTGCGGGTTCTGTGGAACGTGGGCTGAGATCAGCGGTTTCAGCCTGCGATCTGCGGAACCTGATTGGCTATTGCCCCGCCCCGGGTGCTAATGTGCTGCTTGGTGCTGGTATCTGGTTGTCCTTAGAAAGCTCAGTGCACTGTTGTATATTGTGCTCTGTTGTCTTCACTTCTAGAAAGTTAATTGCATTGTGTCATATGGGGCTCTATTATCTTTGATAGCTAGGTATCTATAAGAAATGTCAGTGCTCCATATGTGTGTTCCATTGCGTTCGCATGGAGGAATCCGTAAACGCTCAAAAAATTGTCTACAGGCGTCCCTCTGCGAGAACGAACACGGATCATTGACCTGTTCTTTGGGAAGGTACCCACTCCAGAGTCCGCACCCACACTTTAGCTCACTGTACCTTTCACAGAAGGGCAATATCCATTTGCATATCAGTCTTTATCCCGCCCACATGGGCAGTCCAGCACCGAAATGCTATGGCAATTCCCCTCTGAACAAGAGTACCAATAGCAACCCTGAGCTAACGTGTGGCTGTGGACTCTCGAGTGGGTACCTTCCCAAAGAACAGGTCAATGGGCTGTGTTCCTTCTTGCAGAGGGGCGCCTATGGGCTATTCTTTTAATCCTTAAACACATTGCATTGCTCTATATTGTGCCTTCTTGTGTCCTCTAGTAGCACCAAAGAACCCACCAACAGCCTCCTACTCAACCACCTTCACTCAGCACTCAGGATTTCTGGCCTTCACCCAGTCTGTGAGGGGGCGCCCCCTCCATGGCAGTGCACTCTTGCTGTGGGTCTCTACTCTTGCTCCCGGTGTGCCTGTACTGTACGCTCCTGGTGTGCAGCTCTCACTCTCTGGGCCGCGCGCCGGTCTCTGGTCTATGTGGAATGTCTCTTGGCTCTGCAAGGCTGCCCTCTGTCTCCCAGAGTGTTTTGTATCTGTTGTTTTACTTTTAATTCTTGTTCCCGTTATCTGCGCTTGATCCATCAGTGAAATAGATGGGAATGCCGGCGTCCTGGGGAGGGAATGTGAGATCAGCCCCCGGAGCAGCTGGCTCTGCTGTACTCATGCCAGAGGCCACAGCTTTCATCGGCCCTTTCAATCCACCCCACGTCTTTCATTGCATTACAGAAAGGACCTGGTTAAACAAACACACAGCTTGGGGACGTGTTTGCAATAGAGCAGGCACCAGGCGTGCACAGCTCAGCACGTGCACTGGGAGGCGTGCAAGGGGGGGTGCGGGAGTGAGGGGGGCTGGTATCAGACCTCGTCATTAGAGATGGGGTAACGCACGACTCAGCCTGCAGCAAGGCCTCCACTCCCCCCTCCGACCTCTCTCTGCCTCCATGACACTGCCTATCCCTTTGCTTTCTTGTACCATCCATTTCTCCCTCCCTTCTTTTCCCTCCATTCTCTTCCCTGCCATTTCTCTGCTCCATTGTATTTGTATTGATTTACTAAGCGCCTTATGCCAAAGCCCTGTACAATTGAACAGCATAATACATAAACAAACAATGTAACAGTTGAAGCAAATATATTATGAATCAAACAACAAAACAGTGAAAGGAGCAATTAACTGAAGGGGATAGGTAGGGAAGGGGAGAGGGAGTGGATAGGAGGGGAATGGTGAAGAATGGTAGGAGGAGGGAAGGGGGAGGGCGAGAGGGGGGAGGCAGGAGAGGGGGAAAGAATAAGGAGGGGGGGAGATTGCTCTTCGTCCTCTTCTGTTCCTGCCCCCCTTCCTCTCATTCCACGCCTCCTCTTCTTGTCTTCTTTTGTCCCTCTCTCCGCTCCCTTTCCAATATGTCCTCCTTCTTTTCCTGCAATTCCTCACTAGCTAGTTCCAGTAACATTTCTCCCCTGATCTTCTGCCGCCGCCTATATCCCATCCTCTCCTCTGCTTCCTTCCTGTCCTCTAATCCGCATTCGCTGCTTTTCTCTCCACTCTCGCAGTTCTAGAGCTTTTACTTCTCTTTTTTTCACTCTTTTTTGTGCTTCTTTACTTCACTTACGTCCTTCTCTTTTCTTCTTTCTCCTCTTTTCCACCGCTGCTTCCATTACTTCCCTCTCCTCCTCTTCTTCTCACTCCCTGTTCAACTAACTTTGTTTTTTGTCTACCTGCCTCTGCAACTCCATATTCCCTTCACGCTCATCTATTTTTCTCTCTCTCGCTCTCCTGCCCGCTACCTCCCGCCAGTAACCGCTATCCCGCTTGGGCCTCTCCCCCCGCCCTCCATCTTGCTCCTTTCTGTGTCCGTGTTTTGTTGCTGTTCCACCACTCACTTTGGCCCTCCTTTTTCATGAAGCTTTCGGTTATCCAGGTTGTTGTTAACACCTGTTTCCAAGATAGCTACTTCCGATACAGGAAATAGCCCTGCATGTTTACCGGCCAGTGGTACAGCATACATGGGGCAAGCAGCACCGTGCTTCACGAACTACTGAGTATGTAGACTGTGATGCACCAATCCCTCCCTTATTTTGGGAGCTTTACATGAAGAAAACGATGCTACACTTGGATGACTTCCTCAGTCCTTCCTAGATGTTTCTGCATCCTCTTAGCAGTTAGTTATCTTAGCAGTGTTGTCCAATGCATGTTCGCGACACTCGGCTGCGCAGCAGTAGCCTAGGCTATACTAGTCAGCATGAGCATGCGTGGAGAGGTTGCAGTCAACATTGGCGGGGCCCATATCAAAAGGCCTATACTCAAATTAATTCCATTGAAACTACTGTGGATGGACCCTACCGCTGCATGCCTAATTATTACAATGCAATAATGTCCCCAAGCTAGCTAGCCTGACTGGGCACTGCAGGTTGCCGCTTACATAGTGTGAGGCAGGCTTCCCCAGCATCTCCAGCCCAACCACAATATGGGTGGGGCTTGGGTCCCACAGGCCCATATAACCTGGCGCCTATGGGCACGAGTACAACGTGGCATTCAAATGGATCTCCCCAGTGAAGATGGGTACGTGGAGCCGGAGAGAGCTTCCGCAGGTGTGTGGGGCTGGCACATGTGGCACCAGTGGCCACGGTGCAAAAACGGTCTTGTGATCTCTTGGGCACCACATATACGAGCATCTGGCATCTCTGAAGATCCTGGTGGACCTAAATATGCAGCGGACCAGAAGTGCTTCTAGTGCCTAGATCTTTCAGGATTGCTCGGGAATGGATTCTGTGTCCACAAAGGAATCATATTCCAGCCTCCCGGCACATGGGAAGCAACAATGGCCACAGTGAGAGCTCAACCAGGGGAGGAGGACCACACTGCAAACACCACTCCATTGCTACATTGCTGAATCTGGATTCCCGAACTTGTACGAATTTGATCTTATGGTGGTGGCCATGAGCATGTTGAGCAAAAATGTGGTCCACTGATGCACCACATTGAGCCATCAGCGTCATCTTTGAACTAGCAGAAGACAAAGCAATCGCATCACAACGTTACAGGAATGCTTAGATGCTTATTCCTTGGCGGTATCTTTTCCACTCAACGTCTCCAGCCCTAGGATATGCCGTTCAGCACACTGTCACAATAAGAGCACTTGTAGACTATGCAAATGGCTGTGTTGCATGGTATAAATCTTAACACTATCACGTAAGATGAAAAGTGTGCCTGAAGGACTGTTTCCTGCGTTTTTCCAATGCTGCGTCCACAAGGATACAGGTCCTAGAAGGCTGATTGTCATCATTCTTGAGAAGAAAAGCTGCTCCAGGAACCGCGAGACGAGGGGACCTTGCAACTGAAACAGAAGCTTAAGTCGTGGTGGGAAACGAAAGGCCAGCAGAATGGATAAAAACGTCAGATAGAGCCAGTGGGCCTGAATAAGCCAACATCCACTCAAGAGAGGTGCCTCCAGATTGCTTCCATTGGAGGCAGTGGTGCCTGTGCGTAAGAGTATTGAGACACGCGCCAAGCCAACCAAGGACACCAGAAATTCTTCCTTCGTCTGCTCATCCCTGCGAGTGCTTCCAGGTTTGGGCATGTGGTCCTTGTGATAGGATATCCCCGATGCCAAATGTCATTGACTGACCGACGAAGACATGACTATACATGCACAATGGATAGTGGTAATAGGAGACCGATGCAGGCACTCGGTGTTCACGCGGGCATCTTCCTGCTGCATGCAGAAGGAACAGTAAGCCTCATGAGTGTGGACCGCTGCAGACTGCCCACCACGCCACTAATCTTTCAGTTAAAAGTTTAGGAACCTCAGTTCCATGCAAGGGAATACGGCAAGCGTTCTTGTCATAACAAAAGCTCACTTGTGTACATATTAGCATTGACTACTGGGATAAGCAATGCGTATCTCTTCAGTTTCATGTCAACCTTGCACGTAGCCATTTGGCACATTATTTCACACCATGATTGGAGCTGATCTTGGATGTAGAAGTCAGGTCATAGACGCACGCTTCCGGGAAAGCTGAAGGACCATGGAATCCCGCTCCACATTGAAGAGATCCGTGGCCCAGCGTTGGCAGTGCACCATTCAGCCTCGAGGATCCAGGGGAGGATGAAACAGTGTCACAGGACAAGACATAACTTAGTTTCCAACTGGGGTGTATGCTGGGGATCTCGGCGATTGAGCGGGTCCAAAAGAAACCGTCTTTTGTTTTATCTGTAGTTTTTATACAGCGTGCGCCACACCCCAAAGGTGCAGCACAGGGATGTACATTGGAGCAGAAATAACGCTGCGAGCTGAAACAATACAATAATCCTATTCAGAGAAATAAATAACTAAATGCAAACATAAATAAAAGTATGAATTTGCACCCACGTGTACAAACTAAACGCAGACAGGGAGCGCTGTGTCGCGCCACTTGTCAAGCAAGTGACATAGCTTCTCAATAAAGAATACACGAGATTGCAAAAGGATTAGATTCGGGGTGTCCTTGGCAGCAGATGCATTCTAGACGCAGATCTGTGTGTCTCACCTAGTAGTACTTGAACCCACAGAACATGAACCTATTCTATGCAAACAGCCGTGGCACGTGACTCCAGGATCACAACTTCCTGTGGTAGAAGGCCGATTCAGATGAATCACTCCCCTACTGCCCACTTAGCATGTACCATTTCCCGTAGGGCACTGCCCCTGTCCTGTCTTTTTCTTGGCCCATTCTTGGAGTGGGGTGTTACACTGGTCTGCTCTCATTAGGCAAGATTATTTTTTAACCCTTTCATTGCTGGGACTTCAATGATTTCCTGGCTAATTTGCATACCCCCAATGCCATGCTGTTGTGGCTCAGAACTGGAGGTGAACTTCTAGCGATGGGTACTAGTGGCGCTGTGGAGTGTGTGACTCCTGCTCCAATGGATTTTCCTATTTTCCTATTTCAGGTGAAAGGGTTCTTTTCAAACATTTTTAAACCTGCCATAACTTTTCAAACATGGCCAATTGCTCCAACCACAAGGCTGTCATGACTGTACTGCACTGATTATCCCTAATAAGGGTGAAACCAGGTATGTAGTTGACCTGAGAGCTTTGCAACATTTCTGTCTTGGGTTTATTAAACTATGTTTACTTACACAAAGACAGTTTCCTGGATAAAAAGCTTTGCATTTGGGTAAAGTTGCATACCCAGAATGCCTTGCTGCTGTGGCTCAGAACTGGAGGTGAACTTCCTGCATGGCTACTATGGGAACTGTGGAATGCGTGACTTGGCTTCAATGGATTTTCTTATATATGCTTATTCACAGCCCCATGGTGTTTGGTAAGAGGTCACAGGCCTGGATATGCATCTTTGCATTTTAAGATCAAGTTTCCACAGTGTTTATTGTTTCTTCAGGGTTCTTGTGCATTTGAATCAGGGAACATTGACATTTAATAAGACCCACTTTTGCATTCCGCAGCTTTGTGTATCGTAATTGTTCTGCCCATTTCTTCTCTTTTCGGGCAATCTTGCTTCTTCAAAATATTTTGTGATGAGGTGTTTGCCTCCTGTTTTCTTTACGAATTTCTTGATTGTTCTGAATTAAAACAAAGAAAAGATCAATACATATAGACTGTCTCTACCTGGTGTGTCATAGGCTGATGGAGCAGGCTTCTCTCTCTCCCCCTCCCCCGTACACCCCATGTCTCAGTCCCTGCACCTCTGTCTCACTCTCTGTCTCTCTGGTCTCTTTATCTGTCTCTGTACACTCAGGTGTGGCAGTGTCAGTCGCACGTTTTCTAGGGATACCCCATCAGGGCTCAAAATTAAGATGTGCTCAGCAGGGCCTAAACTAGCTCCTGCGTATCGGGCATCACCCAGTAGACAAGAGCCACCGCTGGGGAACCAGGAGCGGCACACAGCGCACTGCAAACTTTCACATGAAATGCACACTTACGTTTCCCCATTTTGTATGATCCCTTATATTTAAATGCACCCTAAATGCACCCTAAATCTTCTTTATTTACTTTCTCAAACACTCAATCTTTATGGTACATATTCATTTTTGTACGGTGCCAGTTGGCGTGGGGAGCTAAAAGTAGCTCCTGGTAACAGTTGGTTTTAAGCTAACCAGGCTCTCCCAGGGCAGAAGTAGGAGCTAAATCGCCCACAGCCGTTTCCAGCCCTGCCCCATCTATTTATGACAGCAGCGCGACCCAAGAAAAAACACAAAGATCTTAAACAATGGGGTGGGGGGGGGGAGTGTTGTATTTTTTACAAAAAAAGCTAGACCAATGAATAATTTCATGGGGCTAACATTGTATAATAGCCCTTTTTACAATTTCTCAATGTTCGATTCTATTGATCGCTATAGATCGCAGTCATAATGCACTTGTCATCAGTGTTCTCCTGCATCGCACAGCCGTGGTGTGGGGGCTCAGAGTTAATGTCGCCTAGCTTCCAAGACTTGCAGAAGGTTATGGATTTTGGTGCTTTGATGCCATGTTGTTGCTAGGCCTGGAAAAGACCCGGGGGTTACGCTAATGTCGGGACTGTCAGGACCCGGGGCTAGCTAGCCTTTTGGTTGTAGCCCCTAAGCTTCTATCTGGGGCTACAACCAAAAGACCCCAGGCTATACCCCTCCTCCCCGCCAGCCTCCCCTATCGACGCCTCATGGTAACTACAGATTTTCCACACCATTCCAATGGTTACGTTGAGTTGAACTGAGGCTTTTCGCTCCTTATATATAATGGTATTAGGTGGGAATGTGGGTGTTGAAAGAGGCATGAGTTCAGCAGTGCCTCATCGTCATGGACGCGATATTGCGGCCTCAACGGCTGGATACAAGTGGAATGCTTGAAATGGCGTCTTGAATTTATAGAGACTTAAGATACTTTATTTTGGGACTGGAATCCTCTTTCCTTCCAACGTCACCAAACTATTTCTTTTTTGGGCTCGGTGTCCACAGCATGAGCCTGGGATTGGACTGGGATGCCACCAGCAGCCCGGGCAGTATGAGACAGCGGCCGAACAGCTACAAACACTCCCCTCCACACACCTCCGTGCACCCAGAAGCACTGCACCCCCATTTTTCAAATGAACGTCTTACCAGGCAATGCATTCATGGTCTCTCTCAAACACTTTGCTCTGAAGCACCCATTGTACAAATATACTGTGCACGAGCCTGGTAGAAATGAACATGATATAGTGCTTGCTACCCCGCTTCACAGCACCAGTGCGAATATACTCCATTGTAATGGTAGACACAGGCTCAACCCAGAAGAATGAAAAGCTAAGTTGGTCCAGCTAGGACTTGAAATATGACCTGTTGTCTGAACCCAAATCTCAGCAGCAAGCACCTAACTCAGTGAGCTATCTGACCTGTATTTGAATGCGTGGTGTATATGTGGGACCGGCCATCTGTATGAAAAAATGAGTGTTGGGGTACCTGCTGCATAATGTTTCATGTTATTGCTTGGTCTCGGTTCAGAAAGCCCCAGGCTTGGCGGGGGGGGGGGGGGGAGGTTGCGGGTACTGATTTCATGCTGCAAGAGTGCTCTGGACCGCCAGGAGAGCAGCCCTGGAGGCTTTGATGCTGCAGAGCAGCCGCCCTGTTTAATGCCAGCCTGCTCCTGCCTGCGCCCCTCACATTAAGTGCCATTTGCCTGCTGTGTGAATCGGGCCTCCTTATCGAGAAACCTGCCCTGGCACGTCTTGCCCTCGGTGTCAGCGGGAAGTCTCGCCTTCTCCCCAGAAATCCGGCCTTAATTGACAGAGCGGGATCTGGGAGTGAACTGTTGGCCAACAGATTGGCAGCGGACGTTCTCCTTCACAGTGCCGCTTTCAGACACCCCCTGTGCCACAGACCGAGAGATTCCAGAGGGTGCCTGGTCTCCAGCTGTCAGATTGGGCTACACAGCAGGCTGAGATACAGAAAGCAGCTGCGTCATGGAATCACGGCGTACCTGTGAAGGCACGCGTGCCAGCCAGCTCTTCCTCTGAGGCAAGGCTAAAGTCAACGGTACACGCGGGGGGACGGAGTCCACCCACTTTTTTCAGAGGGTGGTCTCAGTCCCCCCAGCTAAAATGAGAATCATTGAATGTTTGCTTTGAATGTATGAGTTAAAGCCACACTCAAGGATCGAATCACAGTTGTCAGGTTTGCATGCCAGACACTTCACCACTGCACTATTTAACCTGATGAAAAATGAAAAAAGATCCAGGGAAAACATTTGTATTGGTTCTTGGAGTTTAAAACATGCACACCTTTTAACGTTTTCAAAAACACTATTAGAAGAAAATATCGTCTCTTGGTTTTGTCTGTGTGTCGATTTTATGAGAGGCAAATGCCATTCGTCCTGTGAAATGTGGGTGGTTAGGCAAAGCCAATTTAATGAAATGTGCATATTTCACCTTGATATGCTAATTTCTGGCGACGTCATATCCCATTGCGTTTGTTGACAAGTCCCCCCACTTTCATTTTTAGGACTTGACCCCTGCCTGAGGGCTGTGGCATGCGCCGCTTCCTCAACGCTCTTGCTGTGACTCCTATTTTAAGGCTAGTTAAGAGTGAAAGGAGCTGGGAATTACATTTTAGGGAACACTCCATATCAACATGTTGGGGTGCTGTCTAGCAGGTAGAGACATCTCCTCTGACCAACGCTTTTCAGAGTCAGAATTACGAGAAAGTGCTGCACTGCTTTTTTTTTTACACCCTTGCACCCCTTTCTCTGTTCTGCTTTCACGAGCGTGATTTATGCGCTTAAACCGCAATTTAGTTACTCAAGGACAGCTCCCAAACGGTGTCCCTTTCGGCATTCATTGGGGTGCTGGGATCTGGGCATCTAATCAGGTGGCCCAAAATGCGGTCCATAACTACTGGTAAAGGCCCTTGTGTGAAGCTCTCGCTCAACAGATAATTGGAATGAATCGGGGTGGTGCTGGTACGTTTATGTGCCAGCAGCATATTACTGATCGTGTCACCAGTGACAAATTAAGCTTGTATGACGATTTTGGTGGGCTGGAGCAGGTGTTAATGGACTTCTGCAAAGTTGGTGGGCCCTCGCTTCACTCAGGCCTTTAATAAGGGTGTTTGGCCCTCACTGCCTTGTATGGTCTTTCAAACCCAACTTTATACTTAATAGCACCCCAAGAAAAACATCCGTGCAAGGTATGGGTGAGGGGGTAATCTCTGCTGCCTTTGTGGGTGTAAAGCTTCTTGCCGGCAAGCGCAGAACACGTGTGTAGTAACACAGGAAAACCCACTCTTGGGATAGTTGCTATAGAAATGGCCGGTGAGGCTCCAGCCAGAGCCCCTCTTCCATTTCTACGGCGGGGGCAATGGAGTCCCTAGTGCACAGACGGTGGAGGGGAGAGTGGTGTAGTGGGTATGGCAGTGAGAAGGCAACCAAGATGGGTGTATGTTGCGGTCTTAAAGGAAGTGATGGAACCTATGGCAGGGGTAGGCGGTGGGCAGAGGCCGGGTGAAAGCAGCTGACAGATAGGTCAGAGCTCAGGCATATGCTAATGGGCAAAGCAGGGCTAATAACTGGTGTTGTTTACTGACTGCGTGTTGAAACAAGCTGCATTAGAATTTTGTGAGAGTTATTGACTGCTGCGCAGGCAATAAAAACATGCCTGTGATGCGGTCCGTATTCTCCAGTATAGACTGCAGTGCAGCAGTGGATCTTTGTTCTTAAGAGTTGGAAACCATTTCTTCACATTTTCCTGTTGCAATTGGAACTGCCTCCTGTTTCCTGGGCGCTACCCTCCAACAACAATCAGTTCTTACCTTCCTTTCATCCCTGCTTTTGTCTCTGTCCCCGTGCCTACTTGCCACACTTCCAGTCTGATGCCCTTAACACTGTGGAGAATGTTGCATAGTCCAAATAAGCATAAACACGTCTATAAAAGCACCGTCCCCCTTTCTTTCAGTACAGTACAAAGGTTGAATTCATCTATAATTATGAATGCATTACTTTAGAAGTTCTAGTAACATTTACAGACCATTATATGTTTGATGATCCGTGCACGGGATTTGATACCAGTCTCTCGACGTATATACCATTAAAAAGCTAAAAAGCCTTATAGAGCTTAGGAGTGCTTTTTATCCCATGGGATCATTTCTCTTCTATAGTTAACTTGGAGTGCAGGCAGTTAACCTCTCCCAACCCGCCCACTATTGACGACTCTAACATCTACAATACATTTATATTCTAATAGTAGCTCAGACTGCACTTTATAATGATGAGCAGACGTTTGCCCGGAGAAAGCCTCACTTTCTCTTCACAGGTCTCCTACTTGCAAACAAGCTGATTCTTGGGTTGAATGTAGAGACCAACGAATTTGAAAGACCAGCGAGGAGGGAGGTCCACATTGGGAGCGATATTGAATCACGTGTGCGGAGCTTACGTTCAAACACTCACGGCCTGTCCGACAATAGTCATGCTTCTGTGTACACTAGACTTATATGAATCAGCGGCGTTGTGTGGAAAGTGAGGCCTTTGATAGAAGTGCACAACCCTAGGCTGGAGAATTGTTGGAAAGATGTGAAGATTTTATCAATGTGCTCCAGGGTTATTGCTACCATTAGCCAGGGCTGCATTGTCTATCTGCCTCCTATGTACCCTCCTTCATATCCTCCTTTAAAATATGGGAAGAATATTGGCTGGGTGACCTCACTTTTCATTGCGATGCACACGGAGGAACATGCCCCACAGAGTTGGCAAGTATCATGGGCCCCATTCCTCTTTACTCAGCTTCATGGCATCAACCTGTTCATCCAAGCAGTGCCATCTATGTCATGCCAAGTGGAAGACATGATGATGTCTACCAGGAAGATTTGGTCGCCTTACCACACTTTGCATAATATGCTAATCGTTTTGCGTGCACTATAGGAGTGTAATGATAGCCTGTCCAATCAAAAGATCAACACGGTGGTAGACACTAGCTAGACTAACCGGAAAGGGCCATATTAGGCCTTGCACTGGGGCAAGAGCAGTTGTGTCTGGCCTGTGCAAAAATTGCCCTAGTGTAAATTCATATTTTGTCGATGCATTTTTGCCCCAATACAAATACTGTGGGAACCTGGCAATTCACTAGTGTAAAGCTTCTGTAACGCGGGCTCATGTGCATCGTGAAGAGAGCACCAGTGATGGTGTGTTCAGGCATATGCAGACAGGGTTCCTCGCCCCAGCCTGTGGATTCTGATGGCTGACCTATGTAGACGACTGCATGCTTTCGAGGAAGCGGCAATGCTGGTTAGTTGCCAGCCTGAGTGGGGCCTGCCTGTGAAGCTGTTTTCTCGTGGAAAGGCTTGATACCATGGAAGAGCTCAACAGCAGGACAATGACTTGTATTCTTACAGCAAGCCTGCCCTGGCATGCCTGGTAGTGAGAATGGTATCTTACCTGCTGCAGTGACCCCAGGATCCTGTCGAGGAAAGCCACCGCATGCGGGAGAACTTACCATACGCTGTGGCACTGCCTTCTTTTGAGGACTGTGTGATATGATGTGTAACGAGGTGTGATGAAACGGTGGCTACGTCATAACATTGTCTATGCACAACAAGAGAAGTCGAAACAGCGACTTCACGTGAAAAGCTTTAAAGTAGCTGTGAATACTGCAAAGTTTCAATTTTGTCAGGATTCTGAAACGGTCTTTCAACAGCATTTCTCACTGAAGAACGTGGGCTATGCTGGTCAAAGAGGGTCTCTTGAAAAGCCTTTGACCCTCGCTTGCTTGCCAGCAGTAGCCCCTCTTTATCTCAAAACACAATGCCAGTACTGTAGCCCTCAAACTCTGCACTCCCCACTAGCCATGGGCGAGTGATAATTGAGTATGATCTGTTCTAAGCATGTGGGGAACTGCGGGTGCAAGTGACTTTTTATGCCTGGCTAACACTTGCAACTTTAAATTAGTAGGGGGCATCCTGGCAAGCAGCTAGTAGTTGTCGGAATTGCTTTCGCTCTATAGCGTTGTGGCAAGCATGGGCATCTATGGGTAAAGATGGCAGTATGATCAATCAGCAGCACCAATGCTGATGACATGAATTAAGCAATCGCAAGGGCTTTAACATACGCCCTGGGGCATTATCAGACCAGTAGTGCCCCCCCTCCAAGGGTTGTATTGCTATAAGTACTCCAGCACCTTGTTCCGGGGTACCAGCAGTATTTTTCTCGAGTTGAGAAGAGGCATGGAAAGCGTTTCTCAACTCAAGAAAAAAAGGCAAAATAAATGCCTGCCATAGATCGGGAAGAAGGGACTACCATTTCCATGGCGGCCATTAAAAAGTGATTTTAAAAAAGTAAACAGGGCAAATGGCCACCAGGGAACGGGGGAGAGGGGACTACACGCAATCCCTTGTCTGTTTCCAATGGCGACCAGTCGCAGAAAGGGAAGGAAGAATGAGGGACACAGCGAGGAGAGCAGGTAAGTCTTTGTCATACTGGTAACGATGCGGCAACGGCCATTCAGATCAATTGTTACAATCTGATTGTCCCTCGCCGGGTACTAATATTGGCTAGCAGCTTTGCTGATTCACCAATTGATCCTTTTATTTCCCTGGAGACAAAAAGAAGAGGATGGCCAGCACTGGCCTACTTTCCGTGGAATGCGCAGGTTGTTCAGGAAGCCGTGCGCAGTTGGCGCATGTGTTCAGTGCAGCTGCTCATTTAGTTACAAACCATTGTTCTACCATGTCCACCATTGACAGTTTGTATGCCAGCATCCTTCCAGATTCTTCACTGCCAACAACAGCAACGATAAACACACAGAGATAAGCTGCAAGTCCCAGGGGACACAAGGAAACAAGAGCTAATCAGAAAGTAAATTAAGCAACTAGTGTTCATCTTAAGAGAGTTATTTGTTTTAAAGCAAAACATAATAGCATTATTTGCCTTTTACTCTTCGTTTGTGCTGTAAAAATGTTCTGTATTGAAGTAAACCCACGAGTAACTAGTCAAATTGACCGCGGCTGGGAACAATTTGTGAGCGGTCGTCATGCCAACCGTGTACTGTATGCACGTCTTCTGCCATTGCTGTCCCAGGGCTAGGAAGAAACACAGCATGCAGGAATGTTGTTAATGAACATGGTAAACAAGAGGATCATGTTCCTTAGTAGGATCCTGCGTTTACTTTCTCTCAGCTAGGCAAATCAGCAATTTATGGGACGAGCAGGGACTTTAGCATGCACTTTAAATCCCAGTCTTCTCCGTAATGCAGCAAGATCAAGTCATTTTAAATAAAAGGATTTACATGTGGGGCCATTAGACCTTTCAGCACAGTCCACAACCTCCTCCAATCTGCATTTAGTCGGAAATGGCCTTGAAAGCCTTAGCAGTACTCGTTGAATAACTCCAAGAGGACATCTATTGCGCAAGTGCCAAAACGCAAGTGCGCTGCACAAATTGTCAGTCATCTGGCCACGGGAGGCTTGAGACCCACAACTGAGCAATGTGTTTCAAACACTAAAAATGATCTGAGGTGAGACACAGTAAATCAAAGGCCGCAGACTCCAGGAGAGGAAAGATGTTGGATTATGTCAAAGCATCAATGGTTCAAGGGGAACGGCACAATGGTGTCAAACGCAGTGCTGTAGAAAGTGTATCACTAAAAATGGAGGAACACTTTAAGCGAGTTTCCCCTTTTCTCACTGCCAAGTTCAACACTTTTGAAACATCACGCATCTTCGGATCAGCCTATTTGATTCAGCTTTTGTTGCCACATCTTCAAACAATATAGCTAAGTGGCGAGGGTTTCCCTGTGCCAGCAGCACCCTTGTGGAGCTAATCCCATCATGATATCAGAGGCAGAGATCGAAATTAAGATTGGATTAGCAGGAGCTAAAATCAGCTCGTGGATATCATTAACCAGTGGCCAGGAGCTACTACTGGGGAACGAGGCGAGAGCACATAGCGTTCTGGAAATCTAACATGCGCACAAGATTCAAGCTTATCATTGTGTCCATTATATAGCAGAGCCCTCTACTGTAGACAGTTGCCATAGGGATTGATAGAATATTTATCATGCCCATGCCTCCTCTTGTGCTGCAACCCATAGAATACAGCTGAGTCCCATGAAACATTTGGTCCAGCTGTCACTTAGTCACTGATACAGCAGTCCTCCATGTGCCTGAGCAATATGTGCTGCATGATTTTAAATGTTTTAACCTAGTCCTCTCTGCTAATCACCGAAGTCTAATTACTTTTCCCATCCATTGTATTGCTTCGTTTATTCACATATTTCTACAGACTGCAGTCTTCTGAAGGGCATTCATCCACTGCAGCGCTTCAAAGCCATAACACTGGCAGAAAGCGCTATACAAATATCAAACAACATAACATAAAGGACCATTTATGCTTTAAATGTCGTATCGATGTGTGTATTTCTAGATAGCTCCAAACCCACAGTGCTAAATTCACAAAGGTGTGTTTGTTCACTATCAGTTGGCCTTAGAAGCAAAAAGTAGCTCCTGATAGATGTTGGTGTCAGGCTGACAAAGATCTTCTAGGCTGCAAGTAGGAGCTAAATAGATCCCAGATCCCCTCAATTTCGAACCCTGCAGAGGTATTGATGGACATTTTAACCACCTGACATTACGTATAATAATAACTGCTGCAAATGAATCCTCTACAGTTTATTTTGTTGATTATCGTGGGTATCGCCGCCAATACACCACACTTGTTGTATGCGTTGTGCTTCAAGTGTTCCCAATACATGACAGAAACAGTGAAGGTGAAAAACGATTATCACTTCGAATGCAAAAGGAATCACTGTAGCAGGTGGACCTAAGTATATTTGGAAAAAAAACAGGAGGAAAGAAAAGTAGGGAGGATTAAAAAGGGACACATGGAACACATAGTTATGGATTTTATCTTGGTTCTGAAATTCCACCCGCTTGGCCTCAGCTCACTAGTGACTAGAGAATTGTTCAGTTAACTGATGGGTGTTTGTGCCATACAACCATAACATGCTGCACCCCTTCAGTGAATAAGAACTCATTATGCTCTGTAGCCTCTTTATTAATACGCTTTACCTGGCTTTTGGTTTGTGGATGGTAAAATACCACACAACTCTACTTCACACCCTTCCTTTTCGAGTACTTTTTAAAAATGTTACGGGGCATACATTGTGACCCTTGATCTTTGTTAACTGCCAGAAGATAGTCTTATAATTTAAAATTATCTTCCAAGCCTTGTACTGCTAAAGTGACTGGTAACTCCAAAAAATCTCATCACTGATAGCTAACAATTACAACTTTCATACCTGTAGCTAAACTACTTGCTAAATACAAAACCCTAAAGTCAGTCTTTGGAAACTCTTATGTCATGGTCTCCTCGGAAATCCCATGGGCTTCCATAGTCAATGTAATGAATCCATAGCTTGACGGTTGCCTTGTCATCCACAGGGCAAGTCAAAGACTCTCCAAGTCAACTACCTCTGCAGCCACAATGTCCACTCTGTTTCCTCCAGCAAGCAGTTACTCTGGAGTTAACCACGATGCAAGAGGCAGTGTGTTCCGCTGAAAGGAGGGCCTTGGGAATGGAAGACTTATGGAATGGGACAGGAGAAGTCTACGTAGAACCCAGCCAGAGGAAATGGTGGAGACATCGGATGCAAAGTTAGAAGCCACATGAAGTATTGAAGATAATATGTGTGAAGTCGTTTTAAAAGATTTGTGTCAGGCCCAAGAATGAAACAATCCCCTGAAAGCAAGAGTCAAGTTAGACATGAACTGGAGTGGCGGGGAGACAGTTCAAATTTCTTTCAAAATGAAGGTGCAAGACACGTGCGAAACAGAACTGGGAAAGGGGGTGTAAAGTTGGAGACCTGATACGTTTGGATGACAAGAGTGGACCGAATCTGGACAGGCAGAAGGAAATGGCGGTCTTTATTTGCCATTAAACTTCAGATTGCTATGTCTGCAAACTTTATATATTGCTATTTCGTCGAGGCCAGACATCCCCCAGAGGAGAGAACGTGCTTGTGGTTAAAGATTGGTGATTGTGGCAGCCGCAGACGTCCAGCCATCGTTCCTGAAATGAAGAGCGCCTCCATTCTATTAACTCTTTGCGTCCAAAGCAGGCCTCGAGCTCTGATGGCGGAAAGGGGATTATTAATCCCTCCTACGCTAGAGGGAGGTGGGGGGTCAGCCTAAATTCCTGCCTGGGAGGTCGGTGTCCCCTCCCCCACCCATTTCTGTGTTTTGGCTGGCCCTGCTGGGGGTTGCTCGCCTAGCCCCCGCTGGAGGCTGTTCGCCGAAGCAAGCAGATGATTGATAAAGAGGGACCCTTTTAAATAACATTCACCCCACCCTGGGAACAATGGTGCAGAGATGGGCGCTGAAAAGCACTTTCCCTCGGGGGAACAAAGACTCGTGTTTCGGCCTCAGTTTGGCCTGGGAATGGGGAAGACGCTTTAATCCTTTCTTGGTGGGGAATGCCAGGAATTCTCATTGTCTGGAAGGAATTTTAAGGAGGGTGCGTTTATGGAACCAGGAGGCGAAGTGTTTGAAGAAGAGCCACCCACAGGGCCGGGAAAGAGCACGCGGCAGCTACGGAAACACATGAGTTCAGTTCTAAAACTATTCTTGTACAAGCAGACACCATCTATACAAGGACGCACACAGACGGCACACCGCGAGCACTGCACATCCAGAGCCAACACAGGGAACACTTGCAGACACTAAACAGAGACTGTATATACAGACACCATGAGGGTAGTGCTACACAGGAACACATCCAAGCACTTACAGTTACTGCTCTGCATAGGGGCACCATGATGTTACTAAGGCAAAACACTAGAGGTGATGGCTGGAAGCTTTAGAATGAATACTAACCTCTGACATTGCTCTGGGCAACCCTCCAGACCATTACTCATCGCCTGCCGAGCCATTACAAAAGGGGAAAGACCATATGGAAATCAGGCTTGGTGCCACCCCAAAAGGGACAGTCCAGCCCGAACTGCTAGGTCACATCCCTTCTGCACGAGACCACAAGCATCTCCAGACATGTTGGGCCTCGTCAGGGAGGAGTAGCATGAGTCCCTAGGCCCAGCAGGCACGGACCCACGTCTGGGCATACCCGTCCCACTCAGGGTGACTTAGACAAAACACAGGAGGTGATGTCTGGAAGGTTTAGAATGAGTCTTAACCTCTGGCATTGTTCTGGGCAACCCTCCAGACCATCGCTCTTCGCCTGCCAAGCCATTACAAAAGGGGAAAGACCATATGCAAATCAGGCTTGGTCCCACCGCAAACGGGACAGTCCAGCCTAAATTGCTAGGTCACATCCCTTCTGCACGAGACCACAAGCATCTCCAGACACGTTTCGGCCTTGTTTTGCACCAGAATGTTATAACTGCACATAGGCACCCTACTGTACTCTTACTCACACTGTCAACACAGGAGCTCTTACAGACAATAGTACTTTACCCAAAGAAACCATGCTCAAAGTACTGTACTAAGAAAAACTGTGCAGCTAATAGAGTACATGCCGGCACTGTGCAGGTAGAACAGCGTGCACACAGATATACCATTGCACATGGACATATCGGCCCTCATTACAAGTCAGGCGTTGGACCATGGTGCTAATAGCACCATGGTCCATGCTGGATTCTGCCATGGTGGATGGCGGAATTACCGCCCCATTCCAAGGTGAGTGGGGCGGTAATTCCCCATTCACCATTTGCCCTTCCCCACTCCCATTTTTGCCCCATAGGGCATAATGGGGATGGGGAAGGCGCTAATTACGGCACCGTAAATTACGGTGCTGTAATTAGCACCAAGGTCGCTTAGTGCATTGGACTTTAACGCCTGCAAAAAGCAGGCGTTAAAGTGTGAATCGGGCGTTAAGGGTTAACGGCGCTGACGGCGCGGTTAAACCCTTAACGCCTGACTTGTAATGAGGGCCATCACATCTTAAAGTTTACACAGAGTCCATGAAACATCCCTACAGGCAGAGTTGCAAAGGCAGTAAGCATACAGACACTACTCGGCCTACAGACACTAGTGCTCCATGGATTACTCTGCACAAAGTGTACACGCAAACATGGCTCAGGTGCTGTTCTACACACAGTACCTATGTAGATTATACTGTACCCATAGACACCCTTTGGATTACAGTGCACCTACTGCATGTTCAGACCTCACTCAGATAGTTCTGTACACACAGACATTATATAGATAATACTGTATCGGCGGAACTCCTTCTGATTATACTGCATACACTGTGCACACAGACATCGTTCGGATACAACTCTAAGCGCAGAAACTATATAGATAATAGTGTACCGACAGACACCATACAGATTATAGTGTGCAAACTATGCATGCAGACATCATTGAGTTACTACTCTACACACAGACACTATATAGGCTATACAGTACCCATAGACACAGCACAGATTATACTACACAAACTGTGCACACAGACATCGCTCATATCCTACTGCACATCGAGACAGAACAGAGGCACATTTTATTGCTTGAAATCCTTCAGCAGTGACTGGACAGAGCAGGAGAATAGACACTACACAGCCTATACTCTCCGTTGAAGGCCAGAATAACAAGTCGATCACGATTTAAGCCTGTATCAAGGTCTATGGGACTGTAACGCTGTATGGCCCGCAAAGGCAGGCTACCAGTCTACTAGCAGCAGGGCAATTCACACAGGTTCCCTGCTTTCAAGAATGGAACGCTGATTGCGATCCCAATGTTACGCACTTGGAAAACATGTACTGTAAAAGTAGCTGAAAATGGCCGCCATGGAAATAGAAATGAAGCTTCTTGATAAACTGAGGAACGTTAAAGGGGTACGCCCATTCAGGAAAAACAAAACACAGGGGTAGGGAGAGCCAAGTTCCTCAGGCTGCTCGAACTGGGGCACAAAAATCTGTGGAATGTTCCCACCTTGCGAACATCCTGATGGGCCAAGATGGCGCTCCTGTGTGGCAATTCCTCTAAATGATACGATTCCCGTTGAAGGCTTTTTCAGTGCCGTATCCATCTTTGCGTGGCCTTCATCCCTGGGAATCGCATCCTCTGCCACCGCCGATTCTTTACCAGCCAGGTCGGGCAGCATAGAGTATACATGCAGAACTGTCGATATCTCAAGCTCCGCCCCTTCATTGAAGAATGTGTAGAATTTGCACTGCCTCAGCCTCCTCGCTGGTATCTAAAAGGTTGAGCGGATCCTCATTTGTCACAGACGCTGATTCCAATTCAGGAACCTCCAGCTTAGGCCTAGTATCCTAGAGTCCTCGGTAATCTTTCCCTTGAAACTTGTTATGTTATGTCTTTGGGTCTGATAGAGTGCACCTTATGCCATGGGCATGGCCTCTTGTGGCTTCGGGTACTGTAAATGAGGGAGTGCCATGGTTAATAAGGCAGAGGGAGGAGAGCAAATTTGCTGTTGCTAGAAGGGTGGCGGGAGTAAGATCGGGGATACTGCTTACGTTGTACGAACCCTTTGAACCGGTGTCCTTCTCCCCGCACGTCTTTCTAGGTCCAGTCAGCTGCAGGGAACCTTTCTGGTAGGACCCCTCTGCTGGCTCTTTTTCCCCTGCCATGGCGGAGGAATCCACCTCCTGGGTCATTGGCCGCAACTCACCCCTGGATCTGGGCAAGTCAACGGAAGGTCTACGATGGCTTTTAAGAAGGGGAGCGGCCAACAATGAGGCCACACTTCCTGTCTTAGAATTCCTGGTGTGTTGGATCTGTTCACATGACCGTGCATTTAGATTGGGTCCCCACTTTGTGTCAATCGCAATGTAGTTTTGCGGGAAAATTAATGAGAGCGAATTATAGACAAGAGTATATACAATGAAGTGCAATTGAGGCAGATGTTTGGCTGCCAGAGGTGGTGTTGGAAGGTACTGACAGTGAGTGTGTGTGTGAGATACACTGGGTGAAATGAAGGCACTAGAGGGGCAATACTGAGTGAGAGGCAGCTGGATAGCGTGGGCTGAGATTCAATGTGCAAGAGACTCATGGGGCTGGGGGAGAGGCACAGAGTGAGTCAGGGCTGTGTGAGTGTGGAGGAGAGGCCCTGAGTTGGCAGCATCAGAGATGGGGGGCACTGTGTAAGGGAGTCAGTGGGTATGAGAAGAGCTGCTGCGCGATGTAGAGGTGTGGCGGGGCACAGGGCGTGGGACAGTGCGAGAGGTTTCGAGTTCTGGTCTGTTAATACATGGTGTGTGTGGGAGTCTCACTATCCTTAGGGACTCGTGGGCCTGGGGGGTGTACTGAATGAGGCAGAGTTTGGGGGTACAGAGGTGAGTGGCAAGTACTGACCGACAGTGCCGTGTTTGCTGAGAGAGTGTCCTGGGGTGTGTGATGAAGGGGTACTAAGTGAACGAGTCTGGAGGTGTGGGGAGAGAGACTGTCTGAGTAGGCACCGATAGAGAGTCCTTTTCTGTGGAGTGTTGCGTACCGAGTCTGAGAGAGTTAGTGAGTGGGGGATATACTGAGTAAGACACAAGTGTACTTAGGAGAGGAACCAAGTGTGGACAAGAGCTCCTGCGTGATAGTCCTGGGCTCTTTGGATGAGAAGATTTGAGTCATAGAGTTGGGTGGGGGAGTCATACGCGTGGGATTGAGGGGCTGATTGACAGTCAGGAGGTGTGATAGTCCTGGGCTCTTTGGATGAGAAGATTTGAGTCATAGAGTTGGGTAGGGGAGTCATACGCGTGGGATTGAGGGGCTGATTGACAGTCAGGAGGTGTGATAGTCCTGGGCTCTTTGGATGAGAAGATTTGAGTCATAGAGTTGGGTGGGGGAGTCATACGCGTGGGATTGAGGGGCTGATTGACAGTCAGAACGTGCCGTGAGTGAAGGAGTCATGAAGGGTGGGAGTGAGATGCTGAGTGATAGTATACATGACTAAGCATTGAGTGAGAGAGAAAGGGAGACAATCTGAGGGAATGCTGCCATGTGGCACTGGACGACAGTCAGGAGGTGCAGCAAGGAGACACTAAGTGATGGAATAATGGCGTGTGAGGAACAGCTGAAGCAGAGCCGGCGAGTAAGGGAGTGTGAAGCAGTGGCATCGAGGGAGCGGAGCAGGTAAGTCACGGATTGTGCAGCAGTGGCATCGAGGGAGCGGAGCAGGAGAGTCAGAGTGTGCAGCAGTGGCATCGAGGAAGCGGAGCAGAAGAGTCAGGGAGTATATAGAAGTGGCATTGAGGGAGAGGGAGTCAGGAAGCGGAAACGGGAGAGTCAGGAAGTGTGCAGCAGTGGCATCGAGGAAGCAGAGCAGGAGAGTCAGGGAGTGTGCAGCAGTGTCATCGAGGGAGTCAGGAAGCAGAGCCTCAGAGTCAGGGAGTGTGCAGCAGTGGCATCGAGGAAGCAGAGCAGGAGAGTCAGGGAGTGTGCAGCAGTGGCATCGAGGGAGACAGGAAGCAGAGCCTCAGAGTCAGGGAGTGTGCAGCAGTGGCATCGAGGAAGCAGAGCAGGAGAGTCAGGGAGTGTGCAGCAGTGGCATCGAGGGAGTCAGGAAGCAGAGCCTCAAAGTCAGGGAGTGTGCAGCAGTGGCATCGAGGAAGCAGAGCAGGAGAGTCAGGGAGTGTGCAGCAGTGGCATCGAGGGAGTCAGGAAGCAGAGCCCCAGAGTCAGGGAGTGTGCAGCAGTGGCATCGAGGAAGCGGAGCAGGTAAGTCACAGAGTGTGCAGCAGTGGCATCGAGGGAGCGGAGCAGGAGAGTCAGGGAGTGTGTAGCAGTGGCATTGAGAAAGCAGAGCAGGAAAGTCAGGGAGTGTGCAGCAGTGGCATCGAGGGAGAGGGAGTCAGGAAGCAGCTAGGGAGAGACCGGGGTTGTGCAGCAGTGGCATCGAGGGAGAGGGAGTGAGGAAGCAGAGCGTCAGAGTCAGGGAGTGTGCAGCAGTGGCATCGAGGGAGAGGGAGTCAGGAAGCAGCTGAGGAGAGTCCGGGAGTGTGCAGCAGTGGCATCGATTGAGAGGGAGTCAGGAGGCAGCTGAGGAGAGTCCGGGAGTGTGCAGCAGTGGCATCGAGGGAGAGGGAGTCAGGAAGCAGCTGAGGAGAGTCTGGGATTGTGCAGCAGCTGCATCGAGGGAGAGGGAGTCAGGAAACAGAGCCTCAAAGTCACGGAGTGTGCAGCAGCGGCATCAGTGTGGAGGGAGTCAGGAAGGATTGGCGAGAGCTGCTTGGTGGGAGACAGTCAGAAGGCGAGGGGTAGAAATGAAAGTGAGAGTCAGGGAATATGGGAGAGGGTTGCTGTGTGGATGAGCGTTAGATGTGGAGAGAGCCAGCAAATGTGAACGGAGGTGCTGGGCATGGGCTTAATTTTAGGGGGGGAACGGGGGTGTTTGTCCCCACAAATTTCATGGCACACCATTTTGTGCCTATTCATTTGGCTGGGGCACCTTTTCTTCAGATGTCATGTCCCCCCCAACATTTTAAGCAAAGTTACTCCACTGGTGTTGGGTCTGTGTACGAGTGAGAAAGTGGGCGAGAGAGAGAGGCAGGGAGATGAGAAGAGATACTGAGCCAGAGTCAGGGAGTGTGGGGGAGACATGCTATGTAAATGAGTGTTAGAGGATGGATTATGTGATCAAAGGTACCGAGGGAGGGAGCCAGAAAGTGTGCTGGGGAGAGTGAGAGGGGGGAGAGAGAGAGAGATAATGTAGGAGGTGCTGAGTCAGAAAGAGCCCTGGAGTGTGTGAAGAGGTGCAGGTTGGTAATAAGGCAGGGTTCCTTCCAGAGAGTATTGAGTGGGAGAGTGGGTGTCAGTCGGGGCTTGGGAACATGTATTTGGAGAGGGAGTGCTTCCGGGATTCTTGAGTTTGAGCCGTGTTTATTTTGGGCTAGCCTCAGAATTGACCATATGGACAAGAAATAGACTTTTTAAACGTAATGCTTTCTTCACTATGCCAGGGTCTGTCCCTTTTAAGTGCTTCCCCGCCTCTTTCTATTGCACTTCCCTAATTTCACTCACAACCTTTTCGCTCTCTTGTATGTTGTCTTCGTCAATTGCTTTTTCTAGTTTTAGTCCCTTTTTCTCGCTGTGTTTCTCCCTGGTTTCTCTTTCTGTTTTGTACAGCCCCTTTTGTTGTCTATTAGTTGTTTTCTTCTGCTCTCTGTTCATCCTGTTTATCTCTCTTTTTTTCCCTCACACGATCTTCTGCTGCGTCATTTGGATGTATCCTGATTACCCCCACCCCTTGGTTTTTTCCTCATCAGTGGACTCTTTCATGCCTCTGCTTTTTGTCTGTCTCTCTGCTTAAACACTCTTTCTGGCTTTGTCTTTTTTCTCTCTCCCTGTCTCTCGGGGTTTCTGTCTTATACCTCTTTTCCCCACTCTTTGTCTTGCTCTGCTTCACTCTCTCCCTTTTTTTCGGACACTCTATTGGTCTCACGAGGCCTTCTGGGGCCTTCTGGGGCCTCAATACCTTCAACTCTGTCTTCCTAAATATCTTCCTTCTCAAGCTCTTCGCTCATCCACCTCCAACTCCCTCAGGGTCAGTCGCTTCTCCAAGCACCAAGTTGGTGGTAGATCACTTTCTTCGGCCGGGGCCTCCCTCTGGAACAGCCTCCCTGAAACTTGAGGAGAACCATCTCCGGTTCCGGAAGCACCTCAAAACCTTTCTCTTTGCTTCTGCTTTTTCTCCTTGTCTCCCTTGCTGATTTCCAGGCTTATACTGAAACTGCACTGGTTTACCTGGCCACCCTCTGATCTCGGGCCCAGGTCCCCCCCTCCGCCAGTCGCACACCTGCACTGCCCTCCTGGAAACCCCCGCACTTGGGGACTGTTCTCTGTATCCCTACAGTCCTACCACGAGCACTTGCACCTAATGCCTGCACTTACCCCTTTCCCTTGCACTTGTCACCTGCTGGCCGTACTTTATTTTTGTTATTTATTCTATTATCCCATGTATTGCACTGCCCCCCCCTGCACTTTCCTCCTTCCCCCTTCCCTTGCACTTGCGCGATCTGAATGACACATGGCCTAGTAGGATCATTGTCAGTCTTCCCTCTGTTCCCCCTCCCTTGCTCTTCGCGCCTTGAAACACTTGTGTATAGGCGCGTTATAAATGCCATATCATATGATATCTCTCACTGCTTCTCTGTTTTCCCTTCCCTGGCCCCTTCTTTCTTCCTCGCGTTTCTTCTTAAACTTTGTTTTCTCTTTCTCTTTCGCATTCCCTCCCCCTTTTTCTTGCTGTCTCCTTCCTGCCTGTGCTTGCTGTTTGTTTTTTATGGCCTTGTCTCCCCGCGTATGTGTCACAGATGCTGTCACTGTCGTTTCTGCTGCGGATTCGAATGTGTGTGCTGCCATCTTGCCACGCGTCAGAGGTGAGCGGTTAACCTGTGAGCTCTCCACCGAGCATGCGCAGGACTGGGCTGCATGGGAGAGGCTTTGCAGCTGGTGGACCACACTGGAGACTTGGTCCCACTTATGCAGAGTCGTGCCTCTTCCCGCTTTGCTCCACGTGTCTCCCACTCACTGTCTTCCCATGTCTCTGTCTGTCCCCTCTCATTTTCTTTTACTGCTTGTGACGTGTCTCTCCTCCTTGCTATTTCCCCCCTATTTCGCCCGCTTTCTTTTCTTCCAGGTTGTGTCACCGCTCTGTGTGTTCTTTGATGGGCGCTCCCCTCGTCCCTTGGGGTTCTGGCTGTGCCTCCCCCAGTCGCCTCATTTTATCTCCGTTTTGCAGCATGGCGTTCTCCAGAGGCTACAGGGCCCGCCCGGGCTGGCTTCCTCTGCTCCCTCGGGAGTTAATATTGATAAAGGCCTCTTTGTCAGGCTGGGTTGCTGGGTAGGTCTTGGGCTGGCAGTGGATGGCGGGTCCTACCCACCCCCCTCGCTTCTGTTCCTGAGGCAGGTATAGTTCAAAGTCCTTTCTCTAAGAGAATGGCACTTCCCCCACCCAGGCAAAGAGAACTGGCTGCCCCCGCCCCCACCGTGACTGTGGCCCGCAGCAGTTCCCAAAAGTCTGCAGGTTTGTCCCAATTATTTGTAGAAACCCACAGGAGAGCTCAGAGACGGCCGGACACTAATCCCCTGGTATTGCATTTCTTCCTGGACCTGTCGCCTAGCAACGCGGATTAATGCCGGGGATGGGGGTGGTACATGGGAGACCCACTGGGGCATGTGCTGCCAGCTCATGCCATCTTCTGTCAGGGAGGCGTGACTTCAAAGTAACTTTAGGATGGGCAGACAGAGGGGCACGGCAGGGGTCAGGAGGAACAGGCGGGACATCGAGTGGGGACAGATAGGTCTGGGGGAGGCAATGGGAAAAGGGAGAAAGTGGGGTGAGGTGATGAAAGAGGAGGGGCGGGGGAGTAGAGTGGATCAGACTGAGTGAAAAGGATCAGGGCGGGGGCAGATATGTGGCAGAACGGAATGACGAGGGCAGGCCGGGGCAGAAGATGAGCTTAGGGCTGGGCACAGGGCTAAGAAAGGGAACTGCGTGGTGGCAATTGGGGACATAGAGGAGGAAATGACGGGGACCTTTAGGGGAAGTGCATCTTACAACAGTGGCGTGTCCAGACTCTCTTGACTGCAGTGGCCCAAGTGGGGCACTGACCTAGGCAAGGGTGGCATGAAGTACCAGCGTGTGTGCCGATGTACACACACACACCACACACACATATTAAAGTCCCACCAGATAATCATCATAGTTCAGGATAATGGGGTGGCACTTGGGGTGGCTAATCAGATTCCAGGGGTAGGAGGTGGCACCCAGGCCACTCCCTGGACACGCCAATGTCTGACAAAGAGCAGGCAGAGGAAGCTGTACATACAATACATACAGACATACCTCCCAACTCCCATGCATTTGGCGGGTGTCACCAGTCGTGGAGTCCGTTTACACCCACGGCGGACCCTCTACCTGTCCATAGACTTCAAGTGGCTCTCAACCAATAAAAAACAAAATGATCAAATTTCACCCACTGCAGCTCCTCATAATGGAAAGGAAGAATAATACACGGCTACAGGACACACACACAGTGGCGTAACACAACATTTGGAGGTCCCCTGCGAGACATGCAGAGGGCCTCCCCAACTCGGCAAATAAATCACGGGTCGCGCCACCCTCTGGGCTGGCCTAGATTACCATGCTTGCACAATACACACAAACGTGCTGCTGCAGGGGTACGCTGTACAGAAGGATACAAATATGTGTTTTAATGCATTATACAGCACACTTTCTAAGAACAATTGGCTAAAAGGCCAGAGCATTTGCAAATCTAAAAATCTAATACATGCAAGTCACCAACAGTGCACAGGAACATTAATGCTTTAATTAATATAATGCTCTGCTATTGAAAATGCCATGCCACAGTGAAAAATGTCCACTGGCTGCACAATGTAGACCAGTCTAGACACATAATAACATATTACAGTAAAGCATGCCAGGCCACATTTAGACTTATCATGGCTATTTTATCACAGTTGCCCAGAAAAATATACAATGCTGCAGTGAGAAACAGCTCGACTGGTAGCACACAAATGCCAGTCTAGCCAGGTAATGACACTTAGCCGAACTGCTCTATCAGAGATGCCCAGTTAAAACAAATTCAAGCAAAACTAAGAAATTACTAGACTGGCTGCACCAAAATGCTGCTCTAGCCACTAATACCACATAGCAAGCCTACTTAACCTCGACACGTATGACCATTAGGATTGATCACACAATCCCCATCCTGTGCCACTTCCCCAAACCCGCGCACATTCCGTCTCCTGCCCACCCCCTATCCCAACCCCCAAAATCAGTTTCTCACCCCCAGAATCACCTCTACGTCCCTTTTTCTTGTCCCCGTGCTTACGTATGAGGCTCCTTGCCTCATAGGTAAGTACTGTGATGAGGAAGAGTGGGACTAGGAGTAATGAAGATACAGGCAACTAAGCCAGTCATAACCTCCATGTCCCTTTACCTCATCCCAGTGCTTTTGCATGAGTCAAAGTGCCTCATACACAAGTTCTGGGACGAGGAAGAATAGGGCTATGAGTAATGAAGATTACCATCAAGTAACCAAGGGATTAAACACAAGTAGTGGCACAACACCATTGAGCTGGCTGGCTTTAGCCTCCCTCCTTGACATTTTGGGCTATGTTGACTCGACAGAACAGGACACACATGTTAAACAGCACCTGGGTTTCGCTGTTAACAAAGGCCCAGCAATTACTAACGTAAAGCATTTGACTGTTAGTACCTGCATTCAAATGCATAATTCTTTAGGCAATTGAAATCTTGATGTGGGTTTAGTACTTGCTTGGCAGGGAAGTGATTGGAAGGGTAGAGAGGGGACAGGAGAACGCTAATTCTCACAGCAGTCCATAAGTGGCTGCTTGCAGACTTAAAGGAGAGAGATAACTGCTTGTAACATTGAAGCTGCACTAATCTCATTAGAATGCCTAAATAAGTTAGATGCCCCACACAGTGTGTGCCCTCTCACCTTGCAGGCACACAAAGGCAGCCACCTATACATTTAAGTGTGCACCCTTTCATCATTCAGGCACACCCAGGCAGCCACCCATACACCCTTTCACCATACACTCGAAGCGCACACCTAGCCACCCGTACATTTAATTGTGCATCCTTTCACCATACACGCATACAGGCAGCCACCTATACATTTAAGTGTTCACCCTTTCACCGTACAGTCACACAGGCAGCCACCTATACATTTAAGTGAGCACTCTTTTGCCATACACTCGACACACACACCCAGCCACCAATACATTTCATTGGGCACCCTTTCACTATGCACTCACACAAGCAGCCACCTATACATTTAAGTGTGCACACTTTCACCATACACTTTCACATGCACACGTCGTGGGGAGCCCTATTACTTAAAAAAGAAATGGTTTCTTTGTGAAGTCCCTTCCAACTTCATAAATAAATTATTTCTGTTAAGGACCGAACCATAATAGAAATAATTTCTTTATGTAGGCAAAGTGACTTAAAAAAGAAACAATTTCTTTTTGAAGTCATAGAGCTCCCCCACCCCATGACATGAAGGACTCCAGCCTAGAGGCTTCCATGTCATGGGGTGGGAGGGGGGGAGCCCTGGACCTCAAAAATAAATTGTACCTTTTTGTAGTCAATCTGCCTTCATAAAGAAATTATTTTTGTTACTCTGCAACAGAAATCATTTCTTTATGAAGTCAGAGTCCAAGGGGGCCCCCTCCCAGGACATGTGGTGTGGGGCCCCATTTACCATAGGGGGTGCAGGGGCCCCCGTTATGCCAGTGCACACACACCAGGTAGATGCGGATGAAGTTGTGAGAAAGGCAGGCACATGCTTTGGCACATGCGGCCCAATGTTCTTAGTCCACAGAATTTAAAATGTGGTGTAAAAATCATGTGTAAAAAAAAAGGTTTGCGCATGGGTTTGCACATAATTGAACAATGGGGGGTCTTTTTTGACAGGTAGAACGGGGCAGGGAAATTAAATGTTTCCTCTACCCATATCTGATCCGCACTTCAAAAACAAATGCATGCTGGCGAAGGGCACTGGAGTCCTAGGGAATCCGGCAACATCTAGCACCCGCTAGAAGGTGGCAGGTGCCGCAGGAGTAAATGTAAATGCCCCTGCCAAGCTCTTACATGGTAGGGGCTATTTAGGATTGTTGTACTACAAATTGAAAAAAACGCACAGAAACATGGCTTGATTTTGCACTTCAAAGTGCAAACAATCAAAGTTGTATGTAGGGTACTGCAGTGCACGCGATCAGGTAGAAGACGCTTAGACACACCTACGGTGCAAGCATAGAGGTCTAACACTCAGAAAGGAAGACAGCAGAGAGGGGTATGACAGTGGGCAGGGTAGACCTTTGCACTAGCACACACTGAGGATTTGGCAGAGAACACACAGACACAGGTGGAACAGGCAGAGGACCCGGTAACCTATACAGAGGATCTGTGTCTGTGGCACACAGGGAAGAAGTGGATAGACAGATGATAGGGGGGAGGAGAGAGAGAGAGAGAGAGAGAGAGAGAGAGAGAGAGAGAGAGAGAAAAAAAAAGAGCAAAGCCAGAGGATACTGTGGAAGCGGGAGGCAGGCCAAAATGGTGTGGGGGGCGTGTGGGAGACCCCAGTCACACCCACAGTTTTGGCACCTGGTGAGGGTGTGTTGTGTATACAGACAGACTAGGTTCTTACTCTGGCAATAACAGACAGGCTCTACTGAAAAGTGGGAACACAATGAAGGCACCAAAGTCTTTGTAGAAACCAGGAACAGATTTATTACAGGAAGAGGAGTAAACTCATTGCCAGCAGAATAAATCAGACACACAGGATTAGCTAGACACATCCACTGGCATGGAAACCAGGGCATGGGGAGTGCCCTTGGATACAAAGGGGGAGGCAGGACCCAAAGGGAGAAAGAGAAGGGTTGGAGGGGGAGTTGGAGGAGGGGAACTGGTAGAGATGGCAAGGAGGAACAAGAGAGAGAGAGGCAGGTGCAGATAGGCACATAGAGAGACACTCAGGGAGAGAGAGAGACATGGGCCGAGGTAGACAGACGCAAGGGAACAGAGAAGCAGAGAGGCACCAAGAGGCAGGCCAGGGGGTGGGGGCAGAGGCTGCTAGGCCAGGAGAGAGAAGCAGGGGAAGGCAGAGAGGCCAGGAGACCCACTTGTGGAACAATAAAGCAGGTTGGGGAGGAAGGGAACCAGGGAAGAAGGATAAGGCCAGACAGGGGGAAGGGTACCAGCTAGAAGGGCAAGGGCCTCTGTAGCCTCTGCCCCCAACCCACATAGTCAGCACACCACACTGCCAGCAGCCAAAAGGAAGAAGAGAGCTGCTCTCTCTCCACAGGTCTTATATAAGTCTGTCGCTCAAACCCAGGGACATAACATGTCGTGGCCAGGAATACATTTTTGTGTGGTCTCCAGGGAAGGGCAGACCAGGCAACTGGTTTGCTTTGTTGTTGTCAGGAACAAGTTTGTTGTTTCCAGGGGAGGGGAGATGGGCATGCATTTTCAGGTAATTACAAGGTGGAGGACAAGTGTACTTCTAGAGCCAACCCCCACCTATTCCCACAGTGAGGAAACCAGATTCTGTGTGATAAAAATTATATTATAGAGTTCAGGGCAGTCAGTATTAATTGCAGGACGGGGGAATGGAGGAGGTTCACAGAAAGGGTGCAATAGGTCAGGGGCTAGCTTGGTGACTTGGGATAATTACATGGTGTGGGTCAAGTGACTTTCCAGAGCTTGCACCCCCATCTGTGATTAACCCAACAGTGTAACTCGTTTTTCAGGGCTCAGGGTGGTTTGGTGTCAGGATAAGGGGGAGATGGACATTACAAGCATACATTCTCAAGAAGGGTTGAAAGGGACAGTCCGCGGCTAAGTGAACAACAGGTGGAACCAGTTCCTGGAGGGAGGGCACACAGGAGCAAAGCAGGGTCGCACACACTCTAAGGACACAATGTCAATGAAACAAAATACACACACCGGGAAACCTGCAAGTACATGACATGCATAAATAATCAGCTAGCATAAACAGTGCAGTGACTATAAAGTCATATGCCGTGCAAGGTAAGAGAGCAGCCAGAGGAAACTGTAACAGAAAGAGAGAGAGAAAGAGCAAGAGCCAACAGAGGATACTGTTGCACATACAGAGGGAAAGAGAGAGAGCAGGCAGAGGATAGAGGAAGAGCGAGAGCAGGCAGACTATACAGTAGTACACTCAGGACTAGCAGGCAGGGGATACTTTTGCACATGGGAGAGAGAAAGAGAGAAAGAGAGAATACTGTGGAACATGTAGAGGGAAATAGAGAAAGCATGCAGAGGACACTTTAACACATATAGAATGAGACAAGGTAGAGGACACTGTGGCACACAGGGAGCAACCAGGTGCAGCCAACTGTAACCCAATGAGAGAGAAGGCAGAGGAGGCCGTTGCTTACAAGGGAGCAGGCAGAAAGAGTTGTAGCCCTCTGAATGAGCAGGTAAAGAAGGTTGTCGTGTATTCAGTGAGCAGGCAGAGAAGGTTGTAGCTCTTTAAGTTAGCAAGTAGGGAAGATTGTAGCTCATCAAAGGATCAGAAAGAGAAAGTTGAACACTATTGATCGGACAAATGTTGGCAGCTACACTACAGAGAATCCCCGATTAATGCATTGTTTGTTTTCATGGAGGTACAGTTTGAACAGGTAATGGAGGTAGACAAGTTGTAGGGTTTGCTTGACAGACAGAGCGATCGGGGTAAGCCATAGGGTTGGCCGCCAGTGCTGTCAGGATACGACATATGGTTTGCTTGTCAGTGCACGTAGGACAGACCATGGTGTTGATTGACAGAGGACTGGAGTGACATAAGCGTTGGTTGCTAGTGCAGCTAGGACTGGGCTGGGTTGGTAGCCTTTGCAATCAGGACAGGTCATGGGGGTTGGTTGCAAGGGCCGTCAGTACAGGTCATGGGGCTTGTTTGACACAGCAGTTTAATGGGTCATACCGGGTTGGTTGGCAGAGCTGTCAGGAGGGGCAAGTACAGGGAGAACAGATCATATGGGTTATAGGATCAGTCAGGAGGGGCAATACGTTGCCATTGCAGGTAGAATGTATCATATGGGGTTGGTTATTAGAGCAGCCAGGATTGGTAATAGGGGTAGGTTGCCAGTGCAATTATGACAGGTCAAATGAGGATGGTTGCCAGTGCTTACTTTTTGAGCCAAGTCTGAGTGGTTGAAGAGGAGCAGACAAACCAATTCTGTTCTGACATACCCAGAGTTTGTAAACTCTGCTGGAATGAACACGAACGGGGGAGTTAGGCAATTAAAGTCTGAATCCTTGTTTAAAGGAATTTATTTGAGATATTTGAGTTGTCACTGATAAGTTTTATGTTGGCTGAGGCAGATGGGTGTTGTTTGAAATGCAGAGGCTTGGAAGCCGGGCCTGCAGGAAGACATCGCTTTCTCGGATGTGAGTATGACGCGACAAGCTCCACCTGCCTCGCTTACCACCGCCCTGGACAGAATTCACCCCAAAGGCCCGTGCAATATCAGCCAGGGTATAGATTTTAGTCAAAGGATCCACTGCCCTCAGCTCAGGAAGACAATTCAGCAAAAATGCCCCACTGCCCTCAGCCAGAAACAGACTTGGCATAAGAATGGGGGCAGCATGATCCCAAAGAACCCATTGCCCCAGCTCAGGCACTGGTCTGATGTGGAATGGGCTGCGAGTGAACAGAAGGCTACACCTCACAGCCCCCAGCTCATGGGCTCTGAGTAGGCAGAAGGGTAAACCTCACAGCCCCCATCTTAGGCAACGGTCTGCTGCGGAATGGGCTCAGAGTGGGCAGACGGGACCCACTGCCCAGAGCAAAGGCACTGATCTGCTGAGGAATGGGCTCAGAGTGGGCAGAAGGGACCCACTGCCCAGAGCAAAGGCACTGATCTGCTGAGGAATGGGCTCAGAGTGGGCAGAAGGGACCCACTACGCTCAAGTATGTAAAAGTAGGGGAACGGGGCCTTTAGAACTCCAGCCGGATGCATCATGGGCAGAGGAGATCCACTCTCCTTACACGGACACCAAGGTTTACTTAAGCATTGGCACAGAGTGAACAGAAGACACTCACTACCCTTAGTTCAGAAGTTGATATCTTCTTAAGGAGTGGCACTGACACATAGAGAGCAGAAGGGCCCACTGGCATCAGCACAGGTGCTGGATCTGTCTGAGGATGGTGCGTTCACTGTAGCAATATGCCTTCCCATCTTACTGAAGTAAGAGGTACAGTCATTTTTGAGCCGCAATTAATCCGTTTTTCTCCCCTTGCCTCATGCCTGCCCATGGCTGCCGTGGAAATGGAAAAGGAACTCCACACAGAGCCCAGCCCTCTTTTTCCATGACAGCCATGTTAGGTGAGTAAGTATGTGTGACCCGAGGTTACTCATAAATATATTGCCTATAACATCCTGCAGGTTGGCCTTAGGGTGCTACTAGCAATGGACCCCTGTTCGCGGGCTGTCTTTCGAAGTACTATAGGCATTAATTTTCAACAGCAATACATAATGCCCTAGTATGTATAATGTCCTAGGCAATCTGTGTGACGCAGTGGAAGAACCTCACTGGCAGCCAATCAAATGTCTTTCTGACCTGTAAAGTATTTATGTTGCTTTCTCTTGAGCTGTTATCACTGAGACGAGTGTGGATGTGCACCACCTAGCGCCTCATTTACTACGGGGAGTCTCCACTATGTAAGGCACTACCTCAAAGCCCCAGGTGCTGCCATCCTATTCCTCAAAAACCCCATATGATCCCATTTGAAGGCTAGGTTTCTCCGGGGTGTCTGCCTCCACCACTGGACTTCACTTCAGGTCCACACCACATGTGTTCCACTAAATTCCTGCTCCTCACCCTCATTGGTGCTCCGTTTTACGCAGTATCCCTGGCTCTAGCTGACCCTGGTCCCTGGCGTTTGCACGGGCACGGCCTTATGCTGACTCATTGTTGGAATTCTAAGATGGCCGCTGAGTGGTCCTCTTGGCTCGATGAGTCGATGCTTTTTCCTGTGACTACCACTATCACTAAAATGAGACCTGGGGTGTGGTGTCTTCGCAAAAGGGCACGATTAGGGAGTCAGTAGGTGGATTGGCAGGCTCACGCCATTCCACATATCGTCCTCTGATCCCGTCCACAGTGTGTGCATCCCACAGGCTGGCAAGAAGTTAGCAAATCTGACCCCACCCACTCTATGAGAGGCAGGGGCCGTGGTCAAAGACCCGTTCAGTCAGTAGCTTCCATTCTCCCAACCGCTTGTTTGCTGCAGTCTGTTGAGGCATTGCCCCCTGCCTGCATATCTGAACTGCGCATGTGTGGTGTGTGATGCTCAGGCAAGCACGCCTCAGCAGCCACGCACTGTTCACAACATGCCAGTGAGTGAGACAGGAAGAGTCGTAGTGCTTGTCGACAGGTTTGTAGGGGCTGAGCTGCTCCTTTGAGGATGGTGGGAGTACACCTCCAAACACACGCCATTGGACAAGCCACAAGAGAAGATGCAAGGGAGTGGGTACAAGGCGGATCAGAAGGCATGGATAAAGAACGAGCTGCTGCACCCCTCTGCCCCATCCAGCGAGGTCAAAGCCACTGCCCTTGGTTCCGGCACAGAGGTGGCATGAGGAGTGTGCACAGACCTATGCAGCAGGTCTCCACCGCCTTCCCCTTGGACACAGAGCACATCTTCACTATGGCCATAGATCTTAGAGAAAGGCACCTACTGCCCAACAAATGCACCAAAGCATGCAGTACAAACTCACTGCCCCAGCCCTGGCACAGAAAAGATTCAAAGGATGGACACGTAGGGGCCGTAGGGTACGTGAGGGCCCCCCTGCACGCCACTTAGGCACAGAAATTATTGAAAGAATGGGCATTGAGCAAGCTGAAGGAGCCCACTGTTGGTCTACGGCACCTGGAAGGTCTGACTAGGAGCAAAGTCTTTCACTGGCCCAAAATGTATGCACTGCAAAGTACAACAAGCATTGGCAAAGCCAACAGTTTGGGCTTTTGTGCAGGCACGGGACATGCACTGCCGTAGTGGTTTTAACTGCCCATTGATGGTGCCATGTACAAAATGGTGTGAGTGCCTGGGCATGTAATAGCAGTGCCTTGCAAATGCCTAATACGGTATTACCCAAATAGACCTTTTACAATTGACCTTCTGCACAATTGACCTATATATAGTGGTCCTAATTGACCTTCTGCACAATTCTCCTGAGGTCAATTGTGAAAACGTCAATTAGTATACAACTGCCTAATACTTCCTCATATGCCATTTCTCCCTCTCTACTCGAATGCCATAGTTTCGGCTTATATGTGCCGCAAGCGACACATAATAGCCCAAACTAAAAATCCTAGATGCATTCTACTCCTCCTTATACAAGAAAGAAGGCAACCAAGACATCCCACTCACTGGCCACCTCGCTCACTCACCTGTTTACTGACGCACCTGTTCACTCATTCACTGACCTTTCACTCACTAACCTGATTACTTATTCACGTATCCTCCCCTGACGGACTTGCTCACTCCCCTCCCATTAACCCCCTTTATTCACATGTGTACACAACCTACTGACTTACTCAGTCAATCAATAATACATTTTCGCACTTAGTCATGCAAATCTTCACTTAATGTGCTAATGTGTGTGTGTGTGTGTGTGTGTTGGCACACATTTTAACGAGCCACTGTATCTCTTCAGACATATCTTGTTATGAAACGTCATCATTAAGCTAGCCCTAGGCGCCCCAGATCGACGGAGCTTTAACTTTGACAGCCCTGCTAGACAGAGCTTTGTCTCAGTAGACGAGTATAAATAGTCTTGCCACAGGTGCAGGATAGCTGCATTGCTGCCTCTGGGATCTTATTATGAGCCCCTGGAGAGACATCTGGATATCTTGGATCCCTGAGGGAGAGAACTGTCTGAGAGACCTAGGCCCCTATTATGAGTCCCTGGAGAGACCTCTGGCTATCTTGGATCCCTGAGGGAGAGAACTGTCTGAGAGACCTAGGCCCCTATTTTGAGTCCCTGGAGAGACCTCGGGCTGTCTTGGATCCCTGAGGGAGAGACCTGTCTGGCCTGGATCCCTGGCAGAGAGCTCCAGGTATCCTTGGTCTCCTGGGGAGACCTCTCTCTATCCCAGTACAGACCTACCATTACCAGTGCCTAATTGCAGCATTTTTTTGCTGGTGGGGCCTGATTTACCTGCAGATCAGGCCGGGAGGTAGATCTGTGGCCCCCACTGGCAAACTTTCCCCGGTACGGTACAAATGCAAGTGCTGGAATTACCGGCAATTTTACCATACCGGGGAATGAGGCCCTATATAAGAGCTCTGGCCCACGTATTCAGCTTTGCATCAGGAATGCAGTAAAGGTAGAACCTTGCCCAGGAACCTAGGGTTACTTCACAGAGCCAAGCTCCATAAGGTGTTGCCCCAAGAACAAGGTAAGGAATGAGCTCTAAGTAGGAAATCCACGGCAGAGCTGGCCCACAAGTAACCCGTCTTAAATCAATTAATCTTTTGTTGCATGCTTAATACCAGAGACCAGTCATGGGACCAGGATTCAAACCTGTGTTGCTCTGCATTGTCTTGCTTCTGAGACAAACACATTGTCCTTAGCTTTTCTCTCAGCCCATAAAGACCCAGGAAAGAAAAGCTCTACCTCAGGAGCACAGCATCAGCTCCATTCTGCCTCAGGGACACATGATAAATACAGCTCTCCCCGGGGACCCGGCATGGAAAACGCTCACCCATAGGGTTCCGGGTTATGTAGATCCCTTGCTCAGGGCTCCAGGATAGACAAAGCTCTCTCCCAAGGACCCAGGACAGAAATGTTTCTCTCCAAAAACCCAGGAGAAGCAGATTTCTCCCCGGGGGACCCTAGATAGATATCGCTTTACCCCAGGGACTCAGCCAGGTTCTTCGTTTGGGAATGGTTGGTAGCAGACATTGCACTACTGTTGACTCTATTCTCGTGGGATGCAAATGAACAATATTGAGACACGTCTGTCATTCTGTGAATATTCAATGGAAACACTTGAATGCCCCCAAAACTTACAATTGATCACTTGGATCCACTTTCTGCTGTCTGTACCAATCTATGTTTTGTACATTTATAGTGTTGGCTATTAGGTGGTGCTTTTGTGCCACCTACAAGCTAAAACTATTGCATTCTGTAGTACAGGAGGAAGATGGGATGTCAGGAGGGATTCACAGCCTCTGGGTGCTGTTTGTTTATTTGCCCATCCATTGACTGCAATGGCCATGTTTATCCCTATGCCTATTCCCCTCCACCATCTGCCCCTCCCCATGCCAAACTCACCCTCCTGGGTACTCTTTAAGATATCGCTATCACACAATAACATCAAGCTTTGTGGTGTATTGTGCCTGGCAGTGTTATTTCTAAGCATTATTCTGAATCACAATCGCTTATTTGCAGCTGTAAATAAGGTCAACGTGTAATAAAATGTCTTTACTAAGTGGGCCTTCAGCAACTTGATTTATAAGCAATATGTGTGCACTCGCATCTATTCTTTGCACTGAAGCCCTGTTAAAAGCAAGCAATTTCAAAGCCAACAGTTTTGGATTGCGTATAGATATTAGGTAGCCACGTGCCAGGCACTGCTATCGTATGCCAAGGTACTCAGACAGACAGCGTTCCATCTGTTGCTCTCTTATGGCCAGCTAGTACCATTATGGCAGTGCCTGGCAAATGCCTACCCAGTGCATACACCAGTGCCAAAATATGTAGCTTGCCAATGCTTGTTTAGATTCTAGGTGTCATGCTCTTCCAGCTTCACTCCATTAATTTATTTATTTGGCATTTTGAAAATTCCCAGCAGTAGCGTTTCCTAGAGGCAGGTATATAGATATTGGAAGTACAAAAACAAGACAGGAAAGGGATATACATACAACCACAACAACCAAAAATGTGACAGACATTGAGTAGTGTTACAGGTCCATAGTGTCACTGAAAAAGTGGTCTACCATATTCAAGATTCCGATAGGGTGAGGTTACATAGAAGAAAATAAACATTTTGCCAATTCTTTGGTACACAAGTAACACAGTTCCCAGTTGTGTGAACACTACAGTCATTATCAAGCATGGTAAGACATAAACCATCCAAAGTGGTCAAATATGGGAATGGAAATGGACGACAAACTAACACTTGAACCGCAAGTCAACGCAGTAGTAAAGAAATGCTTCTTCCACCTACACGCAATCAAGAGCATACTCCACTTCTTCACCTTCCCACAGAGAACACTCACCGTCATTTCTCTTGTCATGTCAAGGATAGACTATGCCAACAGCATCTATCTCGGAATGCCAGAATACCTTATGAAAAAAGTACAGTGAATACAGAACGCAGCAGCAAGACTGCTCCTCAGACTCACTAACAGAGAACACATCACACCAGCACTGAGAACACTAGACTGGCTACCGGTCAAACAACGAATGTTCTTCAAACGCTCTGCATAACACAGAGCAATCCATGGCCAAGGAGCAGAATTCATACAGGGAAAAATCTCCAACTACAAACCAAAATTAACATTTTGGTCCAGCTACAACATTCGCCTCAAACCGAAACAATATTAAAGCGCAAATTTGGGAGTTCAGCATTCATTTGCATCGAGGCTAGACTTTGGAACCAGCTCCCAAAAGAAATACAAACAACAGTAGATCACCCGAAAGGTCTGAAAATTGTTAAAAACCTGGCTCTGTAATTCGTCAAACTAATTAGGAAACATCATAGAAGGGAAACCGCCACCACAGCACAATAGAAGCACAGAAAACGACAAAAACCTGATTGCCCAAAACAGGACCACCCAAAGAAATAAAGCATCCTTCCGCAAATCAAAACCTGCCAGAAAGAACTCAGGCGACTGCCCACTAACCCTACTAAAAACTCTCTAATACTCTGCACACTTAACACGCAAACACAAAAAAACCACTGCAAACTACAGACACTCCACAACACCGAACAGGAAACTAAACCAATCGCACACCAATCACCCCATACACACTCATGCATCAAACACCATATAATGTTGACCCACTAAAAGCAAACCAGCACACAGGGACCGCTATTTCCAAACTGAACCTACCAACAGCACATCAAAGCTCTTTTGCGCTTTCGCATCAACTAAGCCCCCCAAACCCTTACTTAGCAGATCCTACAGGGGGCCTTGAGACTATGAAAATAGCAATGCTATGAATCGCAATAACATAGCATAATAGGTACAGGTAATATAACCTAACAGCGTTAGCACAGTGCTAGTTTATTTTATTTTATTTTATTTATTTTTTGGATTTGTAGAGCGCACTACAACGCATGGGCATCAAGGCACTATAATGGGAGCGTAAGATGGCTTAATTCAGAGTTACAAGAATGCGGCCCAACAAAATTACATATTACAGGTTGCTAAGTTACATAAACAGAGATACATACAAGTAGTAACTGCGCACTTTCAAAGATACATACAGTTGGTACATGTGCAGTGTCTTACAAAGAGCCTGGTTTGGATGGCTTTCTTGAAGGCTGTATGGGAGTCAATCGACCTGATGTGAGAGGGGAGAGCGTTCTAAGAGGTGGCAGCCACAGTTGGGAAGCTGGTGCCGCCCGGGAGAACTCCACGGGTTTTGGGTAGGGTGATCCTGTTGGAGTATGCCGCTCTGGTTGGCCTGGATGGAATGGGTTTGGAGATCCTTTGGACTAGGTAAGGGGGCGCCAAGTCATGGATACATTTGTGCGTCAAAGAAACGGTTTTGAAAATAATCCTTTCCTTGACGGAAAGCCAGTGGACCTGCCTCCTGACTTCACACTTTCTGTGGTACTGGGCACATTGTTTTGCATGGACCACATTTTGCAGCAGTGGTGTACATTCTTTGTCAAGGAGTTCATTCTGGGACAAACAAGCAGAGGTGTAGCCATGATTGCCTAGCAAATGGGGCCTGATGCTAATGTAGTTGGGACCACTGCACTGACAAAAATATCTGTAAATTCCACACTGTGCTGCTGAGTGGGCATTTACAGATTTTGGGTTGGCCTTGCCCCTCAGGCCCTACCCTGCCTACGCCTCTGCAAGCAAGACCCATTCCTTGGCATGAGCAGAGTTGTTGCGTTGGGGCATCTCATGTGGCCCATGTCACATTCTGCAGCACAGGTTACCTTCTGCAGCACGGGCCACATTATGCAGCACGGGGCACCTTCTGCAGCCCAATGCATTTTCTGTGACCTGTTTTGGGCACTTCCTGTGGGGTGGCCTTGGGAAACATTACCTGGCATCAAGTATATCCTGCAAAGCAAGAGATGCTGGAAGCGTGCAGGGCACATTTTGCAGAAAAGGAGACATTGTGCCCAGTTCACAGAATGGGTCATATTATTTAGAAATGGGGCACATTCTGTGGCACTGGCGCAGGGTGTTTGGCATGTCATATTCTGTAGCAGTGGAAACATGCTGTTGTCCTTCTCTTCCTCGACTGGAATAAAACCCCAGTAGATTGTGACACACTGGGTGTGCCTCTTGGTTCTTCTGGCCGCGAGGTGTAGGGCTGCTTCAGCAACAGGGGTGGAGGGGGTGTCTCCGTGATATTAGATTCTGGAACCAATAGCATCATAGCTTGTATCCAAGGTGATGCTGCAACAAACTGGTAAGTGTTGCATTTTTCCCCACAATTGTCCGGTTGGGATCTGAGTGGGGGAGGATAGGAGGAGTAGGAGGTGGGATTTCTTCAGTTGTCGAAGTGGGTGGGAGCGGTGCTGATATACGTTTTTTTTTTAAAAAAACATGTTTACTGTTCTTGTACTTTTATTTTAAAAAGAACCTGTTCTGGAATGGTTTACTTTTAACATAAGAAGTTGAAACTTGCACTGAACATTCCCTTAAACAGCAGGTGCGTTTGGGGGTTTGGATTGCACGTGGGGGAGGGCGTGGCAATGGGGTATGCAGGGAGCGGGGGCAGGCCAGCAGGGAGCATAGTTTCACCACTTCTTTTCGTGCACTTTGACCCCTGGATTTCTTTCCCCACTTGCTGTAAGGAGAAGTGTTGAGCTCAGCACTTCTCCCTCCCCCCCATCGGCTGATCTGGCCAGTGAGTGCCCTATCCTGATGAATAACTCCCCTTGTGCCAGCGGGGCGAGGGGGAGAGTGCAAGAGGAGCATGCTTTGTTGCTGGTGACCGTCATGCCAATTGCATGGAACTCTGTATACCCCCTTGCCCCGCACTCCTCGCTCCCCAGAAGCCGAGGGCGCAAATAAATGCCATTGCAGTGACTATACTCTTGTGCTTTTGTGACCTTTCTGAAACCAGCCGTATGGCTTGGGGCAGGGGGGGCATTTCAGTTGTCATGGTTTTTGGAGTGATCCATGCATACAAAACAAATGAACACTTGGTTAGCAATGCCCTAAGGAAATTGAACCTGTTCTGTATTGACGCTTGTTCCGTACCATCGCTACACTCAGTATAGTCCATGATCTTTCTTTTCCGAAGGTCTCGAGAAGCCAACCAGTCTCTCAGGCAAGCTCCTGAGCTATCGCATGCATGCAGAAGTATTAAACTGTGCAGTCTTTAGTACGGATTCTATAACATCTGGGGCCTCTTCCATATGACTGGTTTGATTTCATACGACCTGTACTATATAAGTACAAAAACGGTAGCAGGCGCCCCTCTCTAGAAAGTACATGGCATGATAACCGGTTCTGTTTTTCTTTCCCACTTTGAGAGTCCGCAGCCATCGCTTTTTGCTCACTGTACTTAATATCCATTTACATATCTGTCTTTGGCTCGCCCTTAAGGGCAGTCCAGGACCGAAATGCTGGGCAAACCTCCTTTGAACAAGAGTATCAACAGCAACCCCAGACACATGTTTCAGCCTTGTTGGGCCTCATCTGGGAGGTGGAGCTATGCCTCTCTGAGCACAGTAAGGGATCCACGTCTGGGCTGCCCCAGGTAATTTACGGTGACCAACCCCAAGTTCCTTGGAAAAATACAAAAGAAGTAGCTGGCGCCCCTCTCTAGAAAGGACATGGCATGATATCCTGTTCTGTCTTTTTTTCCCACATTGAAAGTCTGCAGCCATCAGTTTTGCTCACTGTAGTTTTCACAAAGGAGGAATATCCATTTGCACATCAGTCTTTGTCCCGCCCGCAAGGGCAGTCCAGCATCAAAATGCCAGGGCAAACCTCCTTTGAACAAGAGTACCAACAGAAACCCCAGACACGTGTTTCAGCTTTGTTGGGCCTCATCAGTGAGGTGGAGCTGTGCCTCTCTGAGCACAGTGAGCAAGGGGTCCACCACTGGGTTCCCCCAGGTAACTTAGGGTAACCAACCCCAAGTTCCTTGCAAAAATACAAAAAAGATAGCAGGCGCCCCTCTCTAGAAAGAACATGGCATAATAACCTGTTCTGTGTTTTTTGTCCCACTTTGAGAGTCCGCAGCCATCACTTTTTGCCCACTGTACTTTTGGAGGAATAACAATTTGCATATCAATCTTTGTCCCTCCCTATTCAAGTTCTAGTCAACTTAATCTCTATTATAGAGGCCATGGCTTAACTACTCCCTGCTATGGGTGATTTGACAGTCTTGATTTTAGAATTGAAAGTTAGAACTTGGTTTAGAAGTTTAGACCTGAATGGACTTTTAAAGGGGAAGGGCTAACCTATCTGGTCTTTGTCAGAGAAGATCTGACCAAATAATGGGAGCTGTGCCAAAAAAGATGCCCAAATGCATGTGCGCATGCCACAGACGGTGCCTGTAATGTCTACCGAAGCTGTCTGGACTTTGCTATGGTATGTCTAAATGTCTAATCTGCGTAGATTTTGGGATGGAATTTCTGCTGGGTTTCCACTCTAGCATGGAACACCTTCCTTGCATGGTCTCTGGTGTCCACGGTCTGACCTGTCCAGGCTTTCTCATGGAAAGTCTTAGCTAAACTGCCCAGTCCTTGGCATGGGAGAGCTGCTCTGAGCAATCTCTTGTGTACACGAAGGTCTTACCAGCCTGGCATTTGCTATGGAAGGTCTAATTTGCCAGGTCCATGGAATGAAAAGTCTCAACTCTGCGGTGTTTGATATGGGAGGTCTCATCTGTCCGGTTGGTAGTATGGAGGGCTTTGGTTCATCCAGGATATGTTCCTTAAGGATTGCTGGACGAACTTCTGTGCTCAGGCTCTCGTTTTGATGATGATGATGATGATAGGTTATTTATAACGCGCTTAATACCCAGAGGTTTCCAAGCACGTGCTCTGTGTCGTCTTGCTTCCAAGGCGAGCACGTTGCCCCTGAGCTATCCCCCCGAGACAAGCTAATCTCTGTTGGTCCCGCACCGATTAACTGCTTGATGAAAATCTGTTGTACTTATGGTGTTTTAAGGAATCTACAGGTGAAACAGGGAGATGCAGGAGGTTTTCACAGAGTCCCGTGGCAATGTTGCTTTGAAGCCATCATGAGGGATACGGTGTAAGATGTGCCATCTACTGTGAGTGTGGAGAAAGGGGGAGCTTCCTAAATGTTGCCTTAGTTTGCAGGTGTGTCCAGCCTGTTGATGAAGGCGTGCATGCTCCTGCTGTCTAGAAAAGGTACTGCTATATGCCTTATCTACCTGTCGGTCCCGCCCCATTCTCTGCCACTTCCCTCCAAACAGGAAGTTCTATTGAAACGTTAGGCCTAGGAGCAGGGAAGGGCATACTTAATGATGTGTGCATGAAGCCTGTAGTATGGTGGGGAGCAGGGGAGAAGCATCAAGCGGGTTTAGTATGTACCCCGTTGCCACTCAGTGCATTGCGGCTGTTTGGGCGGATCTACGATATAACGGAAAAAAACTGCGAGGATGATAACACAGAATCTTTTGAATTTCGAAAATGATTTTTTCGTTTTTTTTGCACTATTATTAATTTTTAAATGCAGGGGGAGACCTCCGATAGCCCCCCTTCTAGATCCCCACCTTAAATAATTCCGTAACCCAACTCCCCATCTATTTATTTCCAAAAAAGTGCAAAAATCCTGCACATATTCAATTAAAGAAATGAGTGTTTTCGGCCTCGTTGTTTTGGGCTTGCTATATTGCGCAGGGATCTTGGCGAAGGCAGCCATTTCTGAGGCTGGCAGTGACAAGTGCCGTATGTCAATTTCCCATGTTAGGTGCCAAGACTGATGTGTGCATTCCCGCCATGCTGGGAGTAGCCGTGAGCAACATGCAATCCCTCCCACAGCCTACCCCTCCCACCCCCACCATGAGGGGGGCCTGGTGCAGAATGGAACCCTGGGATCAGAATGTACAGCCAGGCCAGCCGGGCGGCCCTGGGTGGGAAGCCCCGCTGTTCCTTGTTCTCTGAGCCATTACAGAGAGACAAATTACAGAGGAAACAATTGATTACAGGCGTGGGCTATTCCCCCAGAGCCAGGGCAGATGCCAACACCTGTTCGGGAGCCCATTCACACGGCGAGATGGACACAGCCACATGCAGGCCTTCTAAATCTGCTGACACCGGGCACGGAAATAGTCCAAGGCTGTGTGGCTGGCAGGCGAGTGGGAGGGGAAGTATTTGAGGGAATGAGGGCGAGGAGAATACTTTTGCATTTCCAGAGAGCTGGGCCCAGTCTATTCTCAGACCCCACTGGGGTGCGCCCAGCAATCCTGGATCAGACCTGGTGCAGTTTCTGGCGGGAGAGGGCGGTTTCCTACAGGTCATTTGAGAATCCCTCGACCCTACCGTCGGATGTAGGGCTATATTTGAGGGGTCTTTGTCTGTGTTCCCCTGTTTCTCCTGCACCTCCACAACCAGATCATGACACATGACACATTTAACCAATCCAAATAGGGAGACCTCTTTACATCTTTTTCATAATCTCTTACAAGTCCTCACCACCCCACCCACAAGGACTTCATCACTGTATGTCTATTGGTGAAATGCATTAAGCTATTGAGATCATGATATTACCTGTCCCATGTGCAGATCTCAGGGCTCCATCAGGGGTCCATCAGGGGTCCATCGGGGGTCCATCAGGCTTGTCTTGCACCCCACCTCTAATAAGGGATCATCTCAGCTGCCATAGCAGGCCAGTTAACACTGATAATGGAGCCCAGTAGAGGCCAGTCAGCAGGTTCTTATGGTAACCACATCTTCCACAATCACAGCCGTCATTAATCACCTGTGGAATGAACATCAGACAAACACTACAGATGCGAACATTTAGCCAGTCACTGACCTGGCTCTTTTCATAACTGATCAAAGCAGAAATGTGACGTTGTATGCCGGGAAAAGGCCAGCAATCGTTCATTTGTGCCACTAAAGGCTTTCCATGGAGAGGATGGCTAGCAGGTCACCACAAAATGGTGCCGTGCTTTCCACGGCACCTGCGTGAACCTTTAGGGCCCCCGCCGAGTGCAGAGCTTGGGGCACGCATCTGCAACCTTTGTCCCGCCCAGGGGTCAAGTCCTAAACATTTAAGTGGGGGGACTCATCAACAAACTCGATGGGATGTGACATCGCCAGAAATGTGCATATCAAGGCGAAATATGCACATTTCATTTAATTGGCTCTGCATAACCACCCAGGACGAATGGCATAAAATCAACAGAAACACAAAACCAAGGGAGGATATTTTCATCTAATAGTTTTTTTGAAAACGTAAAAAGGTGTGCATGTTTTAAACTCCAAGAACCAATACAAATGTTTTCCCTGACACTTGCAGTACCGAAATGTAATATTTCCTCTTTAGTTGCTTGTTATTTTTCATCAGGTGACGTAGTGCAGTGGTTAAGTGTCCGGCCTACAAACCTGGTGACTGCGGTTTGATCCCAGAGGGCGGCTTTAATTCATAAATTCAAAGAGGACAATCGATATTTCTCTTTTAGCTAGGGGGGGCTGAGTCCCCCCTCTGAATAAAGTGGGTGGACTCCGTCCCCCAGCGTATACCCTCGACTTGGGCCCTGGTCCCACCACATGTTTTGGACTACGACTTCCATCAGTTCTACCCAGTGTAGTCAATGGTGAGGGATCATGGGTGTCATAGTCCAACACATCTGCAGAGCTGCGGTCTGAACGCCCCAGAGGGGGTAGGATATATGCCCTGCCTCTGCCCCAATCATTCCCATCCTGGGGCTTGCCTCTATAATAGGGGCACTCCGACGTGCCGGGTTCTCCTTAAGATCTTATCCAGTGCTGCCCCCCTTAGCCCCTGGGGTCTCTGCAATTACTCCCCAAACTCCTTTCCCAGCAGGAGCCCTATGAGCAGAACTTGCTCCAGCCAGGAAGGACCAAGCACGCCTCGTGTAGCCTCTGAGCTGCAACGCCCCTTCATGCTCTCTTTCCCTCCTGAAACGCTGCACATCTGAAAGATATGATGACAGCAATGAGGGGCAGAGGACCCCAGCAAAGAAATGCATTCTGGGAATACACTGTATCCATCCGCTTCTGGCCCTACTGCTCCACCTACTCCTTGCAGTCATTTTCCACACTTGTTGTACAAGTTTACAGTCAATTCACTACCAAATGGCCAATCTTAGGAGTCGTTGTGGTTTCCAGTTGTCTGCCAAAGTATATACCTCTATCTTGACTGTCCAACAGTGATTACTGGTTTACTGTAATTAGGTACTCTCTTTTTGCACCACCTGGATTTTTTAATATATTTTCAATTGACTTTTCTTGCCAAATTTCCAATTCATGCTTTCAAATTGCTTTCCAATAATGATTTTTCCACACATACATAGTTTCGAATAAGGTCAGTTTTTAATTCCACACTCTGTAATGCTTCTAACATATTAATGTTTTCTCTTACTCTCTCAACACGTGTTTCACCCATTTTTTAGAGGGGCTCATCAGAAGAGAATCCTTTGAAATTCACAATTTGTTGTGAAAAATATTCCATACAGAATTCGTTTGTCCTTTTCCTTTGTTTTGATTTTCAAATTAATTTTTCCTTTTTAATCTTTGTTGATGAGTTTTCCTGAGTGAGGGGTGCGATTGTCCTTTACTCCGTGCCGCCAATCCTTGACACTCCATTGTCCACACGTGGGTTGTCTGCCAGCCATGAGAGGGTGGCTCGGTGGCTGTCCGTCGGTCCGTCAGACATCTCCTCTGTTTGGAGGCAGGCTGTGTTCTCGGGGAGTCAGGCCAAGGCCATGGCGTGGGCTCGTGAGTAGGAGTCTGGCGCGCTGAGAATTGTTTGCTGCGTGGCCGCCTGGGGAAGGCCGCGTCGTTGGGACACTGCAGCTCTGTATGGGAATGTTCGGCTCCACTTTTCCTGGCACAAAGTCTCTCTTATTTATATTTTGTATGTGAAAGGGGTAACCTTTTCACTGCTGCTGCGAGCACGTTTCCCGCCGCAGCATTGAATTCCCATGCAAGCTGTCAGCTCGGGATTGAAAGAAACGAGGCGCTCTGTGTCCCTCAAGCGTCCCTTGTTCAGGCCTGGGCTTTCCGTTTACAAACCATCAGCATAAGTGCTCAAGTCAAATTTCTTCAAATATAGTTAAGCAGCACTACAACTCCCAAAATGCATTAGGTTGTCTGGGACTTGAACACGGTCTCCTAGTGAGTGACCTGCGGCATCTGGGCGCACTCCCAGTTCAAGCCCTCAGCTTTCCCAGCCAGCGTTTGGATGAGGCTCGCCGCTTGCCCCAGAGAGCAGGCACCATAATATCACAGTGACCACCAGAAAGGGCGAGGCATCTTGTGAGCCCAGCACTTCTGGCCCTTCCTTGCTTTCCGCGGGGTGCCTACTTTTCAGAAAGGCGCTGCAATGGGAGGCCCCCAAGGGGCAAGAAATTACACATTTAGGGCCCGGTTCAAAGTGAATTTGCACTGCTGAAAAGTGACTTTGCACTGCCAACACAAGCCCTGATCCATAGAACTGTGCAAAGTGTATTTTTGCCGTGCAAAGTCCGGGCACAATCATTTTGTATTACAAAGCAACTGTGATATTAAAAGTAGCTCCTGTATAGGGTGACCAGACTTAAAAAGTGAAAAACCGGGACAGGGCAACTAACATAAAAGTAGGACTAACTCTTGAAAGTGGCTTTCAAAGCACTACACTTCAGTAGCGGTTGGAGGAGAAGGGGTTTAAGTTTTACTGTTCAAAGAAACACATATTATAATTAATTTATCACAAACTAACAGTATCTTCAGTTGTAAAATGCAGCATTTCTTCTGTGCGAGATTGTGCATTCCTGCCTGCCAGCTATGAAGACCTACTACAAAAAAAACAGAAAACTGCAGTTTACAATGGAAACATAATTCTGAGAAAGGGGGACAGAGCACCAAATACCAGATCAGTCCTGGCAAAACCGGGACATCTGGTCGCCCGATCCTGGTATCTGTTGGTGCCAAGGTAAAACCAGGCTATTAAGTAGGAGCTGAATAGCTCCCAGAAGTTCTGAACTCTGGACTGGAAAGACATCCCTTTTTAACGTTTTATTTCCATATAATTTCAGAGGTACCCGTCAATATGGACAAAACTTTTGTTTTCTCAATACGTGGTCCTACAGCCACCTGCCATTACAGCTAGGCACAGTTTCTTTAGGATGTAAGCAAGTGACCTATCGGTGAACTCACATACCTGCCAATTTTCCAGCAATGCATTGCTTCCCTTAGTATGGAAATTCGATTTCATTTTTTCCCATGGCAAATAACGAATGGTGATTATGTCATGACAAGCAAATGTCAGTCTTGGCGCAGTTTCAAGTTCTGGGTTGGGTATGCATCCCTGGCAAGCTATGGAAATCAGGGCCCTTTTTCAGAGGCTGGAAGGCAAGGGTGTAGGCTGTGCATAGATGGGTGCGATCATGATGCAGTTATGGTGCAGGTATCTCAAAAGATATATTATGTGTTCAATTATCTTAAATCACAGTTTGAGTTTTTGTGTTGTGTGCAGATACAGCCGAGAAACACTAGAAAAGAACCATTCTTTAAATTCTGAATATTTTCCAGGTATAACAAATTGACATCATTCTGTTGCACCAGCAGGCTGTTGCCACGCAATTGACCACCCTTTGCGTACTCGCGATTTTCTACTGAAAGCTTTTTGCAAAGCTCAGAAGATATTGATTATAGAAAGTCAGCTGTTAATACCATTTACAGGACCGAAAGACACAATGGGCCTCATTATACGGTTGCCGGTCTGGTAACAACGATAACGGTATGCTTGCTGGTACCGTTGTTACCGGCCCGGCAAACTACGAGTTCTGCTCGCGGGTGCCTTTTTTTGGCCTCCAGGTCTGACCTGGCGGGCAGACCGGCAGTTGCGAGCAGACCATGTCGGATGCACCATACGGCCTCCACATTCCCAACTGGGACTCAAATGCGAATGGGGGCTAATATTTTCCGGCGCCCGGGAATGGGCTATTACCGGGTCCACCGGGGCTGTAATGCCCCAGTAATTGTCCATTCCCGGGCGCCGGAAAAAAAATGATTCCGGCGGCAGCACTACCGCCATTGTCATAATGAGGCCCAAAGTCCCAGCACTTTTAAGTGGAGTTAATGTTGCATATGTGCATTTGTATAGCACTAGACGGCTTAGGGAGTCAAAAGAAGCTCACGGTATCTGTTGATGTTAAGCTAACCCGGCTCTTCTAGGCCACAGGCAGGTGCTAAATAGATCCCAGCAGGGCTCAGTCCCACTGCTTGGATGGAAATTAGTGTAGATAGTGTAAGCAATACTGCAGTAGGCAAATCAAATCTGTTTGTCAAAAAACAAGAAACAACAGATTCAACAATTTAAAGGTGACATTGCACAGCCAAGTCGTGAACTGATGAAGGGAGTTTGGTTAATTTGCTTCCAAATGTTACCTTCAGCGATTGCTCAATACCAGGTGATCCTGCCTACGATGCCCAGCGCCGGCCAAATCCTGCTCCCAATGTTAGAGACCTTCACTGTGCTCTATGATCTTGTGTTACGTATAGTAATGGAAAGTGGTCTTATAATGGCACCCTTCTGCCAATAATGTTGACCTTGATGCAGGTGGCTCTGTAAGAAAGGAGGGCAGGGTGTGTTAGTCGGAAGCAGGAAGGCAGATGCAGAAACCTTTGGTGTTGATGGATGCAGGTCAGAAGTACCCATTACCTGTGGGCCTATCTACAAATCTTGGTGTTGTTTGTGTTTGGTACTGGCCGGGCATGTTGGATGTATGCGCAGCCCTCGGAATGTGGAGTGCAAGAATTGACAGCATTTGTTGTTGATAGAAGATGGATAGGGTCCGAATATGTTAGCTACACTAGACCTGGAGGTCGTCTAAAGGAGTGTGGAAGGTGAAGGATTCAAGGTGTAGTGAGGAGTTAGATAGGGGATGAGGGGGGCAGAGACGGAAGAGGGTCGGGGGAGTGAGAAACTTCACTTGACAGGTGAACCTGCGGAAGAGACACCAAGTGACAAACCGCTATGTGTGAACAATTTCCGATGCTTGATGAACCTGTGCCAGAGACAATGAGTGCCCGTTTAACCCATGCCAAAGACACTTGATGCTCAGTGAACTTATACCAGAGCCCCCCAGTGGCAGGTGAACCTGTTCCAGAGTCACTTGATGCCTGCGAGCAGACCTCAAAGACACCCTCGGAGATGTGCTCCTGTTCCAGAGACACACAATAACAAATTAACCCATGTGAACAATGCTTGATGCACAACAAAAATGAAGCACAGATGCCCAGTGGCAAGCGAATCTGTGCCAGTAGCACTCTGTGCTTGATCAACATTCACCAGACACACCAAGAGATAGGTAAACTCTTGCCAGGGACAGACATTGCTCAGTGAGCCTATTCCAGAGACAGGTAAAGCTGTGTAAAAGACACCCAATGACCAGGACACCAATGTCTGAGACATCTAGAGACAGGCAAACCCGCGCCAAAGACTCCTGATGCTCGGTAAACCTGGGTCAGAGATCACTAGTGCCAAGTGGTCCTGTAGCAAAAGCTAGCAGCCCCAGGCAAACATTTGTCCAGGCATCACCATGGCCTATGCACCTGTGGTGGTCATATGAACGTTGGCCGCATATTTTTTGCCAACCTATACTTTTGCCAAATATTTTTACCCAATGTATCCACTTATTTTGCTGCAAAAGTGCGGGGGGGAGTACTCCAACCCCACCCCTTACTGCCCCCACCAGTGCCCCATATATACTTTACCCCCACTTACCATATGCATTTTTGCCACAAAAAAAAAGGAAAATAAACTGTTAAAACTGTATTTGGCGAAAGTGAGATCCGAAAAAGTGGGTAGCCGCCTCTGGTTGAGACGCCCATGCCCGCTATACTGGTCCCAGAGATCCAGAGAGGCCCGATAGCTGCTGAACCTGGGAAAGATCCAATTGCAGGTGCCGAAGGCCCTCTACTACTGGCAGTGTACCCCCCACATGTTTCTCCCTGAGAGTGACTTCTTCAGGGCCGCCCCCGGAGAGCAGGAAGATGCTGGTTACAGATCACAACTGCATTCGAGCCTCAATGTGTGCCTGATTTGTCCTTTTCATCGCAGTCGGGGTTGAAGTCATCAGCGGCGATGGTGTAATTGTGTTGACCCCGTGTGTCATCCGGCTGGAGAGCGCCAGGGGTCCTGCCGGCACATCATTAGCAGTTGTCAACTCGACAATGCCGGCATTGTAGGCTGGGGAAAGAATGGGAGGGATTTGGCTCTGGTCCTGATGCAGATTTTCTGTTGCTGTTGGTTTCCATTTCTTTTGATCTTCACACTTAACCCCTCAAAGGTAGGTTTATTTTCCAAGAGCTTTAGGTAGGAACGCGCCTGTTCGGTTGTATGTCATTTCAATGAAAAACATTACTTTGTTTTAATTTACTTCGTGTACAATACTTTGAATTTTACTTCAATTTGTATTATTGGGGGTCCTCCGATGCACCCCCTTCAATACCAGCCCATCTCAAACCTCTCCCCACCCCCTTCTGCCCTTTGACCCACACATTCCTACACAAACTCGAAGCAATTTGAAGTAATGTACACAAACTAAATTACATCAAAGTAATTTAGTTCGTAAAAACAGGAGACTATCTGTTCCCTTAAAGGTGTCAAAAAAGCGAAATATAAGGACTCGGGCTGGGATGGTTTGTTATCAAGATGCAAAGGTATATCACATAGGGTTATTCTGTATGCCTTTATAAGAACCTACCTCTATGCATTAGTTTGAGAACTGATATTCTTCTGATTATTGCCTATTGGGTCTCTCATTCAATGCCAGCAAGGGTATTTTTTATCTTGCACAGTGTATCAGCAGCCCAGCTGTCAGAAGGAAGTATACCCTTTTCTATTGGGGCGACTGCTTAAATGTATGACTTCACACAAAGAATAGAGTTTGCACTATTGTTAACGATAAGGCTGGTCAGGTGGTCGCAGACTCTGAAATTTGTTTCTTGTTTAGCCACTGTTCTTTCTTTCTCAGTCTTTCTGAAGCCTGGCTCCTGATATTAAGCACTTGCCCAATTGGCTCATGAACTTTGCCTTTGAGTGCCAGCATGCAGCAGTACCCCTTATGATTACCTTATCAATGGGCCTCATTGCGGGTCCGGCGGTAACCGTGCCGGTGTTACTGGCAGGTTGCCGCCAGACCCGTAATCATTTACCGGCGCCCGACTTCCCGGTGCCACCGGGATATTACAACCCCGGCGGGCCGGAAAATCAGGCACCGGCAAAATGTAAGTCTCCATTCCCATAGAGTCCTACGGGACCCAGTTAGTGGGAATCAATTATAGATTCACAAGCTGGGCATGATCATGTATATCTAGAATGCTCGCTGCTCACAAACACTTACTTTGGGGGACCCGCACACTGGTAAGCCTCAGAGGTCTTTCACATCTAAAGCACCAAGATTAATAGGATTGTATGCGCAAGAAAGAAATTGATAAGCAGAGTTTGCTAATTACATTTTTCTTGATTAGCAAACAAACCCATTTGATTAGCAATCTTGTACTAATATGTTTTATGCCACCAGAAGATACTTGTACCATGATATAAAATGAGCAACAATACAGCAGTTTTGTATACCACTGAAGTAACTCTAAAAAGGCAAAGTGTCAGTGGTTGACTGTCATTTACTCGCTGAAGTAAGACATTAGTGAGATAAGTCAGGCCTTGCAAATTCTTTCTGTAAAATGATGCATGTCACCACAAACCCACTTTAGTTTGGCACACTGCTGCCAACCAGAGACCAGCCATGCACAGTGAAACTTTTATTTGACTTTTACTGCAAACAAAGTAAAGTTTAAATAAAAGTTCCCAACATCCCCTGCAAATGGTACCGGCCCTTCTTAAAATCTACTCGACTATGTGAGTGGGCGAAAATACTTTGCGAGCCCTGGCTGTGTGTCTGTAAAAAGGTTAGCTGCATGAATGGACACAAATAAATAGATATGATAAAAAGGCTCTGGAAACAGTGTGGCCAGCTCTCTCTACTGCAGGTGCAAATATATAATGCAACCATAATCATCGAGCAAAGTGAGATCTGGAGGCAAACTACAGTCTACAGCTTTGCAATAGGTCTGTAGATGTATAGACTGGATGAAACTATTGATTGCTTCTTTAAGTAAATATCAAGTTAGCTTTGTGTATTCATTATGTAAACGACTAAGAAGAGTGGATGGCATAGCAGGCAGAGAACTGGTCAAACTGGGCAGAATATTGTAGTTTGCGGCCATCTCACTTTCAGGGTAGCGGGTAAAAACCAACATGGTAAGATAGAATGTCAAGGGGTATGGGATCAGCTCATGGGTTGAGCACCAGTTGCAAGCTGTATGTAACCAGCAGGCCACAGGACTAGGTTTGCCATCAAAGCATTTGGCCGCGTGGTCATGTACATTTTCAAAAGTGTCCACTCGTCAATATGATGCATCTTCCCCATCAAAGTGAAATCTAGTTTACACTGAGATTTAGATACACTTCACTGTAAAGCATGGAGATAATGCAGCGTTTTAGGGTAGCGATACTGTAATTATGCATTATGTAACCTATTACATTTTTAGAAAAGGAATTGAAAGCCTTTTTTAAAAAAAATAACTAACACATACTGGTCTTTGGCAGACAGGAGACAGTTAGCATAATAACAGTATTATCCCGATTATTTCTGGTTTGTCATTATTTGAAAAAAAGAAATAAAATGTGGGCAGCACTCCCACACAGGCCTTTTGGCCTGGGATGATTACTGCTGCACTCTCTCTCTCTCTCCATTAGCCCCTTTGAACTTGCAGTGAACAGAGAGAGGGTGGAGAGAGCTCTGAAGGCACGAGAGGAATACAGGGTGAGTTGTGCTTTCATTGAACAGGGTAACAAAATAGCTAACTTTGCTACATAAGTGCCAATTTAATTAGCAAACCTACAGAATTGCATAGCAAATTGCTCTGCGAAACTGCTTATTTTATGCCTTGATGCATGTTCTCTGCTTGTGTCCTTCCATGCTGCCGTCACTACGCTGCCCTCTGTCTTTCTCAATCATGTGCCTTGTATGTCTGGTGCTGGCCTCTGATATCTGCATTTGTCACTCTTTCCCCCCCCGAAGGGGTTCCGTGTTACAGAGGTCCTGCAGAAAGGTCGGGAGTGGAGGGTTCAGTCCATGCTATCATCAGGGGAGATCCATCGACACCCAGGCCTGGCACCTGGGCTCTTAGTGGTAGCTGTTGACAGCAGAGCGGTAGGACGGGGGTGCCAGCGCCGGGCGGGATATTGTCTGCATAGCTTGAGGCCGTAAAGAGGGTGGCTTGATGGACCTGAGAAGATCGGGTTCGGGCTCCTGGATCCTGGATCACATCTTCTAATAGAACCGGAAGAAAAGTTGGCACAAACTTGTGGACCAGAGTTACAGCTGATTTATGGCGACAGCAGCTTTCCCTGGACTGCTGGGAAGGTGACGCCGGCTAAAGCCGTACTGGGCACTTGCCCAGCTCTGCCCATCTTAACATGACAGATCCTTTCTCTGGGCATGATGTAATGGCTGTCTGCGCCGTGTACAGGAGCCTGCGACCTGTTCGAGCATGCAAATGCTGCAGGAATGCTCCCTTGCATATTTCCATCGGGGAAGTGAGCTGTGAGTCACACCTGGTTCATGCAATAAAAATGTCTCCTTTTTAACCAGACAAAAGGGCATTCAGCGACCAGTTGACGGCACATTCCACGATCAGTCAACCGCGTATACTGAGCTCGGGGCCGTCATTAGCCAGTCTATATGTGTGTCTGGGGGTATGAGGTCTACGTAGCCAGGCTGTATCAGTGCCTGGTAATACGGCAAGTCAGGAAGTGGTGTAGAGTGGTCTGATTGGGTGACATGGACTATGTGTGCCAATATCACACACTTGATCTATTTCAAACTCCCTGCTATAATTGGCCTTTATGAGCACAGTAAGGCCATTTGGTCCAGAGTTTAAAGTGGACTACGACTTCTCGTGCTTTGTGGTGCATAGTAATCGGACAGTGTAGGCTGCATGTTTATTTTATTTAATATGTTATTTATATGCATGTGTCTAAGGTTGATTGTCGGATGCTTGGAGATCCTATCCAGCGGTTATTGACATTGGGCGGGATAAATACCCTTGAAAGCTTTGGGTGGCAACTGCTGTATACAGTTAAAGTAAGGGGTTATTATGGTAGACATTTCAGGACACTCTGGAAGACATTTTTAAGATGGAGTGGCAGATTCTAGCCGTTCTAATGGCTTGAGTTACGAGAATGGGGAGTTCTTCCCCTAAACCTTTGGCACTCACAGGACGGGGCACTGGTCTGTTTTCAGAGAAGGGCCTTCGGCTCCTGCTTCTATGGTAAAGATACTCCCGTTCCCAAGGTAGGCAGGGGCACAGCTATGAGGACATTATGAGCCAGGTGGTGGGTTTAGGGTCTCTGGGGCGTAGACAGGGTAGGGTCTGAGTGGGCAAGGCCCACCCCAAATTTATAAATGCCCACTCAGCAGCACTGTGTGGGCATTTACAGATGTTAATGTTACTGTGGTGGGCCCAACTACATTATCTTCAGGCCCCACTTGTTAGACACTCCTGGATATGCCTCAGCGGCCACCATTGACAATATTTCAGTGGAAGTATAAGGTGGTCATCTGGCGAGCACTTAGCACACTTTAATGCATCTTAACCCCTTAAGTTCTAAGGTCGAGTATGCGTATCCTATTTACATAGACCTGCACAATAGCCCAGCAGTTACAGTTCAGCAAAACCAGTCCCAACCATTGGCCTTGTTACTATGAAACAGCAATAGGAAGGTCAAAGCTTGCTAAATAAATATTCGTGGATGTAAAGCGCCCAGTAGCGCGACTAAGATACACAAACCCGGAGGTGTGCATCGGGAGCTCAAGGACCCATGTTCTGTATGTAGAGAAGCGTGCAGGTGAACCTTGCAATGTGCGGGAAAGAAGGTCCAGAGCAGCGTGTACTTAGGATCATAGGGGGCTATAGTGGAGGAGGGTCCCCGGCAGTGTCCACATTGGAGCATGGGCAACGGCTAAATGATATGGAATATATATCATGCTGCGGTATGGCGCCCCATGCCAGGCAGATGACTGGCATTTAACTAGCAGAACTTGTGAAGAAGGGGTTAAAGGAAAAATCTCGCTGAACACATGTACCCATCGTCCTGTTAGAATAGGCCTTGGGCATCAGTATGCAGGCTGTGTGTGCATGGAGCAGGCTGAGGCCTCAGAGTGTGTGCAATGAAGATATATCAAGATAGAACAAGCCTAGGAAAGCTCGAGACACGCGCACACACACACACAGTGACACAGCAGACATGATCCTTCGCAAGAGTATAAGCAATGGCTGAAGGAGTCTGTCTCGGGGCCTGGGGCCCCAGATCCCCTCGGAAAGCCAAAACAAAGAATTGCTGTGTCCGAAGCCACCATTTTATGTTGCCAATTCAGTCCTGTTCATGGAGAAAGAGGACCTGTTCATTTCTCTGGAACTTGTCTTGATCCTAAGTAATCTCTTCTGAACGGCATCCAGTTGATGCGCAGTCAGTAGTCGATGCAGACCCTGCGTTCCTCCCAACTAGTACAGACACCGTCAGCATTCAGGGCAATGTTTCTAGAAGTCGCCTGAAAACTAGTACTGCAGTGATGCGCAAAGGCCGCAGGGCCGTTCCAGGAGACGTGCGTGGACCAAACTCCTCATTGAGCTTGACCTCAATCTCTTGTTGATTTGAAGGTACGCTCGGTTCGGAGGCAGTACTTCGACCCGTTTTTGCCACTTATCCCATTGGTCTTGCCCATTGCTCCCGCCTTCCACATGGAGTCCACAGTGCAAGACAATGAATTCCTCAACCCCCTCAACTTATCTGGAGCCAGGATAGGAAGTTGAATGATAATCAGTGTCTCGGCTTGGAGCGTGCGTTGGGCGCCCTCTAGCACTGGGATCAGCCAGTAGGCCTCTGTGCATCAGCAATCCTTGGTTCAATTATAAACAGACTGATTCCATCTTTAGTCCTTCCAACTTCATGATTCATATTCAAAGATACACAGCCTGCACGGTCTGTCTGCGTTAAAACTTCAACTCCGCTATGTGCGCAACTGCGCGCCCTTCCCCAGTCACATACGCGCAGCAATCTGGCACCTGTCTATGCTGACTTCAGTCTCCAGCCATGGTGCTTCAAAAATAAAGTTGGATCTTGGCTGAAGACTCTCATGTTTTTGCCGCCAATAATTTGAAGGCGTCAACATGCACAGCTCTTTCACACTCCAGCGTCTGACGAACGTTGGCTTCCGGGAAGAGAGCTGAGGCTCTTGTGTATCTCTCTTTAGCCCTAATTGTCTCACAATGGAGTTGGAAGTTACCCAGGTTTGTGTTTTTTTCAAGCGTGGCTACTTTGTGCAGTCAAATGAAGGATCAAAAGCAGTGAGGACCTTCAAGCACATTGTCCTTTTCTGCTGGTTTAGATGGCCCCAAGCATTGTGCTTATTGAGACATGAGTTGTCTATGTGCATAGAGTTCGAGGCGCGCAAGCACTGTGCTTTTGGGGCTTGAGGTGCTAGTGCATAGAGTTGGAGTAGGCCAAGCAGTTTGATTATCGAGTCATGAGGTTTCTATGTGCATAGAGTTGGAGTGGCCCAAGGACTGCGCTTTTTGAGACAAGAGTCGTCTATGTGCAGAGTTTGAGTGGCCCAAGCACTCTGCTTATTGGGCATGAGTTGTCTGTGTGCATAGAGTTGGAGTGGCCCAAGCACTGTGCTTATTGGGCATGAGTTGTCTGTGTGCATACAGTTGGAGTGACCCAAGCACTGTGCTTATTGGGGCTTGAGGTGCTAGGTGCAGAGAGTTGGAGTGGCCCAAGCACTGTGCTTATTGGGCATGAGTTGTCTGTGTGCATAGAGTTGGAGTGGCCCAAGCACTGTGCTTATTGGGCATGAGTTGTCTGTGTGCATAGAGTTGGAGTGGCCCAAGTACTGTGCTTATTGGGGCTTGAGGTGCTAGGTGCAGAGAGTTGGAGTGGCCCAAGCACTGTGCTTATTAGGCATGAGTTGTCTATGTGCATAGAATTGGAGGGCCACAAGCACTGTGCTTATTGAGACATGTGTTGTCTATGTGCATAGAGTTTGAGTAGCCCAAGCACTATGCGTATTGGGCATGAGTTGTCTGTGTGCATAGAGTTGGAGTGACCCAAGCACTGTGCTTATTGGGCATGAGTTGCCTGTGTGCAGAGAGTTGGAGTGGCCCAAGCACTGTGCTTATTGGGCATGGGTTGTCTATGTGCATAGAATTGGAGGGCCACAAGCACTGTGCTTATTGAGACATGTGTTGTCTATGTGCATAGAGTTTGAGTAGCCCAAGCACTGTGCTTACTGGGCATGAGTTGTCTGTGTGCATAGAGTTGGAGTGACCCAAGCACTGTGCTTATTGGGGCTTGAGGTGCTAGGTGCAGAGAGTTGGAGTGGCCCAAGCTCTGTGTTTATTGGGGCATGAGTTGTCTGTGTGCATAGAGTTGGAGTGACCCAAACACTGTGCTTATTGGGGCATGAGGTGTCTGTGTGCAGAGAGTTAGAGTGGCCCAAACACTGTGCTTATTGGGGCTTGGAGTGCTATGTGGATAGAGTTGGTGGGGTCCACACATTATACACACTGGAACATTCTTTTTCGGGGTTTGCAGACTTGCAGTGTCTACTATCACAGTGTCTTCCTTGGAGTATGAGAGGTCCGGTGGATCCAGGGATCACCAGAAATATTAATTATCCCTGGCATGGTGGACATTGCCGGATACACTGTTTGTGTGCATAGGAGCATAGATTGCATAGTTATATGTGCGCCTTGAATTTGAGGGCCCCAAGCAGTATGCGTTTTGGGGCATTGCGGTGCCATATCTATGTGGCCTGTTAGGTTACTGGGATTCATACCGCGCATCCCTTCCATGTGAATGTTCTGCAGGCGCTCTGGCGGATCTGGAAGAGAGGGGCGGGGTATATTTAAACAGAAGGGCCCACAATGAAACCTGGTGGTAAATTGTCTTCGTGTATAGGGTAGGCTGCTGCCTAACAGTGTATACATTGGCGTCTGATGGCGAGTTGTCTGTGTATAGAGTACGGTGCTGGATCTATAGCAGTGTTTACATTAGAACATGAGCTTGAGCTGCTTGTGTATAGAAGGTGACAGCCTCTGGTAGTGTTTATATTGGAACATGAGTGGAAATTGTTGGTGTGTCTGTGAATGGAGGAGTTGACCTTGGAAAAGTGTCGCTTGAGTGTGATGTGTTAAATTGGAGTATGAAGTTGGCTTCTCAGTAGGATTCTCTGCAGAGCACCCAAAAAGTGGCGTACCTGTCTGTTGCTAGGGGGTTGGGGGGAGCGGCTGTGGGGGCTATAGCCCAAGTCTTTTGGTTGTAGCCCCGGATAGAAGCTCAGGGGTTACAACCAAAAAGGCTAGCTAGCCCCCAGTCCCGACAGTCCCACAATTAGCGCAGCCCCGGATCTTTTCCTGACCTAGCAACACCTCTTATCTGCTCAATATTCCCATCAACGAAAAATAGGGAGCAACAGGTATCCATGGGTCTGACCCTTCGCCCCACATGCACTGCTCACGTGATGTGCGCAAGAGGCGTGCCGCCGCTACAGCGCGGCCTGGCGTGAAGCGGCCTGTAGGATAAAAGGGCTTCTTTTCATTTACGTGAATTGCTAGCTGGAGAGAATATTTGGATTACAAGAAAAGTAGCTTGAAAAAAAAAAGACGTATTTAGGAATAGAGTCTTATACAGAGAGTTGACAGTAAGCTGCACAGTTTTCATAAGTAAAGAAGGACATTTAACACAAACTAACCAAGACGTAATCCAGTGGCAATCAGAGTTATGAAAGGTTTCTGGTTGCCCAAAGTAGGACTATGGGTAGACCCAGTCATACGGTCCAAGGCATTTCGCTCAGATTGCCAACAAATAGCCCTTTGGCCTTCTAAGATCTAAGGTCCCCCTTTCCTGGGTGATGAGGTGGCACATCTCAGTCTACCCTTTCGAATGTCTGAGGGAGGTACGTTTCAAGATTAAAATATATTTGTGCTTGCCTAAAAGTGTGCCTCTCGGGAATGAGAATTATGATTTACCACGGGAATACATCAAACTTATGAGGCCCAATTATCACCTATTAAGGAAGTGATGCAAAGTGTATGAGACACTACACCGGACTGGCTTCTTTCATCCTGGGTACAGAACATGCTAGATCTTCGACTACTTGTTTGAGAAAATGTGCCCTCACAGAGTAAGAAAGGGGGGGGGGGCTCTGCTGCTGTCCTGGAGCAGTCAAACTGCTGTACAATAATATTATACCATGTTTATAAGATATCCACAAAAGATATGGATAGAAAAATAAACACAAAATGATCTTCAAGCGTGATGATTAGGCTTTTTTTTGTCTTTTTGTCATTCTAAAAGCCTGTCAGGGTGCTGGTATTGAGGGGCTCGGCAGCTCAACCCCACTTGCCTGGAAGCGTTTGGGAGCCCCTGATGTGCTTGTAGTGTATAAACCAATGGTCCGAAGGGAGACGCCATTAGAGACAGAGATCTACTCTGTGGGAATGAAACCATAAAATGAGTGAGAATAGGGCCAGAGCCAAAGAATGTGTTCACAGGCAGGGCTTTAAGTGGGCCGGGGCTAGACGTGGCAGAGCCCCATCAGGCTCCAAAAAGGGCTCCCGAGCCAGGGCACTGCAGTTACACAGGCTGCCTGCAGATGTCAGCCCTTTGGATTAGAAAAAAGAAAAGGCATCGCTGACTTTTCTTTTTTCTAAACCGAAGTGTTAACACCTGCAAGCAGCCTGTGTAACCGTGCAGCTTCATGTCTCCTCTGTGCTCAGAAATAGGAGAATGGCTGGACTGCCCAGCTCTCCTTTAATTTCCAAGTAAATAGTCATCACTCAGCATGAACCACCTTGGCTTCATGCTGCGTGATGACTTTACCCGAAAAACAAAAGGAGAGCTGGGCAGTCCAGCTCTCCTCCTGTTTTTGAGCAGAGAGCCATCAGCAGCAGGCAAACCTTTCATTCAAGGAGCCCATGGTTAAAGGGCAGTCCAGCTCTCCTCCTGTTTCTGAGTACAGAGCCATCAGCAGCAGGCAGACCTTTCATTCAAGGAGCCCAATGTTAAAGGGCAGTCCAGCTCTCCTCCTGTTTCTGAGTACAGAGCCATCAGCAGCAGGCAGACCTTTCATTCAAGGAGCCCTTGGTTAAAGCATTGTACCACAGGGCTCATTGAATGAAAGGGCTGTGTGTGAGCTGGGGCACACTGGTGTCACATCTTTGGTTCTCCCAGCCCCTTCTTTTGTTAAAAAGGAGGGGCGGTTGCATCAAAGGTAATAATGCCAGTGCGTCCCAGCTCTACTCCTTTTACCAGCCATGTGCCCACTTTGGCCAGGGGGGTGCTCTCCTTAGGGGGCGTGGGCTAGGTACCGAAGTACACAGGCTATGCCTCCAAAGCAGAGCACCCCCCCTTAGATTTCTAATCGCACTAAAAGTACCTGTCAGAAGACCTGATCAATGCAGGTACCACGAGAGAAGATGCATAGCCAGGACTGACTAACAAGTGGGGCCTGAAGCTGATGTAGTAGGACCGACCAGAGTGGCATTAACATCTGTAAATGCCCACACATTGCTGCAGAGTGGGCATTTACTGATTTTGGGTGGGCGTTGCCTGCTCAGGCCCTACCCTGTCTACGCCTCTGCAGCGCACCTGTCTGTGGTTGTGGGCCACCCATTATTAAAACCTTTGCTATGTGATGCTGCTCATTTCGACCTTTTGTGTTGGACTGACCGCCCACTTTGAAATGACTCTTTGGCTCATGTTCCATGGGCTAACCATCCTAACCCGGCACTCGCTTTTATCAGCTGGTTTGTTAGTTGTACAGGTCAGAGGTGTTGGGGGAGGGGCTGAGGGGACTATAGCCCCAGGTCTTTCGGTTGTAGTCCCAGATAGAAGCTCAGGTGCTACAACCAAAAGGCTAGCTAGCCCTGGGCCCAGACAGTCCCGACATTAGCGTATCCCCAGATCTTTTCCAGACCTAACTACAACCCTGGTATAGGTGCTCTCTTCTAATTAGTTTCATGCTCGTGGATCCTGCAGCAAATATGCCGCCTGCCTGAACCTGCAGGCTTTTCGGTCATGCTTTCATGCCACTTCTATCTCCTCCATCATCTCCCCCTTTCTCTAGTCTACTATGTCTATTCCACTTCACCCACAGTTTATGGAGGGAGTCGGGAAGGCCCCGCGGCCACACTGTCCCCCTCTTCCTCAGTGCGGGTCCTCAAAAAGTGACTGGGCAAATAAATGTCTCCTCGGGCCTCTGATCTGGGAAACCCCATTACTGTTCCCTGAGATCAGCATCTAAACTCGGATCACCAGTACCAAAGTCATGTAACGTAACCCCCAGACTACAGCAACTTCTGGATAAAGAAGTGTGACTATTCCTGTTAGGATTGTACTCGGCAGAAAACACTGAAGGACAGCTTTGTGTATCTAAAATATGTGCGGCTTTTCTAGTTTCCTAGCAACATCACAGGACACTCCTATCTTCTTTAATAATCTATTAATTAACCCCCTGAATTGTAAATGTAAAGGTTTATTTATGGGAGGGGTTGGCTAAGAAAAATCCTGAGTTCTCCCTCACCTTAATTTACAACTCTCCGCACGCGCATGCTCCTAAACAACCCTTGCCCCTCCGCCCCCCCCTCATACGCAACGCCCACGCCACTCCCTCCCTCAATGCTGGTGGGATCCCACAGTTAATCACTTCCATTTCCAGCATTGCTTAAACACAGAACTCATTAGACATGGTAGGAAAAGAAAGGTACTACAACTTCCCAGCCTGTTATCATTAAGCTTAGAGAGTCAAATGAATAGGTGGAAATGCCCCCTTGACGACAGAACCTGTTTCGTCTGTTGTCAAGATGGTGGTACCTCATAGGGATGCCAAAGCACTTACAATACCATGGGTCAATCCCTCAGTGCCTTCCTGAGATGAGCCCAGCTTCCTCCTCTCTGGTCTGCCCTTGGTTCCGAATTCATTATTTCATTAACCTGCCTTACCTGGTAGGGGGCCAGATATGAAAGTAACATTTTAGTTGGTGTCAGCGGGTGCCTCAAATGGTTTTGTTACATCTCTAAAGCCATACATTCCCTTGGCTGTGCTGCACCCCCGAGAACTACCTGGACACCCCTGGCTACTCCACCTGAGACACCAGGTGCTCTCCATTGAATGATATACGTATAAGCCCCACTGGGCATGTGATATAGGCCCGCGTTTGGGGACACACCTGCCCTCCTGCTCCCTAAACATCTCACTCCTTCTTACCTTACCTCATATCTCCCTCCCTCGCCACCTGACTCCACCTCCCTCTCTCCCCATGTCCGTTTCTCTCACACGCACCCCTTTCCTTCATCTCCCACACTTTCTGCCTTCTTGAAGCCCTTCCTTAAGCCTTCTCATTACCGTCCCCTCCGCGTTTTCCCCTCTCTTCGTCTCTCATCCCCCCTTTTTCTCTGTCTTTCATTTTCCCTTACATACCCCCCGCCCTCTTCCCCCGCCCCCTCGTGGCGCACACGTTCAGTCCCCTTTGTCCGCAGGCTCCCTGTCTATGGCCGCGCCCCCTTTCTTGCTCTCTCTCTCGACACATCGTCTGTCCCCTCCCCCCGCGAGCCTCCCGCCCGGTTCGGCTTCTCAGAGCCTCTTATCTCCCGGAGCTCTGAACAGTTCTGAGCTTGCAGGCGCTCGCTCTTCCCCTGATCCTGGCGAGGAATGTGGCAGGATGAAACAAACGCCTGACGGGGCACCTTTCAAAGACTCCTTTGCTGACAAGTTTGCTAGAAGTTCTGCAAACTTTCCCGCTGGAGTCAGCGGGATGTGCCAGCGGCATTTGACTTCCTCAGAGAGTCCGTGCTGCTCTCGAGGTACATGTAGGGACATCAGAAGCAGGGCCGGCCTTAGGCCAGGGCGGCCTGAGCGAGCACCCAGGGCGCCATTAGCCCCTCCGCCATGCCAGCTCAGGGGAGTCTTTGAAGGGCTCCCGAGCTGGCGTGGTGGGAGAAGGCGCAGCAGGCACCCTATTAAAATTACATGCGCCCCACTCTTGTGCCGGTGCCGGGCTTTTCAGCACACAGCAGGGTGCATTTATTAACAATAAGGGGCGGAGAGTTAAAAAAAATAAATGGTGCAGGGAGGGGCGCATCGCCTTGGCTGTATCACAGTGAATACCCAGTCTGTACTTTGCCCATTCATTACCTAAATGCGAGTGTGTCTTTATACAGGTGTACACTACAATAAAGTTGAATACATATTAATCCAATTTCCCTTTTGGACTCTTGCCACTAATTCGGGTTTGACCTTTGCCCCCATAGTATGATTAAAGGTGTTTGGCTCCCCATGTGATTTGGACTGTGACTCCCATGATCCCTGGCCATTGACTATGCTGGCTAAGGCTAATGGGTGTTGTAGTCCAGAACATCTGGAGAGCCAAAGGTTGCTGACCTCTGCTCTTTGCCCTATTGATATGGTACTGGGTTTCACCCTTGTGCTTCTGGTGTAAATGCAGGTTTCTCATTTGAACTCTTGATATGAAAATTGGTTTGCCCTTTGGACACTTAGCATGAAATGAGCTTGAAATTTGCAACCTAGGTATGGACGCACGTTTGCCCTGCGCACCCATAGTATGATCTAGGCATGGCATTTGCATGCACCATTAGCTGACATCTGCGTCCATGTTATGGATGCCTTTTGCACCCTGTCTACGATATGGGCTTGATGTTTGCAATTTATGTTATGTTAAGAAGCTTTATACTGCACCCATCACCACTGTAGTATGACACAGGTTTGCCCTTTGCACCATTGCCATGGTATTGATGCAGGTTTGACCTTTGCACGCATGGCTTGATATGGACTTGGCGTTTGCACTCTTGGTATGGATGAAGGTTTGCCCTCTGCACCCATTGCCATGATATGGAGTTCATGCTTTACGCTAGGTATGGATGCAGGTTTGTCCTTTGCACCCTTGCCATGATATGGGCTTGGCGTTTGCACTCTTGGATGCAGGTTTGCCCTTTACAACATTTCCATGTGATGTGTGACGAATCAACTTCCGGGGCACCAGTGGTCCAGGGATGAATATCGGTTTCTAAACCATCAATCAGCCCCACACCTCTAGTACACCTGAAGGGCCCTGAATAGATTGGCAAACAAGTGATTTATAAGACCTCCTGGTCCAATTTTAGTAACGTGGAGGGAACGTCAGGCTTATCGCTGAAAGGTCGTGGATCGTTGGTTAGTTGCAACACAGTGAACATACAATTATTACCATATCTACTTTATTATTACTATAACAGTCAGTTCTAACACACTACAAAATACAACACACCCTGTAAAGGAACACAGAGGACAGACAGTTTCATGAAGGAAAGGGATGTACTCTGGATACTGACACGAGGGTAGTTGGTAAGTAATTGGTCTTACTGTTCAAGATTATTTGGTTTCAGCACCAAAGGGGCAAAGGGTCGTAACTGTCTCTAGGGGCCTTTGGAGAAGGACCAGAGGGGCAGAACCACAATGTACCTGGTGCTGAAGAAGTTTATTGTGCTGAACAGCGTCGAGGTGGTTCTAGGGTGCTTTTCAGCCCTTGAGACAGAGTTAGTGTTAGGAGATAGCTGCGGGTACCAGGCGGCAGGCAGTTCGGCAAGCCAGGCTGTATGGACGTCATGTAGGCTGTCCAGCGCGGTGGCTCGGGCCAAGAATCGTTGTCTCTGTGTTGGTTGGCAGATCTGGAATGCTGGTCGAGGCCGCTCGGACAGCTCTTGTGACTGCGGCGTGACAACAGTCAGTGGTGCATCCGGATGCAGTTTGAGGACTTGACTGTCTCGAAAAACAAACGGACGCTGGATGATGCTTGTGTAGCACTCATCCTAGCTTCTTCGCAGGGCTTGTATCCTTTCAAGTCGAACGTCCCAAAGCTCAGGAGAGGGAATGCAGGCAACGGCTTTGTCCTTTGTCCATAGACTCTCCCGCACTTCTCACCTAGGAAGCTTGCTGGCAGAACCTAGCAGGGCATGCTGTGTGCTGGCTGGGTACTGGTTCTGGAGCTGCCGGACGGGTCCTCTGAGTCCGGTATCTCCCCCTGTTCCCTGGGAGATGTTTAAGGGAGGGATCTTGCTTCCCTCTTGGAACACCTGGCCTTCAATCACAGGCAGAAGATGTAAGGTAGACTGTACCTTCAGCTCGGGTCCAAATGCGTCCTTTTTCTTACTCCTTTCAAAGTTGTCGGATGATCTGCTAAGTGAGGTGTTCGGCCCTCTTTTAAAGCCAAATGGGCCCCAGTGATTTTTGCAGGCTAAGCCTACCTTAATGAACCAATCCTGGGTCCCCACCAACAATCTTCTGTTATGGATGAGGTCAGGACCACAGTGCTCTGCAACAGGACAGATAAGGGGTGACACCTTATACTTAAGTCCCACCTCCTCTGCCTGTCTGTTGTAGATCAAAGTGTTTCCCTGGTTAACTGAGCCCTCTGTGACTCTTGATTAAAGTGCAGGTCTCCCTTGAAGTTTGTCCTGGGAGCAGGCGTCCTGCCTCCCCCAAATCACATCCTTCGTCCCTCTGAAAGGGGCCCGCTCCGCAGGGACACCTGCGGTAACTGATGGACCCAAACAGGCCATTCACTGCCTTTCATACAGAGGGGTGCGAACTAGCTTCAAGTTGACACATTGCATGCCAATGGGGTATTAGTCCTGCCTTCCTGTTGCCTGTCCAGCAACCAAGACCCTCCTCTAGGCTTGCTTCAATTATCTCTCATTAGTATGCACTGCCACCAGCCAGAGAACAAAAGGAAAGCAGATCCATGGAGCCTTTGATATTTAAATTAGGCTGCTCATGGCTGGAGGAAGGTGTGCCTTCCCCCTTCTTGGAAAGCAGTTGAAACGGGTGCAGATTGGCCGAACTCATTTCTCAGAGGTTGGTCTCCCATCATTCATTTTCATTTATTATAACAATCAAAATGCCCAGGCGAGCACACACTCCCAGTGCAGATGGTCGAATTCCTCACACCATGATATGGAGTTGACACTTGCACTCTTGGTATGGATGCAGGTTTGCCCATTGCACCCTTGCCATGATATGGAGTTCTCGTGTGCACTCTTGGTATGGATGCAGGTTTGCCCATTGCACCGTGCCATGATCTGGAGTTCACGCGTGCACTCTTGGTATGGATTTGGGTTTCCTTTTCTTATATGCCTGAATTCAATAAATTTAATATTGTTACATTCGAGCAATAATAAAAATGTGGAACATTTTAAGGGCACAGGGACATTGTCTCATGAAAGTGCTCTGAGTGACCGGAAAGGAGTTGGTGCGGTGCAGGGGTGGGGGGGGGGGGATTGAATACAGCTTCATAATAGAGACCCATTGGCGTTCATTGGTCTGGTAAATGCTCCTGGAGTGCCGGGGGTATAGCGTGATGCTGGAGATCCGCGACTATGGACCTGCCTCCCATTCCCCCCCCGACCCTCCACCTAGAGGGATTTAGCGGGAATTCTGCATTGAGGCGTGAGAAGGATTCATGCCAGGGTGCCAGTGGCGGCCATGCATTGCCCGTGTGTCTACATCACATTCAGATGGTTTCTCTATGAGCATCTGCTGTGAAGAATCATGACGTTTTACGTTCAGTAGGTCTAGAGCGGGAGCCAGTGGATCAGCCTGACCCAGGGGTTTCGCACCAGTTGGCCCAGTGGTTGGTCCCCCCTTGACACGGTGTAGAGCGATTCAGGCATCTACGCTTGTGGATCATTGCACGGATGGTCCACCGGGAGATTGGGCTTCAGGGGAGGACTGAGCTTGTAAAGATCAAGGAGATCCCAAAATGTAGCTACGTGATCGCCTAATGAAGGCAGGCTCACCGCTGTCCTTGCAGAGGCAGTCCGTGGGTAGTCGGGTTGGAGACGCAGGGGGTATGTGAATGAGCGTGGTGGAGGTTGTGGGTGATGTGTGTGTGGGTGTATAGTCACTCCCTTCCTCCTTTATGCGCAGCGAGGCCACCAGTAGTGGCAGAAGGGCACTTGCTTAACATAAGATTACATTCTCCGTGGCAGGCATTGAACTCCTACGAGTTGGCATGTAGATTGAGAATGCCAAGTTTAATTGAGCCTTGGATTGGGAGTGGCCTTCACTGTGGCCTATGATTACTATTCCAAACACCCTGTCTTGGGAGCATAGCTCAGGGCAACGCGCGCGCCTTGGAAGCAAGACGAGGCAGAGCAACACACGTTCGATCCCCGGGTCGGTGCTTTGAAACCTAAGGGTGTTTTAAAAGACCAATTACAGTTACAACACCCGCCCATAGCTCGATTCCCTCATCATGTCCCCCCTCCCTCACATCAAAGACCCCCATGTTTTTGCTATGTTCAGGGCTATGTCCTGGCCGCATGTCCACGGTTTGGTGACTCTAGGCGATTTCCAGCCTTGAAGTGGAGATTCGTTTAAAGGGAGACCTGGCTCTGGGTTGCAGTGTGGGCGGGTAGCCAGGTGGAGAAATCATGAAGATGTGTTCACAGAGAGCCTTCGGGTTCTAGGTGAAGGGGGCCCCGCCCGCGCCCCCGGATACCGGGCGAAGCGCCCACCCATTGGGATGATGCGTTATCCTCCTAGGGTCTGGGAGAGAGTCAATCGGCTCTTGGTGGTGGTGTACGGAGGGTACTGGGGTGCGCACGTAGCATGCCTCCAAACATACACACAGATTACTGCCCTCATTATGCGCTGCTTGGGATTTAGGCTGCGGCGGCTTCAAGCACGTACTTGAGGTCGGAGTGCTCCATTCCTCTGAACCCTGACATAATTGGAGGAAATGTGTTTCCCTTTTCTAATCTGGACCAGAATTAAGTCCCCGCCGCAGATTCCAGCGGCAATTGTGAGCCAGGGCCTCCGGACAGCAGCCTTGCGGTGGTCCTGCGCCAGATGGCATGGCACTGTATGTTTCTGCCCCTGGCATTTTTTGTGATCTTTCTAACTCATGCCCTGGCACACACACACGCCCACCGTTTGAATGTGTACTTGCTTGGAGCGAGGAGAGCGCTTATATGGCTGGCTAGGCGAGGCCGGGATTGGGCGCCTTGCACCGATAGATGAGATAAAGGGACCAGTTCAGCAGCTAGCAGTGGCCGGGAAATCACAACCAATGACACCCTTGCCTATTACAGAGTTAACCCCTTAAATGCCAAGGATGAGTAGGCTCGTTATTTTTGCACAGTCTTGCATAATAGCCTGGCAGTTATAATGTGGGGTGCACGCATATATGACAGGATGTTGCTACCCAAGCAGGTTATGGGCCCCACGTGCCCACTTGGGGCACCAACAACTTTTGTGCCTCTGGCAAGAAGTGCAGTTTTTTTCTCGTTTTGTTCGATCACTAATGCCTGTCCATGAGATAAAAAGTCCAAATGGTCCTCTTTCGATCCAGTTCTGTGTAGCCAGGGGTGTTGCTAGGTTTGTAAAAGATCCGGGGCTACGCTAATGTCGGGACTGTCGGGACTCGGGGCTAGTTAGCCTTCTGATTGTAACCCCCGAGCTTCTATCCGGGTCTACAACCAAAAGACCCAGGGCTAGAGCCCTGTCAACACCGCCCACCCCCAGCAACGCCGGCCTCTGCTTGTGTAGAGGTATGCAAGATCGCCCTCTTTCATGTTTCCCTAAATTTTCTGTTCATGGGGCAAAGTGTGGGATTTGACCCATTTCTCTCCTGTTCTACAGGAATGTCTTGGGTGTTGCCCCTTTTGATCCTGTCCCACATGTCCAAAGTGATGACCATGGCTGCAAAGGAGCCCCTTGCAGGAATCGTCCTTGCTTTGCCTCTGTGCCATGCTCCGAATGGGCCCTGGTGGATCTAAATCGGTGCCAAGAATCAATGGGAATAATTAGTGCTGCGCTTTATCAGTACCTCCGAACATAACATCTCTGGTGTAGATACGATCTTCCTATGTTTAGCTTTGGTTATTATGTGGCACTTTAGCACTACCTTTAAACTGAATCTATTGCATTCAAATATAGATACACAACCTGTGCGCATTTTATTGATTTTTTTTTACCCACCCCCTGATTCTCCCCACCCAAAACACACCCTCCTGGGATCTCTTTGGGGAAGTGCTACAATGTAGATCACATCCAACTTTGCACTCAATAGGGCCTACTAGTGTGACTTCTAAGCACTCTTCTGAGGTTTAAAGGTATAATTGCTGTTGCAAATGAGCTCCTGATGTAATCAAAATGTCTGTGTAAATAATATGTAATTGTGCTGTCGCACACCTGTATTATAAATATTAAGTGTGTTTTTGCTTCTATTTGTTGCACTGAAGTCCTGTTAAAAATAAGCAGAGGCAAGGCTCACACTTCTGGCTTGTGCCTAGGTATTAGGCATTTGCCAGTCACTCACATCAAATGCTCAGGTACTCACCACATTTCCCAGTTAATGCCATGTTCTGGCCACGTATCAGCATCATGGCAGCGCTCGCAAATTACTATCCCACAATGCACATTGCGACGGTATTCTTGGGATGTCTTTATTTCTGGAGAGCCTTGATCGCCCGGCAAATGCTGTTCCTTGCCCAATGGGCACAATCCGCAGAGGCCCCACAGGGCACCACACCTGTGCAAGCCGGGTGTCTGTAATTTCCCGGAATCCACTTCACCTAAAAGTGAAATCTTTTAATTTTGTTTTATTCAAATTTGATTTTGATTATGTGGAGGAGACCCCCGTACCTTTCACTTCCCCATCCTTATCCTATACCCTTACCCCACCCCATCTATGTTCTAAAATGTACCCACTCACCTAATCAAATTCGAAGAAAAAAAAAATGTGATTTCTGATTAGGTGAAATGGATGGATACGGTACAAGCCAGGGTGAGGCCTGCGGCTGGGGTCACTAGCTCGCATACCTAAAGTTTGTGCGGTTTAGAACACCTAGCGCCTATGCAAACCCCTCGCCCCTGCCATTCCTTGATCCTTATAGCGCATGTTTATCTTTTGGGCTTTTAGGAGTTAGAATGAGAAATAGTGAGTGAGAGGGGGCGAGAGCTAGAGAGAGAGCGCGAGAAGGTGGTCTCTGCCACAGTCCAGTGTACCAGTGGTCACTTGAGGTGATCATCAGCACCCCAAGTTCTTATAAATGCCAGAGGTGTGTCTTATAAATCTAACATAACATAGAGAGCATCCCGCACACTTTGGGTTCTGGGGGACCTATTGCTCCTGTATCTTGTGGTTGTTGCGCCCATTGCATTATTTCTCTGTCCTTTGGGTTTGTTTGTCATATGTTCTGTACTGCTTAGCACAGGGTTGTCCAACTCCGGGACTCGAGGGCCGGAATCCTGACGGATTTTCAGGATATCCCTCATTAATATTCATGATGAAAAGTGTGCATACATTTAGAATCACTGTATGCATATTCACCTTGTGAATATTAATGAGGGGTATCCTGAAAATCAGGCATGGATCTGGCCCTCTATACCTGGACCTGTCACCTCACTTGCTTTTGGCGGGTGACAGCTGCAATAGAGTCAGTTTGCTCACCCGCCATTCCCCTTGCCCTTCAGTAGGTGTTAATGGAGAGTGCACCCGCAAAAGGAAAACCCTCTGGCTTCACTTGTATTTTCATTTGAAAAGGTTGACAGGTGTGTGTAGAGGAGCAGTTACATGCCCCAGCAGGAAATCCCGCCCCCTACCTCCTGTATGTTGGAAGCCTGAGATTGTGCCATGCTTGACACCAGCAGCTGTGACTATACGACAGGGAATATTCGAAAGAAGATAACCATTGAGAAACCCCTCTCAAATGTATGAAAGAGGAGTTGGTGACGTCACGAAAGACGATGTGACGCCCTGAGAAGACTGGCTGAAGAAAATATATGGACCTTATAGAAACTGATGACGAAGTTAAGAATTGAGGGAACTTTCATATGCGAAGAGAAGATTGCACGTGTGTGACACACTGCAGAAAATGCAAGCCATTCAATAACTGTACAGATGCTGTAACGCAAGTAGACTAAGTGATCTTAGAAGCTGGCTAGAAGTAGTCGATAGACTGCAGATGGAGCCGCCATTGTATAGAAACTGGACATCGGTGTCATGAATTTAGTTAGCCCGGACCCATGGAGAGTAAAGGCAGAGAGCTGTGTCACAGCAAGAATTAGCTGAGATCATGGATATGAATGGCAAGGCTGTTTGGCCTGGTGTCAAAGCTGAAGGCAGACAAGACTGGTTATCTATTCTTGAAGGCGGCAAATGTGAGAAGCTGAATCATCCCTTGTTAAGGTGCAAAGAAAGAACACCATGCGTGCCAAGTTTTAATCATTTAAGACATTTAAATGCTGTGAAATGGACCAAATCATGGTCTCCTGTCACGTGAGACAAGGATGGAAATAGAGTTTAGCATGGAGTTCCAGGACTATGATAGTGTGTGCTCGCACTCCCTTATATTCCCAGAGACAAGAATCCTCTGCAAGGCCAAGTTCAAAGAAAATCTTCATGGCAGAAGGCATGTGTGATGAGAGAGGTTGGGTTAATTGGGTGGGGAGGTAAAGTCGAGTCCACCTCCTGGCACCTGGGTATGAGCTTACGTGCTGCTAATGAGACAAATGTTCCAGAAGGGCACGAGCATGCCAACAAATTATAAAGGGCCTTATAAGGAAGGGCATTATAGTTTGAGAGCCAATGATTAATAGTGTTGAAGATGACATGTCTAGAGGTAGGCATGAGGTGTCCACCTGACAGTAGATGTCGATTCATAATCCCACCCTTATAGAAAGTATACTTAGACGTTACCCTTGAGCCTATTACAACCCCTCGTATGTTTTTCTCATTTGCCACATAGTATGACATCACTTTGACATATTTTTAGTATATAAATGTGTTTTTTATGTGAAACTAACCGAACACTCGAGCGAACGTCCGTTGATGTCCATTGTAACTCCCTGTTTTGACAATAGGTATTAAAACAGCAAGACTTTGCCATCTTCCTGAGTTGGTTCGATTATTTGGTGTCAGAGTTATTCTGCATCCCATCCCATCCATTGCATGTACGATACCCAAAGGGCTCTAAGCTCATATCCGCACAGCACTGATAACATGCCACTTACCACATTAGTGTGCTAAACCTCCCTAGTAACATAGCATGATGCATACATGCCAAAATATTGCCGCAGCTGATAGGGAGATTTTGGAACAGAAATGGTCGAATGTAATTTTCTCATTGGATTAAATTGGGGTTAGAAATATTTTAGAAGAGAGAAAGTAAAAAAGAGCACAATTTTTTAACAAAAAATCAGGAGTCTCCGCCCAAATCTGGAGAGTTGGCATGAATGCGTGACGGGGAGCATGTGCACTGCCATCACTTCAGGGGTGTGTGAAGTGCTGCTATGTTTTTTTTACTAACAGAGAGAAAAATAGAGCTGCGTCCAGTTGAGATACGCAGATGTAGAGTAATTGAGGTTGGAGTCGGGACACGGGTTGGGAGTCTGACTGAGCGGTTGCTCACAGGCGCTGGGAAATGTGGCATTTCGTGGAATATGTGTTCCTGGAAGGGAGGTATTGAGTAACAATATGCCTTGAAACGTGGAAAACATGTTGGGACATCTGTCTTCATGGTTAAACAATTTGAATGGTAGTCTAACAAATAACCTCTGTGCTAAAACGGCTCTCGCAACGGTTGCAGAATGTGCCAGGAAGCTGCGTGGGCAATGTGTCCAATTACTTCGGGCGGCGTGAGCAGCCGGCGACAGAAGCACTTCCTGTGTGCGCCTAAACTTCCCCGCCTCTGCCCGTGGCGTCTGACAACGTAATTCGCTCTGGTGGGCCTCTGGAAAAATGGACCCGGCGCTGAGCCTCCTGCCGGAAGTGCCGCTCTCGTCCAGGCAGAGTCTGCCGTCCGTGATAACCTCAGCATGTTTGTTTTGGGTGTTTGCCCACACTAAGACATGTTCTTCTATGGACGTTGGTGCTATTGCATTGCTGCTTCTCTTGGCCATAGTGGCAGGACGGCAGGTGGAATCGTAAAGGCTTTTGTGATTATCTTTCCCTTACCAGCCTCATGGACGAGCACGCGAGACACATGCATGTCTTCACACGATGTTAATAATGCAGAAAGGGGACACTCATCTCATTGTCTATTTCCATAGACACAAACACGGCAGCTTAAACTGCTATACACACCCAAACACCACACCTCTGTCTCCTGCTGTGAAAACACACACAGGGCTAATGAGAGGTGGTGCTCGGGGTACACTGTCCTTGGGCCCCAAGTTACACCAGCTGTGGAGACCTTCTTTCTAAGCAAGTGGCTGACGTGGAGGAACCAGTGTTGAAAGGCAACAAGGTGGTAACACTTCGGTTTTCCCCAACGGAAGTGACTGAAAGTGTCCTCTGGACGAGCTCCATCAAACGCATTTTGTAAGCTGAGAGTGCCGCAAAGCGCACACTGTAAGCCCCAGAACATAAATAATAAAGGAATATATTGCTGTGTTATTAGACTGCTGGCTGGCAATATGGGGGCAGTTGCTGCCCACCCCCAAAGCTCAAGGCCCCTTTCATTTGATAAGGTTGATAGGCCCTGATGCCGTCCCTGCTAGGGGCCCACCACGCACCCATCCAGAACGAACAGCTTCTCCAGTTCATTTTGGAGGCTTGGGGTCCATCAAGGGATGAGTGCTTGTTGCCCTTAGGAACGCCCCTGGATATACCTCATCAATGGTGCACACACAAGCACATACACCCGTGTTCTGCTGAACGTGTACACATACACACATCTCTTTGTCTAGTGCTAATCACACACACACACACACTTTCTACTTCGCGAACACAAAAATACCACTTCTCGGTCTACTGCTATATACAAAATCATACACCAACAAACGCTCACACACACCTATCTTCTGCTGTACACAAAGACAAACACCCCTCTGTCTGCTGATAGACAGCCGCCCCCTTTGCCCCCAGACACACACACAGACATGCCCACATTCTGGAGCCCTTGAGAGGCAGATTTTAGCACAGAAATCAGGGGAATGTATTTTCCCATAGGATTGCATTGAGGATATCATGATTTTTGGCAGGAGACAGTAACAAAATAGCACTATTTTTAATTAAAAATTCGTGAGTCTCCCACCTAAATCGGGCGGTTTGGCATGTATGCACATGCCCTCCTACTTTTGTATACCGCTGTGCACTCAAGCACATGCGGACCAGTATTTTCTGATGTATGCACCGAAATATATCTTTGTTGCACGCTGTACTCAGGTAGAGCCTTTTCTTTACTGATGTACGTACACAAACACACACACCTATCTACTAATATGCACACACACACCTCTACACACTGCTGTGCATACCCACACATATGCCTCTGAGTATTAAGTCGACACAGAGCACACACTCCCACCAAACAGACACTCACACACACCTATGTCTACTGTTGAACACAAACACATCTCTGCATAGGTGCCGAGTACAGTGTGCAAAGGGGGCAATTTAGGGTGACCAGATTAAAAAAACACACACACACACATCTGTCTACTAATATGAACACACACACCTCTACCTACCGCTGTGCAAACCCACACATACACCTCTGAGTATTCAGTCGACACACAGCACACACCTATCTCCTGCTGCATGCACACACTCCCACCAGACAGATAGACACACACACAAACACACACACACACACACACACACACACACACATCTATGTCTACTGTTGAACACAAACACATCTCTGCATAGGTGCCGAGAATCGTGTGGCAAAGGGGGCAATTTATGGTGACCAGATTAAAAAAAAAAAAAAAACGGGACAGGCCTAGACATAGAAGTAGGACTAAAGTAAACACAAATAACGGTCGTCCTACTTCTATGTCACTGGCCTGTTGCTGGGGTGGGGGATGTTCACAGGCACACTCCTCTCATTGGAGGAGAGCGGCTGAGGAGGGAAAGGGGGAGGAAATGGGAGCATGAAAAGCATTCACACCCCCATTCACGCGCAGGTATAGTTGCGCCGGGCCCGATATCGAGATTTTGAAATTGGGTGCCGGCAAAAACAGGCACCGTAGCCACACACCCTTTGAATGTCGGGACGGGGTTTCTAAAATTAAAAATCTCCTAGGACCCCGGGACATAGGGTGATTTCCCAGGACGATCCCAGGAAAACCAGGACATCTGGTCACCCTAGGGCAACTCCCTCCCCCCTTACTACTGAAGCATGGGGGTCAGGGACTACAAATCGCACTGTACAGATGTTTGCACTTTTCATCTGCAAACTGTGCTTCCCAAGTGAGACTGCACGTATTGGCCATGCTGCCGAATATGCATCGTGGTTGGCTGCTAAGCCACGTGCATGCATTGCACCGCTAAATGCAGTGCCCTTGAACAGTATCAGGGAGCCCCCTGCAATGCTAAATTCTTTTTTAAAGTTGATTGTCAGTTCCCAAAGCAAGGTAGCACAGCAAGTTTGGAAACGGTTGCTGAAATATTATATGTTGAATTCAACCTATAAATCCTTATTCTTTTTTTCCAAATGTGTTTGACCTGGGAAGGATTCGAGCTTGGGTGATTTTTGCATATTCACTGAGGGTGGTGGGTAATTGCTGCACCCCTCCCCACCTCTCCTCCTCGTCCCCAGAGTCAGTGCTGTAAATGGAAACGATTTACTGTGGAACCCCACCACCGACATAGGGGCAAGGGGAGGCGGATGGGATAAGGCGAGTTTGTACTCACCTCACACCCCCTGCTCCACGTAAACGTTTGCCTCTCAGACGATGAATCACAACCACCTGGAAAATAACCAGTCAGGAGTGTTTCCTTGCAAAGTATAAAGGGTGCACAACTTTTAAAACTAACAAACGGTACGTAACCATTTCGTGATTCCATGTAAAGTAGAGTCTGAACAAGCCAGTTCAGAGCCCTTCATCAGTGGTAGAGTGATTAAGTGTCTCGGCCCTGCCAATATAGGTACGTGTCCCAGTTTCGGTTGCAGAGGCGCCTCTGAACAGCTACAGATAGCACAGTGAGTGGAGCCTACCGACACAGGTTTGAATCCCGGCAGCGCCAAACTCAGCCTTTCATCATTCGAGGGTGATAAATGAGCAGCACACACTGTGGGTAATAATAAGCAGCGCTCAGATGTCTGAGGGTTCGTAGCGCTATATAAATGCTAAATTATTATTATAGGTACGGGTGCCAGTTTCGGTTGCAGGGGCGCCTCTAAACACACAAACATAAATAAAGGGTACAGATCCAGGGAAGCATTTTTTTTCCGCATCTCGCACCCGGGAAAATCCGGCCCAATAGCCAGCACTGCCCATAGTGAAATCAAAAGTAGACACCCACGCACCTCTGTCTACAGATGGGCACACATCTCTTTACTGCTGCACACACACATATCAAGGGGCTGCACTCTGTAGAGAAGCGCATCTACTTGCTAGTTCCAACTGGGGACCTTTCCTCCCTGGCTTCAGGCTCTCGCCCACCGCCTTTGGATGTTCCCCTAGCAATGAAGCATGTTCAATTACACTGACATGTGTAAACTTAAGAAGGATTACACACTTAAAGCAGTGCTTTAAAGGGGGGGGGGGCTTGCCAGGCCTGAGTACCAGCACTTCTCAGTAGGAAGTCAAAACTTTTAATGAAGGAGCCCCAGCCATTCTCAACAGCAAGCTGGTAGGTTGGGGTTGTGAGTACCTGCAACAGCAAGCATGTACTCTGGGATAGTGAGTACCGGCAACAGCAAGCAGGGACTCTGAGATAGTGAGTACCGGCAACAGCAAGCAGGTAGTCTGGGATAGTGAGTACCTGCAACAGCAAGCAGATGGTCTGGGATAGTGAGTACCGGCAACAGCAAGCAGGTAGTCTGGGATAGTGAGTACCTGCAACAGCAAGCAGATGGTCTGGGATAGTGAGTACCGGCAACAGCAAGCAGGTAGTTTGGGATAGTGAGTACCTGCAACAGCAAGCAGATGGTCTGGGATAGTGAGTACCGGCAACAGCAAGCAGGTAGTCTGGGATAGTGAGTACCGGCAACAGCAAGCAGGGACTCTGAGATAGTGAGTACTGGCAACAGCAAGCAGGTAGTCTGGGATAGTGAGTACCGGCAACAGCACGCAGGGACTCTGAGATAGTGAGTACCGGCAACAGCAAGCAGGTAGTCTGGGATAGTGAGTACCGGCAACAGCAAGCAGGTAGTCTGCGATAGTGAGTACCTGCAACAGCAAGCAGGTAGTCTGGGATAGTGAGTACCTGCAACAGCAAGCAGATGGTCTGGGATAGTGAGTACCGGCAACAGCAAGCAGGTAGTCTGGGATAGTGAGTACCTGCAACAGCAAGCAGATGGTCTGGGATAGTGAGTACCGGCAACAGCAAGCAGGTAGTCTGGGATAGTGAGTACCGGCAACAGCAAGCAGGGACTCTGAGATAGTGAGTACCGGCAACAGCAAGCAGGTAGTCTGGGATAGTGAGTACCGGCAACAGCAAGCAGGGACTCTGAGATAGTGAGTACCGGCAACAGCAAGCAGGTAGTCTGGGATAGTGAGTACCTGCAACAGCAAGCAGGTAGTCTGGGATAGTGAGTACCTGCAACAGCAAGCAGATGGTCTGGGATAGTGAGGCCCTGCAACAAGAAGCAGGGACTCTGGGATAGTGAGTACCTGCATTTGCGAGTTTCCATTTCAAGCACTGCCTCGAAATCAAGGGGGTGCCACCGTAGTGCCAGTGTACCTTCCAAGAGGCCCCTCTCACGTTGTCACCTCTTGTGCTGACGCAACACATTTCAATGCCAGAGACATTGGATCCGGCAAAAGTGGAGGCGGGCCTTTTTATACATGAATCGTGGCTCCCTTCGGAATAAATGTTCTCTGCACAGGTTTGGTTGCAGGTGTGTTAAGTGCAGTAAAACGTCGCTTGAGCCAAGACTTGCAGGAAGTGGGCGGTCGGTGCCCGGTGGCTGAGCGCCAGACTTCGCTGTGCTGTCCCTGCAGCCCGTAGCCAAGGGAACGGGACCGAGGCGCGTGGCCTTGAGGTCCCCTTATCTGCGGACGCATTCCATGACGCTGCTCGAAGCCTCATGGGCAGTTTCTGCTCACAATAGAGGCTTTTGTGAATGAATGAGCACACATTGCACTTCCTGCCCCTCCCCCCACAGCTGCTCTCCTCCTCTGCTCGTGATGCCTGTTGCAAGGGATTTGTCTATGTCCCGCCTGAGTCTTCCCCCACTTGCCCCTTGTCCACTACCCACATTGCCAACACCAGGTCTGCTTGGCAGTAACCCTTGCACCCACAGTGGCCAGGGCTCCACACTAGGCCCTCGTATGTGCTTTGCTGGTCTTGTCTGCTCTCTGTGGCCCTCGTGTATGTTCTCCCGAGGGCCCTTCCATGTCTCCAGTCCTCACAACGGTCCCCCCCACAGCTGCCCATGATGGCACTTGCGCATGGGATCACAGCGGCCCTTCTAGACAAGCTCGCGATTGCTCTTGCATATGGCCCACAGATGCCCACTGCATAAGAATGTTCCCGATGGCCGTTGCCCATGAGCTGATGGTGACCCTGGCACGCATGCTCACAAAGGCCCTACTCTAGTCGCTGCACAGTGGCTCAGCCTCACAATTGCCCTTCACAGAGACTCACGAGAAATTGTTGACAGGCGAACGATGGCCCTTGTAGTGAGCTAACAATGGTCCTGCCACTTGAGCTCACAATGTTGGGCTCCCAATGGCCGTCATACATAGGCGCAAGCACACTACTCACAAATGCTCTTGGAGGCGGGCTCCCAATAGCCCTTTCACATGAACTCAAGATGGCCCTTGCACAGTGACTCAAGATGGTCCTTGCGCAGTGACTCAAGATGGCCCTTGCGCAGTGACTCAAGATGGCCCTTGCGCAGTGACTCAAGATGGCCCTTGCACAGTGACTCAAGATGGCCCTTGCACATGGTCCCGCGATAGACCCTCGGTGTGGACTTGCTCAGGTCCTTGCACATGAGCTCCTGGTGGCCTTTGCACATGAATTCTGGGTGGACATTAGGTCATGGCTCACCATGACTATTGAATACAGGCTTGCACATATGCAAATGGTGGCTCTTGAATGTGGTTGTCAGTTTCATGAGACCAGGGTTCACAATTGCTCTTGAACATGGGCTTGCAGATATGCAAAATGTGGCCCTTGCATGTGGCAAGAGTGCTGCGAGACCAGGGTTCACCATGGCTCTTGAACACAGGCTTGCACATATGCACAAGCTGGCCCTTGCATGTGGCAGTCAGTGTTGTGAGACCAGGGTTCACCATGGCTCTTGAACACAGGCTTGCACATATGCAAAGGTGGCCCTTGTATGTGGTTGTCAGTTACGTGAGACCGGAGATTCACCATGGCTCTAGAACACGGGCTTGCACATAAGCACAAGGTGGCCCCTGCATGTGGCAGGCAGTGCCCTGAGACCGGGGTTCACCATGACTTTTGAACACAGGCTTGCACATATGTACAATGTGGCTCTTGCATGTGGCTGTCAGTGCAGTGAGACCGGGGTGCACCATGGCTCTTGAACATGGGCTTGCACATATGCACATGGTGACCCTTGCATGTGGCTGTCAGTGCTGTGAGACCGGCGTTCACCATTGCTCTTGAACACGGGCTTGCACATATGCACAATGTGGCTCTTGAATGTGGCAAGAGTGCCGCAAGACCAGGGTTCACCATGACTCTTGAACACAGGCTTGCACATATGCACAAGCTGGCCCTTGCATGTGGCAGTCAGTGTTGTGTGACTGGGGTTCACCATGGCTCTTGAAAACAGACTTGCACATACGCAAAGGTGGCCTTTGCATGTGGTTGTCAGTTTCGTGAGACCGGGGTTCACCACGGCTCTTGAACACATGCTTGCACATATGCACAAGGTGGCCCCTGCATGTGGCAGTCGGTGCCCTGACCAGGGTTCACCATGACTCTTGAACACAGGCTTGCACATATACACAAGTTGGCCCCTGCATGTGGCACTCAGTGCCCTGAGACCGGGGTTCACCATGACCCTTGAACACAGGCTTGCACATATGCAAAAGGTGGTTCTTGAATGTGGTTGTCAGTTTCATGAGACCAGGGTTCACAATTGCTCTTGAACATGGGCTTGCACATATGCAAAATGTAGCCCTTGCATGTGGCAAGGGTGCTGCGAGACCAGGGTTCACCATGGCTCTTGAACACAGGCTTGCACATATGCACAAGCTGGCCCTTGCATGTGGCAGTCAGTGTTGCGAGACCAGGGTTCACAATGGCTCTTGAAAACAGGCTTGCACATATGCAAAGGTGGCCCTTGCATGTGGTTGTCAGTTTCGTGAGACCGGGGTTCACCACGGCTCTTGAACACAGGCTTGCACATATGCACAAGCTGGCCCTTGCATGTGGCAGTCAGTGTTGCGAGACCAGGGTTCACCATGGCTCTTGAAAACAGGCTTGCACATATGCAAAGGTGGCCCTTGCATGTGGTTGTCAGTTTCGTGAGACCGGGGTTCACCACTGCTCTTGAACACAGGCTTGCACATATGCAAAGGTGGCCCTTGCATGTGGTTGTCAGTTTCGTGAGACCGGGGGTTCACCATGACTTTTGAACACAGGCTTGCACATATGTACAATGTGGCTCTTGAATGTGGCTGTCAGTGCAGTGAGACCGGGGTGCACCATGGCTCTTGAACATGGGCTTGCACATATGCACATGGTGACCCTGCATGTGGCTGTCAGTGCCGTGAGACCGGCGTTCACCATTTCTCTTGAACACGGGTTTGCACATATGCACAATGTGGCTCTTGCATGTGGCAAGAGTGCCGCAAGACCAGGGTTCACCATGGCCCTTGAACACGGGCTTGCACATATGCACAAGCTGGCCCTTGCATGTGGCAGTCAGTGCCCTGAGACCGGGTGTCACCATGACTTTTGAACACAGGCTTGCACATATGCAAAGGTGGCCCTTGCATGTGGTTGTCAGTTTTGTGAGACCGAGGTTCACCACTGCTCTTGAACACAGACTTGCACATATGCACAAGGTGGCCCCTGCATGTGGCAGTCGGTGCCCTGAGACCAGGGTTCACCATAGCTCTTGAACACGGGCTTGCACATATGCACAATGTGGCTCTTGCATGTGGCTGTCAGTGCGGTGAGACCGGGGTTCACAATTGCTCTGGAACACAAGCTTGCACATATGCACAAGATGGCCCCTGCATGTGGCACTCAGTGCCGTGAGACCGGGGTTCACAATTGCTCTTGAACATGGGCTTGCACATATGCACAAGGTGGCCGTTGCATGTGGCAGTCAGTGTTGTGAGATTGGGGTTCACCATGGTTCTTGAACACGGGCTCGCACAAATGCACAAGGTGGCCCTTGCATGTGGAAGTCAGTGCAGTGAGATCGGGGCTCACCATGGCTCTTGAACACGGGCTTGCACATATGCACAATATGGCCCCTGCATGTGGCACTCAGTGCCGTGAGACCGGGGTTCACAATTGCTCTTGAACACGGGCTTGCACATATGCACAAGCTGGCCCTTGCATGTGGCAGTCAGCGCCGTGAGAATCCAACGGGTTAGAAATGTCCAGGGTGAATGCTTGAGAATGCATTGATGGCGAGGAGAGGTGGGGGGGAGGAGAGGGGTGAAGCAGGAGAGAGGGAGGGGAGGCCACATTCTTTCCATATCACCTGTCTCCATATCTTCACAGTCCTCAATTAGTCCTGAGTGAGAGGGGAGTTAAAGCATGTCTGAGCCAAGCTGCCCCAAGGTGCCCGAAGCTGCCTGCTCCAATCAGATCAGGCATTTCTCAAAGTCGAAACTACAAGCCCATGCATTCCGGACTCTGGAAGAGGGGAGAACTCCAAGAGGTCACTGGAGTCAATCCATTTACCCATCCCACCCTCTCCAACTCCTGGATGCCCTAATGGGGTGCTCGAAGTGGGCGGGAGTGGCTGGGAGCGGCGCTCCTTTATTTTTAAAAATTGTTTTACTGTTTCTATACTTAAAAAAAAAAATAAAACGCTCCAGTAATGGTTTCGTTTTAAAAATAAAAGTATAGGAAGGAGTTGAAACTTGCACTTCAGTGCGCTACACTGAACGCTCCCGTAAACAGCAGGCGCATCTGTTTGGGGTTTGTATTGTGCGGGAAGGGGTGTGGTGATAGGGTTTGTGGGGAGCGGCTGCAGGCTAGGAGGGACGGGACCATCGGTCCACTTCTTTTCATACACTGCGACCACCGGGGCGCAAACTCAGTTCCCTCAGTGAGCTGGATTGCCTCTAAGCGCGTTAGAGGAATGACATATGCCAATTTCAGAAAACTGGGACCTGAAGGCCATCCACGCTCCTTGCCCATGGCTTCCTTAAGTCCACCTGCAAGAGTCACCCCTTGGGGTGTATAAGGAACCCGGCCGCTCTCTTTGTTCTTTGCTATTTGAAAAACGACTCAGAAATCGGGTCGTAATGGAGGTACACATGGTGGGGGCGGGGGGAAGGGTCATTATGGCGTTTGGGTGGGTGGAGGCAAGTGCATTGGGGATCAGTGCCGTATGGGTGGGTATATACAGAAGAGTGAGTGTGGGTATGGTGAGGGAAGCTGCCCGCAGGACATTGAGTGCAGCTGAGTGCTGGCACAGAGGCCCGGATGTAATGTATTCGGTCTTGTATGGTGCCCTTCTGCCACTGTTGGTGGCCTCGCCACGCTTGCCTCTGTAAGAAGGCGCAGTGGGGGTTCACTAGTGGGACAGTGGGAGAGGAAGATGCGAAGCCTCTCGTGTTCATGGGTGCAAGTCGGAAGTATCCGGTTCCTGTGTGCCCGTCTACTTTCTATGGGTTTGTTGGTGAACATTGGAATTATGTTATCCATAGGGAAGAGCCCAAGATCAGAAATATTACAGTGCCTTGAGTCTGGTTAGCTGCTATTGTGGGAGAGTGTTATAGGGCTAAAGAAGAGAGCTTAATCATGGGTCGGTGAGTGTTGCTGTGCTAATCGCTAAGGCCTGTGGCAGCCATCGGTGGGGGGCATGTGTGCGTGTAGTGTAAGGTTGCAGGAGATCTTAAAAGGGAGCTGGTTAGTAAGGGGAAGGGGGGAGGAGGCCTCACAGGGTAAAACAACCTGCACGCCAGCACTTCATCACAGGCCGCTTGTAGACAGATCTCATTATCACTAGCTGAAAATGCCACTATCAATCACCTTCCTCTCAAACAGATACTCTGCATCCAATGTGCAACAAAACAAGCACCTTCGAGCTGGCAGATGTGGGAAAGGAGCCGGCTGTAACTCCACTCATTACAATAAGCTCCTTGCTAAGGGTTAGGCGAGAACCTTTGGTTCAGAGAAAGGGCTGCTTGAAAGTTGAGGGCTGCAGTCACCCATTTACCCTTCCTTAGGATGCTGGTTGGCAGGCCGATGGACACCTCCAAGCTCCCTCTAGCATGCTCAGTAGCTGTGCTCAGTGGCCTGCTGGCCCTTCGGCCTGCCTTCGGCAGGGCAAGAAGGCTTTTGTTGGGCATTCCTCCGGTGGTCGGGGCAGGGGCCAGAATCCCTGCTCATTTGGGAGGGTGAATGTAGCTTAGTAAGCGCTGGTGAATATGGGGGGGAGGTGTTTAAAAGCAGAAGAGAGAGTACTGTTGAGGGCAGGTGAATGCTTCTTCTGATGTTACAGTGGGGATCAGGGAAACTGGGATGGGCCCTGTCCTCCTGGAGTCCCGGGTTCCCCTTGCTTAGCAGTGCAGGGCGGGAGAGGGGAGGTGACCTGGAATAAACCCTTTGCCTCTGGGGCTAGGATATGCTTCATGGTGTGCAGGCCTAGCAATTACCTTGGAATGTCTTTCCCTGCATGGGAGAGGGGCAGCCGGAAGAAGCCCAGGGCCATGGAAGACCTCTCTAATTCCCTGTCAATAATACAGACAGGAGTTCACACCCTTGGGAGGTTCGACCATCCTGAGTGCAGTAGATTTTGGTTCTAGGCCCTGAGGGTACGATGTCATTTCCCCTCTGCAGTATAGACTGGGCTTCAATCTCATGCCTTTGTTGTTCTAGAGACTGGAGCTGAGGTCTCCATTCTGTACTATAGACTTAGACCGGTGCTAGGTGTCCTGCAAGGACAGAGCGAATTCATTCTCTGGACTATAGGCTTGCTGCCCAGGGCTGACAGATATCATTCCTTCTTTGTAGATTGGTGACCAGTGGCCAGCAAGGCTAGGCCTCATTGCTTCTCTATACCCTAGACTAGGCCTCAATCTTCTGACTGGGTGGATCTCTCTCTGTAATGTCTGCATGCTGTACGAAGCGGACAGATCTCCTTCCTTCCCTGTAGATTGGCGCTCACTAGTCAGCAAGGCTGGATTACGTTCCTTCTCTATACCCTAGAATGGGTCTTTCTGTTTTGAATGGACGGATTCCATTTTTTCCTCTGTATTACTCGTATGCTGTCTGGAGCGGACTGATCTCAGTCCTTCTATAGACTGGGGCTCGCTGCCCCATAAGGACAGACCTCATTCCTTCTCTCTGCCATAGATTGATTCTAACTCTCCAATGGGAGCACATCATATCCCTTTTAGGGTTTCGTCACTGGGGATCACTTCCAAGGGAGAATGGATCACATTGCTTCTTGTGCTGATACCTGGAAAGCAATCTCTGGGGAAATAAGGTGTTATTCCTTCTTTGTACTGGGTCTTACTGTTCTGCGAGGGTGTATTTAATTTCTCCTGTGGGCTATAGTTCCTCTGTCCTCATTCATTCCGTGTACTACAGGCTGGGCTGTGCTGTCCTGGGAGGAATCATCCTATGCCTTCTCTCTACTTTACACTGGGGCTGACTGTGTTGAGGGGACTCATCTGCTGTGGGCTACAGCTCACTCTTGTTAGAGGAAGGATCTTCATTCTCTTGCCTATAGACTGGAGCTCACTGACCGGCAGCGCTGTACTCTAGATGGTCTCTCACCGTTCCCAGGTGGACGATCTCATGCCTGGCCGACTGTCCTGAGTGTACAGCTATCCAGCCTCCTCTGTGCTATAGAATGGAGCTCACGGTTGGTTGTGGGAGGAAGGATCTGTCATTCCCTCTCTGTTCTACAGACTAAGGCTCACTCTCCTTACCGGGAGGATCTAGTTCCTTCTCTTTAATACAAGTTAAGGCTCTTTTCCCTGACAGGGTGGATTCCATCCCTTTTCTGTGCTACAGGGTAAGACGCACTTTCCTGGCTGGGTGGATCGCATCCCTTTTCTGTACTACAGGGTAAGACGCACTTTCCTGGCTGGGTGGATTACATCCCTTTCCTGCACTAAAGGGTAAGACTCACTTACCTGATTGGGTGGATTCCATCCTTTTTCTACTACAGGGTAAGACTCACTTTCCTGGCTGGGTGGATTCCATTCCTTTTCTGTACTACAGGGTAAGACTCACTTTCCTGGCTGGGTGTATTGCACCCCTTTTCTGTACTACAGGGTAAGACTCACTTTCCTGAATGGGTGGATTCCATCCCTTTTCTGTACTAGGTTAAGACTCACTTTCCTGGCTGGGTGTATTGCATCCCTTTTCTGTGCTACAGGGTAAGACTCTCTTTCCTGACTGGGTGAATTCCATTCCATTTAGGTACTACAGGGTGAGACTCTCTTCTCTTTAATACAAGTTAAGGCTCACTTCCCTGACAGGGTGGATTCCATCCCTTTTCTGTGCTACAAGGTAAGACGCACTTTCCTGGCTGGGTGGATTGCATCCCTTTCCTGCACTAAAGGGTAAGACTCACTTACCTGACTGGGTGGATTCCATCCTTTTTTCTACTACAGGGTAAGACTCACTTTCCTGGCTGGGTGGATTCCATTCCTTTTCTGTACTATAGGGTAAGACTCACTTTCCTGGCTGGGTGTATTGCATCCCTTTTCTGTACTACAGGGTAAGACTCACTTTCCTGGCTGGGTGGATTCCATCCCTTTGCTGTGCTACAGGGTAAGACGCACTTTCCTGGCTGGGTGGATTGCATCCCTTTTCTGTACTACAGGGTAAGACTCTCTTTCCTGACTGGGTGAATTCCATTCCATTTACGTACTACAGGGTGAGACTCTCTTCTCTTTAATACAAGTTAATGCTCACTTTCCTGGCTGGGTGGATTCCATCCCTTTTCTGTACTACAGGGTAAAACGCACTTTCCTGGCTGGGTGTATTGCATCCCTTTTCTGTACTACAGGGTAAGACTCACTTTCCTGACTGGGTGAATTCCATTTCCATAGTACAGGGTAAGACTCCCTTCTCTTTAATACAAGTTAAGGCTCACTTCCCTTTGCTGTGCTACAGGGTAAGACTTACCTCCCTGACTGGGTGGATTCCATCCCTTTTCTGTACTACAGGGTAAGACTCACTTTCCTGGCTGGGTGTATTGCATCCCTTTTCTGTACTACAGGGTAAGACTCACTTTCCTGACTGGGTGAATTCCATTCCATTTCCATAGTACAGGGTAAGACTCCCTTCTCTTTAATACAAGTTAATGCTCACTTTCCTGACTGGGTGGATTCCATCCTTTTTTCTACTACAGAGTAAGACTCACTTTCCTGGCGGGGTGTATTGCATCCCTTTTCTGTACTACAGGGTAAGACTCACTTTCCTGACTGGGTGGATTCCATCCCTTTTCTGTGCTACAGGGTAAGACTCACTTTCCTGGCTGGGTGTATTGCATCCCTTTTCTGTGCTACAGGGTAAGACTCACTTTCCTGGCTGGGTGTATTGCATCCCTTTTCTGTACTACAGGGTAAGACTCACTTTCCTTTCTGGGTGGATCTCATTCCTTTTCTGTGCTACAGGGTAAGACTCACTTTCCTGACTGGGTGGATTGCATCCCTTTTCTGTACTACAGGGTAAGACTCACTTTCCTGACTGGGTGGATTCCATCCCTTTTCTGTGCTACAGGGTAAGACTCACTTTCCTGGCTGGGTGTATTGCATCCCTTTTCTGTGCTACAGGGTAAGACTCACTTTCCTTTCTGGGTGGATCTCATTCCTTTTCTGTGCTACAGGGTAAGACTCACTTTCCTTTCTGGGTGGATCTCATTCCTTTTCTGTGCTACAGGGTAAGACTCACTTTCCTGACTGGGTGGATTGCATCCCTTTTCTGTATTACAGGGTAAGACTCACTTTCCTGACTGGGTGGATTCCATCCCTTTTCTGTACTACAGAGTAAGACTCACTTTCCTGGCTGGGTGGATCTCATCCCTTCTGTGTGCTGGTGTCCATGTTTCAGTTAGATGGTGCATCTCATTCCTTTTCTTTACTATGGAAATGAGTTCACTGCTGAGGGGAAGGATCTCGTACCGTCTATCCACAATGTACTATGACTCACTCTGCTGACAGTGTATATGTCATTCCTTTTCTTTACTGTAGAGTGGAGCTCACTGTTCTGAGCGGACTGGTCCCCATCCCTCTCTATACTATAGGTGAGGGGCCTGTACCTGTTGCCCACCAATTCATAGTACAAATCCTATGACCCCTCACCTTTTGACCATGCTGACCAGTGCTAGTGCTGGTGGGAGTTGGAGGCCCAAACACCTGGCGAGCCAAAGATTGCATGCCCCTGCTGTAGGCAATGGCAGACTGACCTCATTCCTTCTCTGCACCTTGGAGCGGAGCTCACTGTCTTGAGAGGGCTGACCTCAGTCCTTCTGTATCCTCTAGGCGATGGCTCATATCCTGGCAGCACAGATCTCATCTGCAGCTCCCGGTGCTAATTTGTGTAGTATCTCTCCCTGGGCAAGAACCAAAGTGAAGAAACGCCTCAGCTGTTTCAGAAAGAGGCCATGGACTTTTTAATGTCCTATTGGTCCCCAAAGTTGTTGTGCTTCTCTTCTGCGGCCTCCCCACATGAGCGGTACAGGTGTGTTGTTTATTTTGCAATGCACACACCTGAGGAGCGGTGTATATTAGAGATGAGGTCTGAGATGAGGCACAGTATGGGAGGTTATGTCCGCAGAGCAGCGTGTGATGGGAAGTGAGGTAAACTGAGCGGCATTTGATGGAAAGTGAGGCCTGAGGAACAGTGTATGTTGGGAAATGAGGTTCAAGGAGCAGTGTGTGCTGGGAAGTGAGGTTTCAGTGGGGAAGTAAGATCGGAGGAAAAGTGCATGGTGGGAAATTTAGTCAGTTGTGAGGTGTTAGGATCAGTGCAAGGTGGGAAATTAGGTTAAAGGAACTGTGTGCGATGTCAAGTGAGGTCTGAGGAGCAGCACATGGTTGGAAGTGGTGTCGGAAGAACAGATTGCGGTCCAAAGTGTGGTGTAAGGACCAGCACTGACTGGAAAGAGGAGTGTGATACGTGGCACTCGATGGGAGGTGAGATTTCATGAGTGGGAATAGGCTAGGAGGCGAGGTGGGAGAAGAGAAAATAACGTTAGGTGAAGCCTGAGGGGCCATCGGGGAAGCCATATGGTGAAGCCATAGGGGGAGGTGAGGTGTCAGGAACAGTGATGGTTAGAGTTGAGCTCTCATGAGGGGGCATTGTACGGGAGATGAAGTTGAGAAGGAGTGTCTGATGTGAAGTCAGGTGAAGGAGGACAACAGAGTGGGAGCTGGGTTCTGAGGAGCAACATAGGATAGAACGTGAAGTTCACAGGATTGTAAGCGAGGTCAGAGAAGAAGCATAGGATGGGAACTCCTCGTTTAGGAGTGATTTACAGTGGGAAGTGAGGTCAGAGGAACAGCACAGGGTGGGAGGTAAACTCCGAGGAAGGGCATGGGATTCTAAAAGAGGTGTGAACAGCATTCGAGGATGGGGGGCGAGTTCCAAAGAGGGGCAGAGAATGAGAGGTGTGGTCTCAGGAGATGCACAAAATGTGGGGTGAGATCTGAAAAGAGGCACCAAATGGGAAGTGAGGACTGGGGAGAAGCACGGGGACTGAAGCGAAGTCTGAAGAAAGGCTCAGGGATGGAGGTGGGACTTCCGAAATGTAAAGAATGGGAGCTGAGGACCGAGGAGAGGAAAAGGATGGAGTCAGTGCTGGAAATGGAAATGATTAGCTGGGAGGTCCCACCAGCAAAGGAGGGGGGGTATGAGGGGAGCTTGCGGGGATGGGGGTAGGGAGTGTCCGGCGTGGGAGATTTTTCTAAGCCCCCTCAGAAATAAACATTTCCATTTCAGGAGATTAATTAATTATCAATACCTGGAAAATAACCCACGAGAGAGGGAGTGCTTCCTATAATCTTGCAAGTAAAGTATAAAAAGTTCACACTTTTTAAACTTACAAAGCTTGCTTAAATCTGTTCTGCACACTACAATCCTAAGAAACATATTGACATGTATCCTGACTAGAAGTTTAAGTGGCCTAGTGGGTAAGTCTCTCATCCTGACAATGTGGGCTCGAGTCTTGGCTTCGGCAACAGTAGAAATGTAAAAACACTAAAAACCCTTGAAGGGCTGCAAATAGATTTCCAGGATCTGAGATGTGGCCAATGATTTTTGCTGGATGCCAGATCGGGAAAAACCGGCCGAATTACCAGATTTGGATGGGAGGTGATGTCTGAGGGTCGCTATAGATTGAGGGGTGTGGTCTGACCAATAGTAGATGTGTGGTCTGATGAGCGGCACAGGATGGGAGGAAAAGTCTAAGGAGCAGCAAATAATGGGAGACGTGGCCTGAGTAGCGCAGAGGATAGGAAGTGTGGTCAGACAGGGAGGGCAACCTTGGAGGTGACGGCTTGGTGATCGATTGCATTGGGTGGCAGCTAATCGTAACCCAGCACCAAAAACTGATGTGACAATGGGGTGCGAGAGTGAAAGAGGAATGTTGGGCTACATCGAGAGTGTTGCAGCCACAGAAATCAGGTGGTGGTCTTACCACTGTACCTATCCCTACCAAATCCTCATCTGTGGCATAGTGACCAGTACCCAAAGCTTCATCTGGAGTTATTGACCAGTTAGCGAGGCCACTGGCCTAGTTTAGGTCAGGCTCCTGAGATCACATCTGCAGACGGACACCCCTAGCGGCTTGCCTCCAGACTCGACCCCCCCATCTTCCTCTGCTACTTTTCTATATCTCCCACCATTGCCCCCCCTTCTCGTCCTCCCCTCCTTTCCTCAATGTGACTAGCATGTAGATACCCAAGGGTTTTGTGCGCTGTAATAAATGCTAAAATAAATAAATAAAGGCAGAGGCCTTCTAGCACAGGCCACCAAAGGAGTGACTGTTTTGAAGGACAAGTCCTTTGGGGATGTATGCATGCCTGCATTGGGGTGAAGCGGTGGAGAGAAGAGGGGAGTGCGGTATAATAAAACTTTTTTCAGGATATTGCAACATGCCATTGAACATTTTGTCGCATAAAAAAGGACATTTTGTGTCAAAATATAGCACTTTAGATTTCATTTTTTAAGCATATGTTTTATTTACGGGAGGGTGTAAGAGAACCACAGTGTGAGAAAGAAATAGTTTGAGCAAAGGTGCAAGACAGACAGGTTATCATTTTTTGTCCCTTTTGTATATTGCCTCTGCTATCAATTTACTAGAATGAGTCGCAGATGTCCCGGGCTTGACAGAACAGTATTTTGTTTGAAGTGATTGCCAATTTTATATTAACTTTATTGATTGTTATTACTTTTGATGGTACAAATATTCCCTTCTATGTTCCCCAGTCTTCTATTCACCCACACTCCTCGCAGCTTACACTCTTAAACCCCTCACTCTGCCAGTCAGGATATGCATGATTATTTTGATGACGAGAATTTAGAATCTGAAAATTACAAATTATTTTTTGAAATCGCAAAAATCACAAACATCACCGGACAGCAAAATGCCCTTTTATGCACCCACTCCCCCTCGCACCACCTTACTTACCTTTTAGCGCCCTGTTTCCCTGCGAAGCCAGTTCCCTTCACTTATGTGGATAGGAATCAGCGCCTCAGGGTCCTTTTCTTTTTTTAATCTTTGTTTGTCCCCGCTTTCCTTTTTATTGAAGCAGGGGACACCCCCGCAATCCCTGAAGTCCCATTATGTCGATCAAGGGGAGCGGGAGACACCCTTGCAATCTGTGCTCCCCGTTATCGACATTATGGGTATTCGGTTATTTTTCCATTGCCGAATTCGGCATTTTTGTCACTTTGTTTTTTTTTCTGGTAATTTCTGCGGATACCTGGCAGTCAAGCACATACAGTCTCCCAATACAGACCGCATGCTCTTCAGCTGCACTGGCAGTCTCTGGTCCGTTATTCCCTCGCAGCCTCTCGTAGCCCCAGGCTCCAACCCTTCCCCTAATCTTCCTCTCCGTCCGCGTCTGATATGTCTTGCTGGAGCACCAGACGCACTGTGGGAAATAGTCAATATCTCTGAGAGTCGCAGGGGAATAGTAGTACCGAGTAGGCGGGGCTGAGACTGGAAACCAGGCAGGGTCGTTGTTATGGGTTTTATATCACACAACTGCAGGCATTTTTCGTGGTCTCTTGGCACTTAGGTCGATCAAGAGAATGGGTTGGGTTGGGTTGGGTTAGTAGGAGCAGTGGCAGAGCCAGGGGGCAGCCCCTCTCCCCCGCCCCCCTCTCTCCCCCAGGTGCACAGTGTGCCCCGCCACCATCCCGCGGGCGCTCTATTAGCCGCCCCCTCCGCCACCACCAAAAGCTGCCTCTGCGCCCGCCATGCCAGACTGCTCTGCTGCGTTGATGCGCGCGCTGATCTTCGGGAAATGCGGTCCCGCTTTTAGGTGCTTCTGTCACGTAGTCCGTCGGGACGTGGCCTGGGAGTGCCCTGGGGTGCAGGAACAGGGGGCGGGGTGGGTGTCGGTTCTGCCTTTGGGGTTTGTGACGGTTATGATGTGTCTCTCAGTCGCGCCTGCAGCCCAGGCGATGACACACACATGGCCTGAGAGTGGAAGGCGCGCAGTGCCCGTGTGCTGCCGCGGCAGATGCGCACTGCCCAGCTGACCCTTGTTTACACTCCCCATGCGCTTGTTTAGCCTCACTGGACGGACAGTAAACAGAAGCTCCGTGGAAAGCAAACTCTGGCAGGGCAGCGCTGTCATTAAAGCCCAGAGGCTGGGCCACGTGCCCTGCTGCGGCTTCTTCAAACACTCTAGTTCTGTGTCGTCATCCGCCGTGGACTCGTTGTAGTCTTAGCAGACGTGCACCTCGCTGCTAGACCTGTTCTTCCTATGATGTGCACCCCTGCTTCTGAGCCCCGCCCTTGTATGTCCTAGTAGTCACTGTCCTGTACGCCCTACCAGGGGAGTTGCTAGGTCTGGAAAAGACCAGGGGCTAAACTGATGTCGGAACTGTTGGGACTGGGGGCTAGCTAATCTTTTGGCTGTAGCTCCTGAGATTCTATCCGGGGATACAACCAAAAGACCAGGGGCTATAGCCCCCTTAGCCCCCCCCCTAGCAACGCCCCTGCGCCCTACCCTATTCCTCGAGTAACATACGTCTGCCCTGAGACTCTGGGCTTTACATTTCTGATCCAAGACCAACTGATATGTATTTCTGCCCCAAAGATCCCATGTTTCTGCCACCTGGAAATTGAACTTCTGCCCCTGACGCTTGCACTTACGGCCCGCGGGTACAACACTTCTGCCTCCTAGATCGTCATGTACAGTCCTGGCTGCATCCAGTATTTCTGTCTCCCGGACTCTGCACTTCTGCCTCCCGTTCTTGCATCTTCTGGCTCCTCGGTTTCCCGGTCCTGGGGTTCTGTACTAATCTCAAGGGGCCACGCATGTGTGTCGCCCGCACTCCTGTATCCTGGTTCCATGCCTGTGTCTCCTTGGTCCATCTCTGGCGACCCAGACTTCGATCGGCTGGCTTCTGTACTTTTCAGCTGGGGGTTGTACTGGCATTTTTGTTTTCTTGATCGAAAATAGCAATCCGGGTTAGGCGATGCCACCTACAGAATTACACAGACTAAAAGAGGAACGTTTTAAACATTTTCGTGAAAGTCGGAAGGATAGCTCAGGCACAACATGCTCGTCTTGGAAGCAAGACGACACGGAGCAACACAGGTTCGATCCCCAGGTCCACGCTAAGAAACCTCTGGGTATTAAGCGCGTTATAAATAACCTATCATATCATATCGCTCGTAATCGGAATATCAACCGGGAGCCGGTTCCAGAGTTTAGCACAAGTGGTGGTACAAGAACGGCAGGGACGTTATTTCACCAAAATGCCAGGGGTAGCGGAAGTGACATCACTGGACCCTTTACCACTGATGACATCACAGGAAGTGATGTCATTTGACCCCACCCCGAAGTGATATCGCGGGAAGCGATGGAACACGACCTTTCACCCGTTGACAAAACAGGAAGTGGCATCACATAGCATTGTACACTACGAAAAATATTGTTACGATATCAGTATAATGTGATGTACATTTCATACCTGAATGGATTGCCATATGTATCGTTAAGATCAATGTGTATAGGCCCATATTACCAAATTACTGTGATTGCAAGCAGACGTCCATGACCAAATGATAATGATGTGTTATTATATAGCACTTACGCTTAAGCGCTTTACATAGAAGAAATATCCACACAATATCACCCAACCTGTGTTGGTACCCATTTACCGACCTCAGAAGGATGAAAGGCTGAGTTGAGGCATTTGAGAACAGACTTAATCTGTGACTTCACCCCCTGAAGTGTGCCTGAAATAAACCTTTAATGAGTCTAGCAATTATTGTATAGAATTCCAGAAAGACACATTTTTTGGCAGTCCTATTCTTTCTTGTTTAGGTGTTAGACTTGTGGCCCTCATGTTCTAATTTTTCTTCTTTTTTAAGGGGCCTGAACAAGAAAGCTAGCCACTCCAGAATTAAAGAGCCACATGGTGCTTGCCACAGCCCAAGAGCTTGCATTGCAAAAAAAAAAAACTTTTTTTTTATAGCGGTCGCAAGGGAGACTACAGAGGTCGCAAGGGATACCTCAGAGGTCGCGCTTGCGACCTCTGGTGACCCCCAAATGACGTCCCCGAAGAACGGCCAAACCTCTAGAGAGTCAGAAGCAGTTAACCACTGTTTATCGAGAGACTGCTCTTGAAGCCCTTGAGGAAGAGAACCATCTAAGGTACCTCTTGATGTAAAGAGGGGCCCAACCATATAGGGCATATAGGGCTTTATGGGCTGTGGTCAAGTGCAGTTTTTTAAGACTTGGGAAATGTGACATCTCCTAAGAGAGCCAGTCAAAATACGAGCAGCCATATTCTGGATCACTTTATTTTTTGTAGCATGAATTTCGTTGCACCTGCAGATAAAGTGTTGCAATAGTCCGATAGCACAGTGATAGTGGCAGAAGGTTTTTCTGGGAGGAGTGGACAAATTGGTCTCAATGTCATCAATTGAAAAAGAGAGTAGCTGATGACTTTGTTTATATGAGAGATAGATGAAAGGGAGGAGTCAGCAACAATGAAATAAGGGTAGGTGTTAAGAGCCTTAGCCAGTTTTGATGGAGGGGCCACCAAAAAGATCTCGGTCTTATCTCCATTCACCCCAACCAGTTCCCTGACATCCAGCGTCTAATGATGGCATACACATTCTGGATATATTTCATATGGATAGTTGTATCCGGGCTGAGTTGGAACACTCGCTGAATGTGAGGAGAGATGCAGGATACCTGAAGCAAACCGCAGTCCACTAGCTCAGCCTGAGACATATGATCGCCTATGGTGACGCATGAGATTCTGTTGCCAAGAAAAGAGCCAATCCATTTGGCCGAATTGGTTGATACTCGAGCGACCTCCATGATCCGCTGGAGTGAAATAGCGTGGTCAATGGTATCGAAAGGCGCAGAGAGATCAAGGAGCATCAACATGCCCACTGAGCCCTGGTCCATAATCTGTAGTAATGTGTCCTGAATACTCATCAACGCTAGCGCTATGTCTCTGCAGGTTCAGAACCCTGACTGAAAGTCACCCAACAAGGAGAATTTTTCTGTGAACGCTTGGAATTGATGGGTGGCGACATGATCCAAGATCTTCAGGAGGAAAGGCACGTTGGCAATAGGGTGATAACTAGCACATTCTTCAGAGGCAAGACCAGGCTACTTTCAAGAGGGGCGGTCACTCAAGCTTGTTTCAGGGGCTTCGTAACTCTACTTTGGCAAAAAGAGGTATTAATGAATGTATTAATCAAGGGGGCCAACAATTCTGAGCATTCCTCCACAAAAAAGGAAGGGGAGGGGTCCTTAGGACACTTCATAGGTTTTAAAGACGCCAAAAAGGATTTAGTGTCCTCCAGCGAAATAAGGCAAAAATCGAAAGTAGGGTCATCTACAGTCGGATTGGCTATAGGCCAGCTGGAGGTAACAGGTACTGGCACAGCCAGTACGGACCTAATCCCATTTCAAATATTCTGTATCTTTTCCCTATGTAAAGTCTGCATCGCATTACAAAGGGCACTAGATGGTCAAGAAGGAGAAGGGCGAATCAGGGCTTTCCTAAGACTATTTAGGATCCTGAAAATCTCTTTTGAGGAACAAGAGGGCGAGTCATTTTGGGAGGCCAAATGACTTTCTTGGTTTCTCGAATGGTGGCTTTGTATTGGATTCAAACTCCTTCAAGAACTCTGCATATCAACTGAGATGGATTTCTTCTCTGTTTGGGTTGAATACACCAGAGCAAGCTCCTAAAATCACTAAGATCTGATGTGAACCATCTATTGCCTGGATGCTTGGCTTTGATGGTGTTAGTTTGAAGTGGTTGCAATGGCGTCAATGGCTTCAGCCAGGGTGGTATTGTAAATGTCTACTAAGACCTTCACATTGGCTTCGGCATCCACTTTTCTCTCCAGATTGGCCAGAAATGGCTTCTGGTTATTAGCATTTAGCGTTCGTCTGCTTCGGTAAGTAATCACAGCAAGAGCTTGAAGGGGTGAAGCCGACAGAGTGGGGGTAAATATGATAAATAAAAAGTCCCCGCCGCGTGGTCAGACCAGCCAATAGAAACGGTGCCTGAACCATCTCAATATGATATTCCTGGTACTAACCCAGTCCAGAGTTTCACCCAATTTTAAGAGTAGGGGGAATATTAGTAAAAGAGAAGCCGATATCAGACAGCCAAGAATAAACAGCTGAAGTTTGTAGATTATTCAGATAATTAAAAACTAGATTAAAATCACCTAAAATCATAAGAGAGAAAGACAGTCTTAATACTGATAAAACAAGCTCCTTAATGGATAAAGCTGGCCCGACATTGCAGGGGGATAGATAATCAAAACTTGTACTGGCGATGATACCAAATTGTTACAATGTAGACCTAGGACTTCACAACCAGGGATATCAAGGCAAGAGAACGGCGTGCAAATAAGAGAGATTTTAAAAATAAAGGCTATGCCACCACCTTTTTTGTTTTTATCTATATCTATGAGTCATAAGTATTTTGAAGTCCGCCAGTACTGTGGCTAATAAAACAGGTCCAGAGTGATCTTTAAGCCAAGTTTTCGTAATTGCTAAGATACGCAGCTGGTTTTGTATTATAAAATCATGGATCTCGATATGATGACACAGAACAGAATGGGTGCTAATCAAGGCCCAGCCTGACCACGGCATCTCTCGGCATTTAAAGTAATTGGAGCGGGACGCATGCATACCTCTGGGCCTTATGTGATTAGCGCAGCCTGAGTTCATTGCAGTTGTTCTTCCGCCAGAGGTATAATGATTCCAAGACCCGATTGGATCAGGTCAAATATGAAATAATTTCATTTCTGAGATTTGGGGTCGCCCAGTCAGCAATTTGGCTCGTCTTAGTTATGAATGATGCCCGAGGATCTAGGATTGGGAGGATTTCAGGGTGCTCCTCATCAGTATTCCCGAGTTTACTGATAAGATTAGAATTAACCGTATCAAGAGGTTTGGAATGATTGTGGTATGATGAACACACATCTTGAGATTTCAAAAGGACATGCGGAGGGGGGGGGGAGTCAGGCCTGTAAGTTCGGCTGACAGAGACTTTACCGTGCTCCTGTTCCTCCGCCCCTGCTGCTTCATCCCCCGGGCCCTGTGCTTCCTTTCTCTGGATTTCATACTTCCTCTGCTCTGGCTCCTGTAGGTCCTCCCTCTGGATCCTGTGTGTCCTTCTGCTTTGTCACATAGTCCTCCCGAAAGCTCCCTTTTGTTTCTTCCCCTGGACCCTGGTCTTACTTTTCTTCTGACCTGTACTTGCTTGCTGCGGGCCATGCACTTTTGCCTTGGACCCTCTCGTGTCTCCTGTTGGTTACTTTATTCTCTTCCCTTGCACCTGCCACTTCCTTCTCAGGGTCCTTTTCTTAATTTCCTTGTGCCCTGTGCTTTCTTCCCCCGTGGTAGGTACTTCCTTTTCGTGTGCCCTGTTCTGAACTTCCCTTGGGCACTGCAATGACGTGTTTTTCATTGCCTTTCCCCAGTCCTTCTCTGTCTTGGGTTTCCTGCTTCTTTCCTTCGTGTCCCAGGCTCCCTTCATACACTTTGCTGTATGTTTGAACATATGGCTGTGTTGACTGTGTGCTTTCTCTCACTGCCTAGATCCTTTGCCTTTCTCGGGTTCTGTGCTTTCTCTGCCTAGATCTTGTGCCTTTCTCGGGTTCTGTGCTTTCTCTGCCTAGATCCTGTGCCTTTCTCAGTTTTGTGTGTTTTATCTGCCTAGATCTTGTGCCTTTCTCGGGTTCTGTGCTTTCTCTGCCTAGATCGTGTGCCTTTCGCGGTTTCTGTGCTTTCTTTCACGCCTAGATCTTGTGCCTTTCTTGGGTTCTGTGCTTTCTCTGCCTAGATCGTGTGACTTTCTCGGGTTCTGTGCTTTATCTGCCTAGATCTTGTACCTTTCTTAGGTTCTGTGCTTTCTCTGCCTAGATCGTGGGCCTTTCTCGGGTTCAGTGCTTTCTCAACCTAGACATTGTGCCTTTCTCTGGTTATGTGCTTTCCCTGCCCAGATCTTGTGCCTTTCTCTGGTTCTGTGCTTTCTCTGCCTAGATCGTGTGCCTTTCTCGGGTTCTGTGCTTTCTCTGCCTAGATCTTGTGTCTTTCTCGGGTTCTGTGCTTTCTATGGCTAGATTTTGTGCCTTTCTCTGGTTCTATGCTTTCTCTGCCTAGATCTTGTGCCTTTCGCGGGTTCTGTGCTTTCTCTGCCTAGATCCTGTGCCTTTCTTGGGTTCTGTGCTTTATTGGCCCAGATCGTGTGACTTTCTCGGGTTCTGTGCTTTATCTGCCTAGATCTTGTATCTTTCTTAGGTTCTGTGCTTTCTCTGCCTAGATCGTGGGCCTTTCTCGGGTTCAGTGCTTTCTCAACCTAGACATTGTGCCTTTCTCTGGTTATGTGCTTTCCCTGCCCAGATCGTGTGACTTTCTCAGGTTCTGTGCTTTCTATGGCTAGATTTTGTGCCTTTCTCTGGTTCTGTGCTTTCTCTGCCTAGATCTTGTGCCTTTCGCGGGTTCTGTGCTTTTTCTGCCTAGATATTGTGCCTTTCTCGGGTTCTGTGCTTTCTCGACTTAGATATTGTGCCTTTCTCGGGTTCTGTGTTTTCTCTGCCCAGATCATATGACTTTCTCGGGTTCTGTGCTTTATCTGCCTAGATCTTGTGCCTTTCTCAGGTTCTGTGCTTTCTCTGCCTAGATCGTGGGCCTTTCTTGGGTTCTGTGCTTTCTCTGCCTAGATCGTGTGCCTTTCTCGGGTTCTGTGCTTTTTCTGCCTAGATCTTGTGACTTTCTCGGGTTCTGTGCTTTCTCAACCTAGACATTGTGCCTTTCTCTGGTTATGTGCTTTCCCTGCCCAGATCGTGTGACTTTCTCAGGTTCTGTGCTTTATCTGCCCAGATCGTGTGCCGTTCTCGGGTTCTCTGCTTTCTCTGCCTAGATCATGTGCCTTTCTCGGGTTCTGTGCTTTCTCTGCCTAGATCTTGTGCCTTTCTCGGGTTCTGTGCTTTCTATGGCTAGACTTTGTGCCTTTCTCGGGTTCTGTGCTTTCTCTGCCTAGATCTTGTGCCTTTCTCGGGTTCTGTGCTTTCTCGACCTAGATATTGTGCCTTTCTCGGGTTCTGTGTTTTCTCTGCCCAGAACATATGACTTTCTCGGGTTCTGTGCTTTATCTGCCTAGATCGTGTGCCTTTCTCGGGTTCTGTGCTTTCTCTGCTTAGATCATGGGCCTTTCTCGGGTTCTGTGCTTTCTCTGCCTGGATCTTGTGCCTTTCTCGGGTTCTGTGCTTTTTCTGCCTAGATCTTGTGCCTTTCTCGGGTTCTGTGCTTTCTCGACCTATATATTGTGCCTTTCTCGGGTTCTGTATTTTCTCTGCCCAGATCATGTGACTTGCTCGGGTTCTGTGATCTATCTGACTAGATTGTGTGTCTTTCTCGGGTTCTGTGCTTTCTCTGCATAGATCTTGTGCCTTTCTCAGGTTCTGTGCTTTCTCTGCCTAGATCGTGGGCCTTTTTCGCAGGTTCTGTGCTTTCTCAACCTAGACATTGTGCCTTTCTCTGGTTATGTGCTTTCCCTGGCCAGATAGTGTGACTTTCTCAGGTTTTGTGCTTTATCTTCCCAGATCTTGTGCCTTTCTCGGGTTCTGTGCTTTCTCTGCCTAGATCTTGTGCCTTTCTCGGGCGTCTGTGCTTTCTATGGCTAGATTTTGTGCCTTTTTCGGGTTCTGTGCTTTCTCTGCCTAGATCTTGTGCCTTTCGCGGGTTCTGTGCTTTTTCTGCCTAGATATTGTGCCTTTCTCGGGTGCTGTGTTTCTTGACCTAGATATTGTGCCTTTCTCAGGTTCTGTGTTTTCTCTGCCCAGATCATATGAGTTTCTCTGGTTATGTGCTTTCCCTGCCGAGATTTTGTGACTTTCTCAGGTTCTGTGCTTTATCTGACCAGATCTTGTGCCTTTCTCGGGTTCTGTGCTTTTTCTGCCTAGATCCTGTGCCTTTCTCGGGTTCTGTGCTTTCTCAACCTAGACATTGTGCCTTTCTCTGGTTATGTGCTTTCCCTGCCCAGATCGTGTGACTTTCTCAGGTTCTGTGCTTTATCTGCCCAGATCTTGTGCCTTTCCCGGGTTCTGTGCTTTATCTGCCTAGATCTTGTGCCTTTCTCGGGTTCTGTGCTTTCTCTGCCTAGATCGTGTGACTTTCTCGGGTTCTGTGCTTTATCTGCCTAGATCTTGTACCTTTCTTAGGTTCTGTGCTTTCTCTGCCTCGATCTTGTGCCTTTCTCGGGTTCTGTGCTTTCTCTGCCCAGATCTTGTGCCTTTCCCGGGTTCTGTGCTTTATCTGCCTAGATCTTGTGACTTTCTCAGGTTCTGTGCTTTCTATGGCTAGATTTTGTGCCTTTCTCTGGTTCTGTGCTTTCTCTGCCTAGATCTTGTGCCTTTCGCTGGTTCTGTGCTTTTTCTGCCTAGATATTGTGCCTTTCTCGGGTTCTGTGCTTTCTCGACTTAGATATTGTGCCTTTCTCGGGTTCTGTGTTTTCTCTGCCCAGATCATATGACTTTCTCGGGTTCTGTGCTTTATCTGCCTAGATCTTGTGCCTTTCTCGGGTTCTGTGCTTTCTCTGCCTAGATCGTGGGCCTTTCTTGGGTTCTGTGCTTTCTCTGCCTAGATCTTGTGCCTTTCTCGGGTTCTGTGCTTTTTCTGCCTAGATCCTGTGCCTTTCTCGGGTTCTGTGCTTTCTCAACCTAGACATTGTGCCTTTCTCTGGTTATGTGCTTTCCCTGCCCAGATCGTGTGACTTTCTCAGGTTCTGTGCTTTATCTGCCCAGATCGTGTACCGTTCTCGGGTTCTGTGCTTTCTCTGCCTAGATCATGTGCCTTTCTCGGGTTCTGTGCATTCTCTGCCTAGATCTTGTGCCTTTCTCGGGTTCTGTGCTTTCTATGGCTAGACTTTGTGCCTTTCTCGGGTTCTGTGCTTTCTCTGCCTAGATCTTGTGCCTTTCTCGGGTTCTGTGCTTTCTCGACCTAGATATTGTGCCTTTCTCGGGTTCTGTGCTTTCTCTGCCTGGATCTTGTGCCTTTCTCGGGTTCTGTGCTTTTTCTGCCTAGATCTTGTGCCTTTCTTGGGTTCTGTGCTTTCTCGACCTAGATATTGTGCCTTTCTCGGGTTCTGTATTTTCTCTGCCCAGATCATGTGACTTGCTCGGGTTCTGTGATTTATCTGACTAGATTGTGTGTCTTTCTCGGGTTCTGTGCTTTCTCTGCATAGATCTTGTGCCTTTCTCAGGTTCTGTGCTTTCTCTGCCTAGATCGTGGGCCTTTTTCGCGGGTTCTGTGTTTTCTCAACCTAGACATTGTGCCTTTCTCTGGTTATGTGCTTTCCCTGGCCAGATAGTGTGACTTTCTCAGGTTCTGTGCTTTATCTTCCGAGATCTTGTGCCTTTCTCGGGCGTCTGTGCTTTCTATGGCTAGATTTTGTGCCTTTCTCGGGTTCTGTGCTTTCTCTGCGTAGATCTTGTGCCTTTCTCGGGTTCTGTGCTTTCTCGACCTAGATATTGTGCCTTTCTCGGGTTTTGTGTTTTCTCTGCCCAGAACATATGACTTTCTCGGGTTCTGTGCTTTATCTGCCTAGAACGTGTGCCTTTCTCGGGTTCTGTGCTTTCTCTGCTTAGATCGTGGGCCTTTCTCGGGTTCTGTGCTTTCTTTGCCTGGATCTTGTGCCTTTCTCGGGTTCTGTGCTTTTTCTGCCTAGATCTTGTGCCTTTCTCGGGTTCTGTGCTTTCTCGACCTAGATATTGTGCCTTTCTCGGGTTCTGTATTTTCTCTGCCCAGATCATGTGACTTGCTCGGGTTCTGTGATTTATCTGACTAGATTGCGTGTCTTTCTCGGGTTCTGTGCTTTCTCTGCATAGATCTTGTGCCTTTCTCAGGTTCTGTGCTTTCTCTGCCTAGATCGTGGGCCTTTTTCGCGGGTTCTGTGCTTTCTCAACCTAGACATTGTGCCTTTCTCTGGTTATGTGCTTTCCCTGGCCAGATAGTGTGACTTTCTCAGGTTGTGTGCTTTATCTTCCCAGCTCTTGTGCCTTTCTCGGGTTCTGTGCTTTCTCTGCCTAGATCTTGTGCCTTTCTCGGGCGTCTGTGCTTTCTATGGCTAGATTTTGTGCCTTTCTCGGGTTCTGTGCTTTCTCTGCCTAGATCTTGTGCCTTTCGCGGGTTCTGTGCTTTTTCTGCCTAGATATTGTGCCTTTCTCGGGTGCTGTGTTTCTTGACCTAGATATTGTGCCTTTCTCAGGTTCTGTGTTTTCTCTGCCCAGATCATATGAGTTTCTCTGGTTATGTGCTTTCCCTGCCGAGATTGTGTGACTTTCTCAGGTTCTGTGCTTTATCTGCCCAGATCTTGTGCCTTTCTCGGGTTCTGTGCTTTTTCTGCCTAGATCCTGTGCCTTTCTCGGGTTCTGTGCTTTCTCAACCTAGACATTGTGCCTTTCTCTGGTTATGTGCTTTCCCTGCCCAGATCGTGTGACTTTCTCAGGTTCTGTGCTTTATCTGCCCAGATCTTGTGCCTTTCCCGGGTTCTGTGCTTTATCTGCCTAGATCTTGTGCCTTTCTCGGGTTCTGTGCTTTCTCTGCCTAGATCGTGTGACTTTCTCGGGTTCTGTGCTTTATCTGCCTAGATCTTGTACCTTTCTTAGGTTCTGTGCTTTCTCTGCCTAGATCGTGGGTCTTTCTCGGGTTCAGTGCTTTCTCAACCTAGACATTGTGCCTTTATCTGGTTATGTGCTTTCCCTGCCCAGATCGTGTGACTTTCTCAGGTTCTGTGCTTTCTATGGCTAGATTTTGTGCCTTTCTCTGGTTCTGTGCTTTCTCTGCCTAGATCTTGTGCCTTTCGCTGGTTCTGTGCTTTTTCTGCCTAGATATTGTGCCTTTCTCGGGTTCTGTACTTTCTCGACTTAGATATTGTGCCTTTCTCGGGTTCTGTGTTTTCTCTGCCCAGATCATATGACTTTCTCGGGTTCTGTGCTTTATCTGCCTAGATCGTGTGCCTTTCTCGGGTTCTGTGCTTTCTCTGCCTAGATCGTGGGCCTTTCTTGGGTTCTGTGCTTTCTCTGCCTAGATCGTGTGCCTTTCTCGGGTTCTGTGTTTTTTCTGCCTAGATCTTGTGCCTTTCTCGGGTTCTGTGCTTTCTCAACCTAGACATTGTGCCTTTCTCTGGTTATGTGCTTTCCCTGCCCAGATCGTGTGACTTTCTCAGGTTCTGTGCTTTATCTGCCCAGATCGTGTGCCGTTCTCGGGTTCTGTGCTTTCTCTGCCTAGATCATGTGCCTTTCTCGGGTTCTGTGCATTCTCTGCCTAGATCTTGTGCCTTTCTCGGGTTCTGTGCTTTCTATGGCTAGACTTTGTGCCTTTCTCGGGTTCTGTGCTTTCTCGACCTAGATATTGTGCCTTTCTCGGGTTCTGTGTTTTCTCTGCCCAGAACATATGACTTTCTCGGGTTCTGTGCTTTATCTGCCTAGATCGTGTGCCTTTCTCGGGTTCTGTGCTTTCTCTGCCTAGATCATGGGCCTTTCTCTGGTTCTGTGCTTTCTCTGCCTGGATCTTGTGCCTTTCTCGGGTTCTGTGCTTTTTCTGCCTAGACCTTGTGCCTTTCTTGGGTTCTGTGCTCTCTCGACCTAGATATTGTGCCTTTCTCGGGTTCTGTATTTTCTCTGCCCAGATCATGTGACTTTCTCGGGTTCTGTGATTTATCTGACTAGATTGTGTGTCTTTCTCGGGTTCTGTGCTTTCTCTGCATAGATCTTGTGCCTTTCTCAGGTTCTGTGCTTTCTCTGCCTAGATCGTGGGCCTTTTTCGCGGGTTCTGTGCTTTCTCAACCTAGACATTGTGCCTTTCTCTGGTTATGTGCTTTCCCTGGCCAGATAGTGTGACTTTATCAGGTTCTGTGCTTTATCTTCCCAGATCTTGTGCCTTTCTCGGGTTCTGTGCTTTCTCTGCCTAGATCTTGTGCCTTTCTCGGGCGTCTGTGCTTTCTATGGCTAGATTTTGTGCCTTTCTCGGGTTCTGTGCTTTCTCTGCCTAGATCTTGTGCCTTTCGCGGGTTCTGTGCTTTTTCTGCCTAGATATTGTGCCTTTCTCGGGTGCTGTGTTTCTTGACCTAGATATTGTGCCTTTCTCAGGTTCTGTGTTTTCTCTGCCCAGATCATCTGGTTATGTGCTTTCCCTGCCGAGATTGTGTGACTTTCTCAGGTTCTGTGCTTTATCTGCCCAGATCTTGTGCCTTTCTCGGGTTCTGTGCTTTTTCTGCCTAGATCCTGTGCCTTTCTCGGGTTCTGTGCTGTCTCAACCTAGACATTGTGCCTTTCTCTGGTTATGTGCTTTCCCTGCCCAGATCGTGTGACTTTCTCAGGTTCTGTGCTTTATCTGCCCAGATCTTGTGCCTTTCCCGGGTTCTGTGCTTTATCTGCCTAGATCTTGTGCCTTTCTCGGGTTCTGTGCTTTCTCTGCCTAGATCGTGTGCCTTTCTCGGGTTCTGTGCTTTCTCTGCCTAGATCTTGTGCCTTTCTCGGGTTCTGTGCTTTCTATGGCTAGATGTTGTGCCTTTCCCGGGTTCTGTGCTTTCTCTGCCTAGATCTTGTGCCTTTCTCGGGTTCTGTGCTTTCTCTGCCTAGATCTTGTGACTTTCTCGGGTTCTGTGCTTTATCTGCCTAGATCTTGTGCCTTTCTCGGGTTCTGTGCTTTCTCGACCTAGATATTGTGCCTTTCTCGGGTTCTGTGTTTTCTCTGCTCAGATCATGTGACTTGCTCGGGTTCTGTGCTTTATCTGACTAGATCGTGTGTCTTTCTCGGGTTCTGTGTTTTCTCTGCATAGATTTTGTGCCTTACTTGGGTTCTGTATGTTCTCTGGCTAGATATTGTGCCTTTCTCGGGTTCTGTGTTTTCACTGCCTAGATATTTTGCCTTTCTCGGGTTCTGTGTTTTCTCGACCTAGATATTGTGCCTTTCTCAGGTTCTGTGTTTTCTCTGCCCAGATCATATGACTTTCTCGGGTTCTGTGCTTTATATGCCTAGATCTTGTGCCTTTCTCGGGTTCTGTGCTTTCTCTGCCTAGATCTTGTGCCTTTCTCAGGTTCTGTGCTTTTTCTGCCTAGATCTTGTGCCTTTCTTGGGTTCTGTGCTTTCTCGACCTAGATATTGTGCCTTTCTCGGGTTCTGCGTTTTCTCTGCCCAGATCATTTGACTTGCTCGGGTTCTGTGCTTTATCTGACTAGATTATGTGTCTTTCTCGGGTTCTGTGCTTTTTCTGCCTAGATCTTGTGCCTTTCTCGGGTTCTGTGCTTTCTCGACCTAGATATTGTGCCTTTCTCGGGTTCTGTGTTTTCTCTGCCCCGATCATGTGACTTGCTCGGGTTCTGTGCTTTATCTGACTAGATCTTGTGTCTTTCTCGGGTTCTGTGCTTTCTCTGCATAGATCTTGTGCCTTACTTGGGATCTGTTTGTTCTCTGGCTAGATATTGTGCCTTTCTCGGGTTCTGTGTTTTCACTTCCTAGATCTTGTGCCTTTCTCGGGTTCTGTGCTTTCTATGCATAGATCTTGTGCCTTTCTCAGGTTCTGTGCTTTTTCTGCCTATATCTTGTGCCTTTCTCGGGTTCTGTGCTTTCTCGACCTAGATATTGTGCCTTTCTCGGGTTCTGTGTTTTCTCTGCCCAGATCATGTGACTTGCTCGGGTTCTGTGCTTTATCTGCATAGATCTTGTGCCTTGCTCGGGTTCTGTGCTTTCACTGCCTAGATCTTGTGCCTTTCCCGGGTTCTGTGCTTTCTCTGCCTAGATCTTGTGCCTTTCTCGGGTTCTGTGCTTTCTCGACCTATATATTGTGCCTTTCTCGGGTTCTGTGTTTTCTCTGCCCAGAACATATGACTTTCTCGGGTTCTGTGCTTTATCTGCCTAGATCGTGTGCCTTTCTCGGGTTCTGTGCTTTCTCTGCCTAGATCATGGGCCTTTCTCTGGTTCTGTGCTTTCTCTGCCTGGATCTTGTGCCTTTCTCGGGTTCTGTGCTTTTTCTGCCTAGATCTTGTGCCTTTCTCGGGTCCTGTGCTTTCTCGACCTAGATCGTGTGCCTTTCTCGGGTTCTGTGCTTTCTCTGCCTAGATCGTGTGCCTTCTCGGGTTCTGTGCTTTCTATGGCTAGATTTTGTGCCTTTCTCGGGTTCTGTGCTTTCTCTGCGTAGATCTTGTGCCTTTCTCGGGTTCTGTGCTTTCTCGACCTAGATATTGTGCCTTTCTCACGTTCTGTGTTTTCTCAGCCCAGATCATATGACTTTTTTGGGTTCTGTGCTTTATCTGCCTAGATCTTGTGCCTTTTCTCGGGTTCTGTGCTTTCTCTGCCTAGCTCTTGTGACTTTCTCGGGTTCTGTGCTTTATCTGCCTAGATCTTGTGCCTTTCTCGGGTTCTGTGCTTTCTCGACCTAGATATTGTGCCTTTCTCGGGTTCTGTGTTTTCTCTGCCCAGATCATGTGACTTGGTTGGGTTCTGTGCTTTATCTGATTAGATCGTGTGTCTTTCTCGGGTTCTGTGTTTTCTCTGCATAGATTTTGTGCTTTACTTGGGTTCTGTATGTTCTCTGGCTAGATATTGTGCCTTTCTCGGGTTCTGTGTTTTCACTGCCTAGATCTTTTGCCTTTCTCGGGTTCTGTGCTTTCTCGACCTAGATATTGTGCCTTTCTCAGGTTCTGTGTTTTCTCTGCCCAGATCATATGACTTTCTCAGGTTCTGTGCTTTATCTGCCTGGATCTTGTGCCTTTCTCGGGTTCTGTGCTTTCTCTGCCTAGATCTTGTGCCTTTCTCAGGTTCTGTGCTTTTTCTGCCTAGATCTTGTGCCTTTCTTGGGTTCTGTGCTTTCTCGACCTAGATATTGTGCCTTTCTCAGGTTCTGTGTTTTCTCTGCCCAGATCATGTGACTTGCTCGGGTTCTGTGCTTTATCTGACTAGATCTTGTGCCTTTCTCGGGTTCTGTGCTTTCTCGACCTAGATATTGTGCCTTTCTCGGGTTCTGTGTTTTCTCTGCCCAGATCATGTGACTTGCTCGGGTTCTGTGCTTTATCTGACTAGATCGTGTGTCTTTCTCGGGTTCTGTGCTTTCTCTGCATAGATCTTGTACCTTACTTGGGTTCTGTATGTTCTCTGGCTAGATGTTGTGCCTTTCTCGGGTTCTGTGTTTTCACTTCCTAGATCTTGTGCCTTTCTCGGGTTCTGTGATTTCTCTGCCTAGATCTTGTGCCTTTCTCAGGTTCTGTGCTTTTTCTGCCTATATCTTGTGCCTTTCTCGGGTTCTGTGCTTTCTCGACCTAGATATTGTGCCTTTTCTCGGGTTCTGTGTTTTCTCTGCCCAGATCATGTGACTTGCTTGGGTTCTGTGCTTTATCTGCATAGATCTTGTGCCTTGCTCGGGTTCTGTGCTTTCACTGCCTAGATCTTGTGCCTTTCTCGGGTTCTGTGCTTTCTCGGCCTTGATCTTGCAATTCATTTGACCCCCACGGTTCCGCACTTTCATCCTCTCATTGACATTCTTCCCTTTCCGTGTGCATGTGGGGTATGTACTTATTAAATAAATAATTTGATATGCTCTATCGCCTTTATCCCTTTCCTTCCATCACGCCCCTCCACCATCTTTGTTATGCCTTCTTCCATATTATTCTCTTCACCCCTGCTCTCCTTCTCCCTTCCGTGTTGTGGGCGAAGTCTGGGAGTCCAAAGACCCCACAGCAGAGCTTGTGTTTAACATAGGCCGCAACTGTTACTATTTGGGTTAGATGGTCAAGTTAATAAGTGAGGAGTTGTCCTCAGAAGAGAGTAGCCACTTTCCTCGGCCGCTACCTGCTTTCCTCGGCTGCCATGATGGCGGCTACCTAAAGGGATGCCCAGTGGCAAATCCCCCATTCCTGGTCCTAAATGTGGCCAATTTACCTCTGGTTCCTTATCCACTATCTAATGAATTGGTTGAGGATTACACTCAATGGGTCAACCATAGTTGATGCCTAAATAGGAGCTTACAAACCTCAGGTAATAGTGGTGCTTGACCTCTTGGTTCTGGTAGCTCAACATGCCTTATGCTGCTAAGTAGCAACATTGCAGGTTAACCCATCCAGAGAAGTGAGTGTCACCGGGTACCTCAACTGGTACCATCTCATCCTCTTCTCTAGTGGCCTCCTCATGGTTTAGTGCCTAGCAGAGCTCCATCTAATGGTGGTGGAGGGGAAGTGCACTGCTCTCGCTCTGCGCTGTGGGCAGAGAGATCTTGACAGCGTGCCCTGGGGCCACAAGTTCTCAGCCTGGCACGCTGCAGGCCATGGTAATTCTACCCCACCCTTCCTCGAAGGGCAACTCCTCTGTGGCCATGGGGCGGGGGAAGTCCTGCAGCCTGCTGTTTGGTGCCCCCAAACCGTGCCCACCTCTAAGGCTTCCACCCGGAAGGGGCATAACATTCCTTATGCCACTCAGTCTCCCCCCTTTTTATGTTGCATTTCTTTCCTTTCTCCTCATTGCCCGCGCTTTCCCTAGTCTATCCTTGGCCACCTCTCTTTGCCCACCTCCCCCCTACATGTCGCCTTCCTTCCATCTCTCCTGGCATGCTCCATCACTCCTCCTTCCGCCTCCCTGTACCACTCTCCTCTTACCCAGCTTTCCCCACTTGCTCCCATCCTTCATCTTGGTTTCCCCCTAACCCCCTACTCTACTCGCCTTCCTCTCTGCCGTGTTCCCCGCTCCCCGCCGCCTCCAGCCTCAGCTCCCCTCCTCTGATCGCCCCCCCCTCCCCTGTGCACGGCAGATCGCTGTGCAAAGCTCGTATTGACACAGAGGATATCGGCTGAATGGGCTGTAATTTACCCGAACAAACACGGGTTAGCGGGAGCCCTCTCCTTTCAAAGCAGAAATACTTTGTAAAGAGCTTAATTTTCTCAGCGCTCTGCACACCGAGAGCGGGCCTGCGTGAGGGGGTGGGGGGCTTCAGGGCGGGGGGGGGGGGTAGTTAACAAAGGGAGGATCATGTGGAAAAAAGAACCAAATGTGTGAGGAAGAGACGAGGCAGGGCATGGCGAGGTTGGCGATAAAAGAAAGAGGGTGAAGGGGGGGGACGAGGCCCCTCTCACCGTAGGCAATGCGTTATCTTAAGCGAAGTAAGATTTGTGTAGCGCAGAAAGACCTCTGCAGTAGCCTTCAGGGCGCACAGGATCCACGTGTGCTGCCGCAGCTCTGGGATGTTTACATGCTTCTGACATCCAGTGCATGACAACCCCGCCACCCCCTTACCTCTCAGCCCAGAATATATGATTATCTCCTGTCTGACTAACTGTACCAACCAAAATATCAGTTTTATGCCTTGTAGAATTCATAATGTACCACTGAATGCCACTATTCCTGTAACTAAGCTCTTGCAAGTAACAGCGCCTCAATCCCCATGGGCTGCTTGCGCGCTATATAAATTTAAATAAATAAATAAATTACTTAGGTGAGGTGGCATCTCGCCATCATGCCACCTGTGGAGGAGTTTCCCTTCTTGCCACTGCACGCCCCTCCTCCCCAGGGGAATGATTTCTCTTCTAGACCCCATTGCCCTCAACCCCTCCCTCCCCAAGTGGAACAGTACAATACGAGACACTTTTCTGGCATGTCATACACAGGATGCGACACATGTAACATCCTCTGCAGCAGCCGCCATTTTGGTCCATCTTGCTTCATGTGCGTTGTTTTCTCTGGTGGTGTGGCGTGCCGTGCGTAGTCACGCATTGCTGTTCTCGCTGCTCATTCTGGTGGTCGTCCGAGGATGAAGCAGCGCTGATCTTGTCCTGTTTTACTTGCAAAGACTTCCTTCTTCTTGCAGAGTGTGGGGGAAGAAGTGGCGCAAATGTCGTTGTATTCAGGAGAGAGAAGGGAAAAATGCCTCTACTTCTCCCAAGTCGCCGCGTTGACCGTTTCTGTTCACCCCGAGCTTCTGGTGGAAGCTGCGTCAGACAGGCTCTATTTTCATTTGTCGTCGACTTATCACTCACTCTGTATTTGGTGAGGAGTTGCATGTGCTTTGGGTTTTTTAAGCCAGATGAACAGATGGGCCTCATTATATGTTTGCCGGGCCAAAACAATGGTGCCGTAAGCTACTGGCACTGGTGTTTCCAGACCGGCAAAGTACAAGTCTGCCTGCCGGAGCTGCAGTGCCCGACAGGTCTGACCCTGCCGGGCACAGCGGCCATGGTAGGCAGACTGTCACAGAAGCACCGGCACCGTTGGCAATGGTGCTGGTTCTTCCGTGGTCCCCATTCCCATAGAGTCCCATAAGACTATGGGAATGTAGACTCTATGGAAGGGGGACTTACAATTTGCTGGCACCTGACTTCCCGGACCACCAGGGTTGTAATCCCCCGGTGTTACCGGGAAGTCAGGTGCTGGTAAATTATTCCAAGTCCGGCGGCAACCCGCCGGTAGCACCGGCAGGGTTACCGCTGGACTCAGAATGAGGCCCATTTATTTTTTGGGGTTTTTTCTCTTCCCTAAGCTCTCTCACCTTGTGTAACTGGTCGAAACAGCGCCTTGGTGCCCCTGGGCTTAGGCGCTTTACAAATACAAAAATAAAGAAGTACCCTGCAAGTTTCAAGTTGTGCCCCAGTGAGCTGCAGCATTCTAGATTGCTGTATTGTTCTAGTTTTGCTTTCCAGTGCAGTGTGTATTGCTTATTTTGGGGCCTGCTCTCAGTCTTCAATCCATTTCTGCTCCAGACTTTGGGTTCTCATGCTTGCCATCTGTGGGGCACCGTCCCCAGAGTATGCATTGCCTGTGCTGGTCTCCACCACTTCACCTCTCCAATGACTCCCTCAGACTCTCTCTCGATGCGCCGTTGCACCGACAGGGGAGGCAAAGTGAAGCGCACGTGCACAGCCAGCCTGTTAACCCTCAGCCTCAACCATTACCCTCCTTCAGCTCTTTATGTCGCATTCCTGTATCTCGCTGCTGCCCCCACATTGCCTCACCCTCTACCCTGGCGAGTGTTGCTGTCACTTTACTAACCTCTGCCGACTAATGTCTGCTCTACCTGACAATGTGTCACCATGACCACACTTTCACTAATTCACTGCATTTGAATTCCTCCTCTGTATTTTTCACTCTTGCATGTTTGCTTTTTGCAGTATGCTAAGAACTTCAATACATAAATAAACATCGATAGGTTCGAGAATTCCAGAGGGCGGGCTGATTGGGGGCAGTTCTAGGCCACTATCCACCCGGTTAATGCCTGAGGCCCCCATATTGGTTCTGAAAAAGCAAAGCTATCCCCTTTACCACAGCCAGGTCACTAAAATGGAGCGTTGCTGAAATTGGCATAACCACTGGGTTGATGGGTGAGAGCAAGACCCTTGCGGTGTGTGCGGCAGTTGCGACCCGGCAGGTTCCCCTGTAGTCTGCACTGGGCCATCAGAACAGCTTTACCAGACTCTGATGATAGAGTGTGGTCATGTCAGCCACCAGAAATACAATGGCTTTTGCAGTCGCCTTCTGAAATGGGCTCAGATAGACTTCATTCTCACCTAGTCTTGGGGCAAAGAGAAGGGGAAATATACACTTTACCCGCTGTCCGGACAAAAAGCTTTAGGTTGACAGTTAAGCATTCAAAATACAAATAAATGACCACTGTAGTATATGCACACCTGTCCTCCATTAGAAATCTAGCGCCTGGATTCCCAGTCTGGTTTGGAAACAAAGAATCCTGTTTCCAGACAGCTAAAATGGCCGCCTACCCTGGAGTCTTCAACATATTAAGTCTGATGAGTCTGCTCTGGATCCTCTTTCCAGCCAAACTTGGCTTCTGCCCAAGAAGGGAGGGATCCATATTTTCACTTATTGCCCTTTAAGTCAGCCCTCACTACGGTCATGTGCCAACTTTGACCAGCAGGAAAGCAGGGATGAACCTCTTGGCTGACTCTATCATGGCACCACTTGTTCATCTTGCTGTCTCCAAGGGTTTTCTGTGGCGCGGCCCCAGTTCTTCAGTGTAACATCAGACTCCAGGATATGTTTGAAATGTCCCTGGCGCTAGAGGGGAAGAGCCAGCCCCATGCTCAGGCTGTCATTAGGCATGCAGGCCTGGCAGCCCCATGCCTCGGTTGTCATTGGGCATGCAGGCCTGGCAGCCCCATGCTCGGGCTGTCATTGGGCATGCGGGCCTGGCAGCCCCATGCTTTGGTTGTCATTGGCAGGGCCGGCCTTAAGGGTAGCAGCTCCCTGGGCGAATTGGCGCCCCCCCCTCGCACTTCCCCTCATTAACAGGGGGCCAGGCGGAAGGGGGCGGGGCCAGGATGGGCAACTTTTACTTTTTTTTTTGTTTTGAATTAACCTCCTCGCTCAGGCGAGGAGGTTAAATAGGTCCCATTAGCACCCCATTGTCATTGAATGAGCCTGCCACCGCAGGTTCATTCAATGACAATGGGGTGCCTGCCACACCTTCTGCCACCACGTCAGCTCGGGAGAGCCCTTGAAAGACTCCCCCGAGCTGGCGTGGTGTGGGGCTAATGGCTCCTTTTCTTGTGAAAAGTGCCCGCAGTGCAGGGGCGCATTTCAATGTACCCACCGCCGAGGGCACATTTTACAATAAAAGGCCGCCTTCCACTCCTTCTCCCACAACGCCAGCTCGGGGGAGCCCTTCAAAGACTCCCCCGAGCTGGCGTGATGGGGGCAAAAGGCACCCTGGGGGGCATGGCGCCCCGGACGATCGCCCGGCTCGCCCTCCCCTAAGGCCGGCTCTGGTCATTGGGCATGCAGGCCTGGCAGCCCCATGCTCGTGCTATCACTGGGCATGCGGGCCTGGCTTGTCCTTGGCATGCTCTGTATCTTCCTAAAGCACGGCCAGCATCCTGCTGAAGACCAAGGGGCTCCAAACTATTGCCATCAAGTTGGGCACCACGGGCGCCGAGTATGCAGGTTCCCTGGGGCCCGGGCAGCCCCCAGAAAAGGCAATCTGCATAAATGTTCCTATCCTTACAATGGAGCGTACCTAAAATCTGGCCACCAACACCCCCCCAGGAAATTCAAAAGGTGGCTCGCCCGCTAGCAGGTTATAGGCTTGCGGACTGGAACTACACCTGCCCATCACAACCAACACTGTAGAAAGAAAGCGCGAAAAAAATAAATAAAAAAAGGTTCCTCAGGCTCGATTGTCGTCTATTTGCTCTTGCAAGCGTGGGCGGTATGGGGTGCGGGTGGCATCTGTGTTTGGACAGAATGCATAAAATCCTCCAGGTGTCGGAAGCAGAGCCTCTGACCTTTGTGTCGGCACCTGCCGACTTCCCGTGTTTATTTCCCCGAGGTTTCATCACTTCTTCATCTGGGGAAGCACGTTGTATGAACAGTAACAAGGTCATATTGAACCGTATTAGTAGGGGGAATGTCACGTGTCATGGTGTAATGGGAAGGTGAGCGAGGACACAGCTCATGCCTGCAAGTCTTTGGGCAGTCAGTGTGCAAGATTCTGTGTGATGAGAAGCAGTACTAGAATTGGGCCCGATTCGGAATTTGGCAAATATTGGCTCCAAAGAATCTGAATCCGGAAAAACCAATAGCCTGATTCATGGAATTATCTGCACGTAAAATGCAGATTTGCGCGCCATTCTGCCCGAAAATCCCTGTTTGAGCTATGGGGATTTTCAGGCAGAATGGCACGCAAATCTGCGTTTTACGCGCAAATAATTCCATGAATCAGGGGCTTAATGTCCATTCCTATTCCTCCATACATCTCTGCACTCACAGCAATCAGCTGTTTCTAGTGCACAGAGGATTTCCAAGCTCAAAAGGGCTCTGGTCCGGCTCGCCTTTTCCTTTGTTCTGAATTTAAGCATATTAAAGTGGAATTAACATCAGTTGGCTTCATACCAAGCAAGCCGTGGATAATCTGAAGTGGGAATTGTGGATGATTACAAATGGGAGTGATCCATACATTTCCATGCTATGTGACACAATGACTACAAGCAGGTGCATGTTATTTCACTGGGTTTGTTTCCACATGTCTTAGGAGCATAGCTCGGGGGCAATGCGCTCGTCTTGGAAGCAAGATGGTGCAGAGCAACACAGGTGCAATCCCTTAGAAACCTCTGGGTATTAAGCATGTTATAAATAACAAATTATAATTAAAGATGCAATTCTGTAATTACAGATGCAATTCTGTATGCTCCCAGTCATCGACATGCTAATAGTTGAAGGCTTCCATTCAGTATGGGGAAAAAACATCTAGAATCATACTCTTTTTGCTCAACTATATGATCAGGTTGCAGGTTGTTTAAAGATGTCCTGTGTACATGCCACCTCTTTAAAATGTGGTGTTATTTCAGTTAAATGTTTTTTTACACTTTTTACAAGTCTACCACTTGGTTGCCATGAATCAACCCGTGGCCCAGCCATCACCGCACGCCAAAACCTCAACAACATGGAATCCCAGAGTATTTTTTCAATTTCTAACACTTGTGTGTGATTAACATGGAAGAGGTAAGGCAGTGTTGAGTGTTTCCTGGGAAGGTGAAGAGGCTGGCAGTAGAGGGTGCTGGTGTGTGTCGAGAATGTGAATGGAAGGCAGTGCATGGTGAGAAGCAGGTAATTATGTGCAGTGCATGATGGGCTCGCGTGTTGCGTAGATAATTGGCAAAGCAGGGCAATGTGTGATACGATAGAAAGATAAGCAGGCATGCAGTAGCATGTCTGCTTATGTTAGATGTTCATGTGTATTTCGGTGTGTACATTATTGCAATGTCCATTGCGGTGCTAGTATGACCAGTGCAGTGTATGCTTGTACATTTTAGCTTATTGACGGCACAGCCACCAATTGTCCACTGTTGTTGTGAGCATGGGAGCGGTAATAATGATGCTTGTATTTTATACTTGATAAAAATGTGGAAACAGATCCGACTCATTTTGCAGAATTGTGGGTAACATGGACCACCTACTCCAATGCAGCTAGGGCGGGGTGATTAACTTGAGTCCGTCCTCTTATTGACGCTATAGATGTGGAAGTCATTGATCCTATCTTGCAATCTGTTGACATTTTACTACTGTATTAAGAGTTTGACATTCTGCCACGTGTAAAGTAGTGTTTTGGGAAATGATATAAACACGCACAAAATGATGCGGATTACAACTCCTCAATGCAGAGGGAAGGCAGGGTAGTTCCAATTGCTTCTCCATTTACCAAAATGTCCTGCTCACTGCCAAGCCTGCATCAGAGCATGCTTGTGAAAAGTGCCACCCTCTTGCTCTTCAGCAGTTCATCAAGATAATGGCAAAATATGTCCCCCCGTTTTCCTTTACTTGAACCCCACCCGGCACAGCTCCTGCAGCTCCCTTCTGAAAACAGTTGTGTGGCAGCATCGTGTGTGATGTTAGTGTATTTATTTATGCAGTGTTTGTCGGATACCTGTATATTTATTTATTTATGCAATGTTTGTCCGATACAGGTATCCGACAAACATTGCATAAATAAATAAGTAATCCGGGTCCATGTATCCGACAAACATTTCATAAATAAATAAATAAACCGGGTTGTGGCTGAGGACCGGGTCGTCACTGAGGACTGTAACTTCCTCTTGTGATCTCTTGCATGGGGTCACCAGAGGAAGTTACAGTTTGCTTGCGGGTGCTTTTTGGTTTTTTTCCTTCTTCTCGCCAGCGCAGAGCAGGGGTTTGGGGTGGCTGACTTTGTCCGGATCCCGAGATCCGGCTACACATCTAGTGCCAGATCTCGGATCCAGCGAGAGCCGGTCCAATGACCAGCTCTGGATATATGTTCCCAGTGATGTACAGAGCTATGACTGAACCCCTTGAGTCCTCAGCTATCCCCGCTTTTAACACTAGATGGCAGGAAAGGACAATCAATGGGGCCGACTCTACAGCCCGTGAAGACAGACAAGCTGCAGACTTGCCCACACATCAACAGGTGGATGGTGCATCATTGCCATGGAGAATAATGATGCGGACCCATGACATTAGAGAAATGACGCCCATCATCGCTATATTCATGGACGGCAGCCGCGTCGGCATGAATGGATTCGCACAGCAGCGCCCGTATATCAGCAGATGAACATGAACAGACATGGCTTTAAACTATAACTGTCTGAAGGAATCAGGACTTTTTTACCCGAAACAATAGGGTGACCAGATGTTGCAGTTTTCCCGGGACAGTCCCGGGAAATCACCCTCCATCCCAGGAGTTTTTTAATTTTTATAAACCTTGTCCTTTGTTTACAACGGTCGGTGGCTACGGTCCCGGTTTTTGCCGGCACCTGATTTCGAAATCCCGAAATCGGGTCCAGGCGCAACTCTTTTTGCACGAATGGGGGCGTGAAATGCTTTTCACACCCCCATTTCCTCCCCCTTCCCCTCCCTGGCGCTCTCCTCCAATGAGAGGAGTGTGCAGTGAGCACACCCCTTCTCTGCTCCCCTGCCCCCTCCCCCGCCCGCAACAGGCCAGCGACATAGAAGTAGGGTTAGTTCTACTTCTATGTCTATGGCCTGCTCCAGTTTCTTTTTTTTGTTTTGTTTTTATCTGGTCACCCTACGAAATAAACACTTCGGAACTCCGAGCTATCTCCAAAGGAATCCCTCCAATCTTGTATCAACCTGCTGGGTGCCTCCTAAAATAATCTCTAGCAAGTGTTTTTGGAAGGATCACGAATTTGCCCTTGGTCGGCAATCGAGTCTTTCCTCCGAGGGAAGATGCGCGTGACTTCATGCCAAATCTCTAGCTGGCCTGATTGTGTAGTAATTGTTCTCAGTAGAAGTCTCTGCTTCTTCTCCCGAGTGACCACTCGGTGGCGCTACTTGCCCGTATTAGGCTCTGAACTGATTCAGTGTTTCTTCGTGTTTCTATTGTATGCGGTTCAGCAACGGGCTGCTTTTGGTAGTAACATTCCAGTTTCGGGGCAGTGAGAAGATGACAACTGTGAAATACTCTAAATAACAGCCGAAATAAACACTTTTGAGTTCCGAACTGTCTTCAGAGTAAACAATCGTGTATCAACCTGCTGGGTGCCTCCTAAAATAATCTCTAGCAAGTGTTTTTGGAAGCATCATGAATTTGCCCTTGGTCGGCAATCGAGTCTTTCCTCCGAGGGAAGATGCGCGTGGCTTCATGGCAAAACTCTAGCTGGCTTGATTGTGTGGTAATGGCTCTCAGTAGAAGATCCTGCTTCATCTCCCGAGTGACCACTTGGTGGCGCTACTTGCCCGTGTTAGGCTCTGAGCTGATCCAGTGTTCTTCGGGTTTCTGTGGTCGGTCTGCTTTAGGTTCCAGTTTCGGGACAGTGAGAAGCTGACAAAAATGAAATACTGTACATAACTGCAGCGCGTCCTGATTTTCAGGAAAATTCCGCGATAACTAGCGGTACTGCGCTCTAAGAGAGTCGAAGAAGTCAGCAGCACGAAGCTCTTCTGCTTCCAAACCCCCCCACCCCCCCGTGACCAATACTCTCAAGCCGGCAACTGGGGCAGGGGAGGGCCAACATTGGTGCTAATGTGACTCTCAAGTTTGTGCTCCAGCACACCGTGCACACGTCTGTGTGTGCTCAGATGCATGGCGGCCAACTTTTGATGTTCGCTTCTTGGTACGCCGTGTTTGGGCGCTGCGCATTCGGCACCGGCCGTTAGGGGCGGCATTTTGGGCGCAGGTCGCTTTTAATCACACTCCGTTGGCCGCGGCCAGCAGAGCGCAGGGACATGCACACCTGGATAGTCAGTTTAAATATGTTGGCACCCGAAGCACTGAAAGACGCAGTTCTTCGAGTGATTTTATATTTAAGCACACGCTCGCAGCTTACTACATGGAGCTGTACTTTAACTGCACAGCACGCTCCCTGCCCACATAGGATGCTGTGCCCCGTTTTCGCGGGACACAGCAAAGAGGACCACTTCTTTGCTTCCCACAAACTGTGTCATTTGTTCTCACATAAAGCCAAGTTTTTTGTCTTGATTTGTGCACCTTAACAAACTGAAAGCATCACTCTTTTCACAGTGTGTGCTCTTGGACCCCCTGCGTGTACGTCATGTTCATCCTGTGCTCTCGCGCAGCATGCACGTAGTACTTTGGGGAGTATGATTATCAGCGACTCGGTTTTCACATTCAGCGTGTACTCTTGGGCAGTCAATATGTTAGTTATATCATGGGAAATATGGCCTCAGGGGCAGTCTGAATATTTTGGGCAGAATGTCCTGTCTGTATGTTGTCATATGGACAGTGTGTGCTCAGGGGCAGTCTGTATGTTGTCACATGGGCAGTGTGTGCTCAGGGGCAGTCTGTATGTTGTCACATGGGCAGTGTGTGCTCAGGGGCAGTCTGTATGTTGTCATTTCGGCAGTGTGTGCTCGGGGGCAGCCTGAATGTTATATTATGGGTGGTGTGTGCTCGGGTCAGTCTGTATATTTTGAGAAGTATGTCCTCATGGGCAGTCTGTATGTTGTCATATGGGCAGTGTGTCCTCAGGAGCAGTCTGTATGTTGTCATATGGGCAGTGTGTGCTAGGGGGCAGCCTGAATGTCTGATTGTGGGTAGTGTGTGATCGGGGCAGTCTGCATGATATATCATAGGCGATATGTACACTGTATTTTATATCATGGGCAGAACAGGCTCGGGGACGCTCTGTAACTCGTATGAGGAAAAGACTTCTCTAGGGAGTCTATGCGCGGGCTATAAAGTAGCATTTAACATACTAGTGAACCCTGCACAGACAGTTGTACGTAATATTTGGACAATATCTACTGGAAACCCTTTGCTATATTCATGCATTGCCTGCTTTGGGTGGCTTTAAGTGATGCTCAGGCCGTGAGCGCTCTCAGAAGGCTGCGTGGGATTTTCTGTCAGCAGGGCCGGACCTGTAATTTGCATACATAGTGACATCACAGAAAAGGACATCATTGAAGGAGACTTTGATACCCGAAAGGATCACGAGAAGTAACATTAAAAGAAGTTGCCAGGAGTAAGACAAGCATCCAGTATACTTTGTGATATCCAGTCAATGAATGGCCAGTTATTATATAGGCGGCAATATCATGAGTGAGGCTCTTTGGAGTAGTGGGCAGTGTGAGCTGTATCACTTGCAAGGACATATCATTTTTGTAGATAAAGCAGAGTGAGATAAATGATTTGGCTGGGAGCGCAAACTTTGGTTCATTGGCGAAGCTGGAATTTGAGACAATTCTGCAACTAGGGCACTTGAGCCCGTCCTCCAAGCTGTAGTCGGTGGAAGTATGGATGACATGTCTTTTTGCAGGTATGGCGAAAACAAAGCCTGAACGCAGAATGCAGAGCAAAAAAAATGTTATGTTGCTAACTGGAGTTAACTGTTGTTTTGGCCTGCATTTCATGATTGATTTTATTTTAATGGTGTGTGTATGTTGCCATATTGTCCAAATGCTTTTACTTCAGAAGCTACAGATGAGGATTAGTTTGACTGTCAAAAGAAATTTATCTCCAAGCAATCTTTTTTAAAATTTATTTTAAAACACAAGGCGAGCTACATACCTGAAGACTGTCCCCTGCTGTGAGTGCAGGTTCCTAGGAGCTGATTGCCTGGATTTGGTGGGTGGTAGCCAGGGCCAGGAGCCTCTACTGCAGGATGGCTAATCATCCGATCGGAGCAGCCCAGGGCCGGGACCAGGCAAAACAACCTCTCCTCTCTTGCCACATCCCTGGACCTGGCAAGACATCATTGCCCAAGTGCACTCTCTCCGCTCTTGCCCCCCTCAACCTCATGCTTGGCTTTTAACAATACTGTTTTATAGAGATGACTTGCAAATCACACTTACACAATATTTAAATCCTTAGAAAACTATGTTAAGCAAAAAGAGAACAACTGTAGAAATGTTTCCCCCATCAAGAATAGAAGGCGAGACATGCCAGAATGCCATTCTGCAGAAAGGCTAAAATATGGCCTGCAGTGTATGCAAATGTCCTTTCAAGACTTAAAGACTCACAGCAAAAGAGAGCGCGTGAAAAGGCCGCCTGGTTGCTGCTCATTGATCGACAACTGCATGCTTTATACATCCTTTGAGGAAAATAGAACAACAAAAACGTTTTGGTCTGTGAAATAAACACACTTGAAAATAAGCGAGGAAGTTAAAAAACCTTTTTGATTCTGACATATATAAATTGTCTTGGGGGGAAGCATTTCGGTATTTGTAAAACCAACTTGTGCTTTGTGTGTTTGCAGAATAAACATACCATTTGCAGTTCTTATGCCCGTCTTTGATCACAGCGGGCCAGTTTCCTGGCCAAAGTGGGCCAGTTTCGTTCACTTCATTGTACAGCTAGTCGTTTTGACCAGAGTTACTTTGCAAATGTTCTTTAACAATCACAATCTCCATACCTACCAAAAAACTCACCTTGGGTACTACTCCAACAGCCGGTCACACAAGGAACACATTGTTAATTGCGACTGTGGGCCACCTTTTGATGGCGCGGAAGCCAAACTTTTGCCCCAGTCCAGCCCTGCTCACAGGGTAGGCTTGTGAGGTGGCAGTACAACCCTGTCCAGGGTTAGGAAGGAAGAGCCTCAGGAACCATTCTGTATCAGTTGGTATGCACATGGCAGCCGGTGCCAATGAGAACAGTGCCAAAGACGACGGATCAGACTGCACATGCTAGAGCCTGCACTGTCTGGCATGGGGCTCTTGCAAACCTGTATGTGACATAATGTGCAGAGTGCTCTCACACAGGCTGGTGTGATTTCTTGTCAGTGCGTTCTCTCAGTCTGTATGTGACATAATGTGCAGTGTGTGCCCTCCTCTGGGCTCTGCGTATTCTCTCAGTCTGTATGTAACATGTGCTCTCACACAGCCTGCATGTGATCTCCTGCCAAGGCCTTCTCTCAGTCTGTATGCAGCGCAATGTTCAGTGTGTACTCCCACACAAGGCTGTGTGTGATACCTGACAGTATATGTTAATGTTAATGGGTCTTGTACCATGCACTGTTGCCACTTGCATGGTCTCTTGGCGCCCTGGTGGATCTGCTATGGGAGAGGTTGGGGGGGTTGTTAGTGGGATTGAGAGGGAGAAGAGCAAGAGAGGTGTGATGTGCTGTTGGCAGCTTCAGTTCAGAGAAACCAGTATTATTTCCACCTCTGTGTAACATAATGCACAGTGTGTTCTCACACAGTCTGTATGTGATCTCCTGGCGGTGCGTTCTCGCGGCCTGTATGTGACATAACCTGCAAGTCTGTATGTGAGTTATGCACAGTTTGTGCTCTCAGTCTCAGTCTCTGCTTGTGCTGTTCTGGCAGTGTGGTTCCTGGGAACATCCATCTGTATGTGATATTCTGCCAGCATGGTGCCTGGTGCAGTCTGTGTGTCATATGTAACCAGAGTATTTTCTTTGATCCATGTGTTTTCCCGGCAGGCCGCTGTTGCCGAAACCCTGTTTGCCAGGTTTCAGCTTTGGTGCTGAAGGGAAAACACATATATGTGCCCGCTGTCCCCATGCCACTTCTCTCATGTGGGGGACAACACTGCAGGCCCCCCAATGTCTTGCCGCCCACCTTCCCTCACCCAACCCCATCCCCAAATGCAGGGGATGCCTCCACAATACCCAGGCTACTGCTGGGCCCACTCTCACCCAGCACCGCACTCCCTCCTTCCCACCCACTACCGGCTGCAACCCTATCCCAGGCTGCTCTCTACCCAGCCTAACCCCAAGCCCTGGCCTCACCCCTGCCCACTTCTTAGCACCCAGTCCACTGCTGCTGCGGCCACTCCACGTTCTGCCCACTTTCACCAAACGTTCATCCTGACAGTTCACGGTCGGAGAAGGCAGCCTCCGTTTTCTTTAACAGACTGTATGCGGTACCCCAGCAGTGTTCCATGTGGGGAAGTCGGCATGTTATATTGTATCTCAATGGCAAATTTGTATATTACCCTTCACTCTGGATCTCGTCCCTTCTGTCTTGGGCGTCATTTTATGGGGTGCGGGGGTTGATAGGGGTGTTTGTCCCCCCCAACTTTTGTGTAGCTCCATTTTGTCCCCCTTATTTGGCAGGGGCCCCTTTCCTTTAGATGTCATGCCCCCCCCAACGTTTTCAGCTATGTTACTCCACTGCCTTCTAAACGCTGTTATGATAGTTGCTGTAATTGCCCAACTTAATACTGCTTGAGGTAATGCCCTCAGAAGAATAAAGGGCTGAGTCAGCCCCACCGGCTTTCAAACCTGTGTCGTTTAGGCAGAACACAAATGTTGGAGTCAGGCACTGAACTCACTGAGCTATCTTGCACATTTTTAGACTGTGTGCTGTCTGGAGCACTCTGTACATGGGCATCAACTGCTTCTACACTGTGTGCTGGTAATGCTTGTGACTTTGTTCTCACACAGTGTGCACGTGTTATTTGGGCTGTGTGTGGAGGTGTGGAGTCTGAGAATGCATTGGTGGGTTCGGCCAGAGCTGAGCCAGGGGGTCTGGCCTGGATCTAAGAGCCCAACACGAGCCGAGCCACAAACACGTCTATTCCTGCTGTCCTACTTCCTCACACCCCACTAAAACAAGACCCATGATTGGGGTCTGGTGGGCACTTCCACAGCACAGATTCTTTTGTTGTTGTTGAGGATCCAGATGTTGCTGAAGCTGGCCGCCCATGGGAGGAACCACCATAGCAGAAGCAGGGCTAATAATCCCTCCAGTCTCCCGGACTGCAACACTTCCCGCCACTTCCTGGGCAAATATTTACGACTCACTTGCCTTCTCATCTTTTCCCCTCTCACCTCCATGATTGGCTTTCTACAATGCTCTGTTTGATAAAGATAACTTGAAAAGTGCACAAGCCATAGTAAAGTACTGACACAAATATATAAAAATCTCTATAGAAATATGCTAGGCAAAAGTTGTGGCTTCATTCCCCTGCCTTTAACGGAAGACTACAAATACCAGAATGCAATGCAGCAGAAGGCAAACAATGGCCTGTGCATTTTGAAAATGCACTTTCAAGACTTAAGAGGCTGAGAGCTTCCACGTTGCCTTGCCTCACAAGGAGAAGATAAAAGGGAGCATGGAAGCAGCAGAGCCCCCTTTGAAAATATTCATTTAACTGCAGGAGGCAGGCATCTATCTGGTGCCTATGGGGCCCTATGACCACGAGCACACGGGGCCCTATGGACATTAGCACACGGGACGCTATGGCCATGAGCACATGGGGCCCCTATGACCATGAGCACATGGGGCCCCTATGACCATGAGCATACGGGGCCCCTATGACCATGAGCACACGGGGCCCTATGGCCACGAGCACACGGGCCCCTATGACCACAAGCACACAGGGCCCCTATGACCACAAGCACACAGTGCCCCTATGACCACGAGCACATGGGGCCCTATGGCCATTAGCACACGGGGCCCTATGGCCACGAGCACATGGGGCCCCTATGACCATGAGCACATGGGGTCCCTATGACCATGAGCACACGGGGCCCCTATGACAATGAGCACACGGGGCCCTATGGCCACGAGCACACTGGGCCCCTATGACCACAAGCACACAGGGCCCCTATGACCACGAGCACATGGGGCCCTATGGCCACAAGCATACGGGGCCCCTATGACCAAAAGCACATGGGGCCCCTATGACCATGAGCACACGGGGCCCTATGACCATGAGTACACGGGGCCCTATGGCCATGAGCAAACGGGGCCCAACGATCATTAGCACACGGGGCCCCTATGACCACAAGCACATGGGACCCCTATGACAATGAGCACACAGGGCCCCTATGACCATGAGTATATGGGGACCTATGACCATAAGCACACGGGGCCCTATGATCATGAGCACACGGGGCCCTATGGCCATGAGCACACGAGGCCCCATGGCCATGAGCACACGGGCCCTATGATCATTAGCACACAGGGCCCTATGGCCATGAGCACACGGTGCCCTATGATCATGAGCACACGGGGCCCTATGGCCACAAGCACACGGGGCCCCTATGACCACAAGCACACAGGGCCCTAGGGCCATGAGCACACGAGGGCCTATGGCCATGAACACATGGGGCCCCTATGATCACGAGCACATGGGGCCCCCCCTATGACCATGAGCACATGGGGGCCCCCCTATGACCATGAGCACACGGGGCCTCTATGACCATGAGCACACGGGGATCTATGACCATGAGCACACGGGGCCCTATGGCCATGAGCACACGGGGCCCTATGATCATGAGCACACGGGGCCCTATGGCCATGAGCACACGAGGCCCCATGGCCATGAGCACACGGGCCCTATGATCATTAGCACACAGGGCCCTATGGCCACGAGCACACGGGGCCCAACGATCATTAGCACACGGGGCCCCTATGACCACAAGCACATGGGGCCCCTATGACCATGAGCACACAGGGCCCCTATGATCATGAGCACATGGGGCCCTATGACCATGAGCACACGGGGCCCCTATGACCATGAGCACACGTGCCCTATGACCATGAGCACACGGGGCCCTATGGCCATGAGCACATGGGGCCCTATGATCATGAGCACACAGGGCCCTATGGCCATGAGCACAAGGGGCAATTTGATCATGAGCACACAGAGCCCTATGGCCACGAGCACACAGGGCCCCTATGACCACAAGCACACGGGGCCCTAGGGCCACGAGCACACAGGGCCTATGGCCATGAGCACATGGGGCCCCATATGATCACGAGCACATGGGGCCCCCCTATGACCACGAGCACACGGGGCCTCTATGACCATGAGCACACGGGGACCTATGACCATAAGCACACGGGGCCCTATGATCATGAGCACACGGGGCCCTATGGCCATGAGCACACAAGGCCCCATGGCCATGAGCACACAGGCCCTATGATCATTAGCACACAGGGCCCTATGGCCACGAGCACACGGGGCCCTATGATCATGAGCACATGGGGCCCTATGGCCACAAGCACACGGGGCCCTAGGGCCATGAGCACACGAGGGCCTATGGCCATGAGCACATGGGGCCCCTATGATCACGAGCACATGGGGCCCCCCTATGACCATGAGCACATGGGGCCCCCCTATGACCATGAGCACACGGGGCCTCTATGACCATGAGCACACGGGGATCTATGACCATGAGCACACGGGGCCCTATGGCCATGAGCACACGGGGCCCTATGATCATGAGCACACGGGGCCCTATGGCCATGAGCACCAGAGGCCCCATAGCCATGAGCACACGGGCCCTATGATCATTAGCACACAGGGCCCTATGGCCACGAGCACATGGGGCCTTATGGCCACACGAGCTCGCTAATACTTCTTTTGTATCATGGAGAGAGACGGTGAACAGTATTCCAGGCTGCAAAGCCCTCCTCACTGTCACGCTTCATTGCCGCTTGGAATCTTCTTGTTTTCATGCAGATAAAAAAGGCGGAAAGGTGTGCTTTAAACTTGAGCCAAGCAGATGTGTCGCAGGAGGAAGTGATCTCGGTTCCTAGGGCCAATGGGCTTGCGGCCCTCGACCCGGGTCAGCCCAAGCCCCACCTAGCTCCCCCACCTCTAGCAGTATGATCCTCCTGCATTGTGATTTTATGAGCAATAGGGGATTTTCGGAGGTCTGTGTGTGATGCCATGGGCGTAATTTTAGTGGGGGACGGGGGTGTTGGTCCCCCCCCAACTTTCATGGCACACCATTTTGTCCCCATTCATTTGGCTGGGGCACCTTTTCTTCAGATGACATGTCCCCCCCAAACATTTTCAGCAAAGTTACTCCACTGTGTGATGCTCACGCTGCTTGTGTTGTGGGGCGGTGTACTTGTGATACCCAGTCTGTATTCCATACCGGCCCATCACGATTTCTTGGCCAGTCAATGATGGCTGCACAGGGCTTAAGTCTGGGCCCATGACTCCTAATCCACTCCAGGTTTTAGGTTCAGAATAGCGAAGTCCTCGTCTGAAGCTGTCTTGGCTGCGTCTTCGTAATGTGCGGCTCCATCCGGCTGGATTTGAAGCGAGTTTATTTGTGTTATAAACAGTCTGGCTCTTTTTTTGTACCCCACTAATCAGTTCAGGAAGCGGAGTGTAGCTCAGATTAAGGGTAAAGCCCCGAGCAATTATAGCCCCCCACCAAGGGCAACAGAACTTTCCTGATTCTAAATCCCGCCCCAAACCATTACAGTGTGATGTTGTGAGGCCCTGTGAGCGAGTGCGCGCGTTGCAAGGGCGTACCTTACCCTGCGGGTATCACAGAAAGGTCTGCGGGGAGACGACGTGAGGCACCCCGCAGGGAGCCAGGGCCTCATTGGAGGAGATCAAGAGACACCATGGGCAGGGGTGGACTGGCCTACAGGGATCTCTGGAGAGTGCCCAGTGGGCCTCTTTTGTGTGGTTACCTATTTTATTTCCACAATTTCTTATGGTAAAGGAGGTGGGCTTGCTCAAATATGGGGCAACTTTGAAAAACATTTCCAGGGCCTATTTTGGTTCCCAGATCATCCCTGACCGCGGGAGCGCAAGACCGCTTGCGTATGTCATTTTAACACCAGGACCTCAGCGAGCATGGCCTCAAAGACATTCGACAAGGGCCATGGGTGGTTCCGGCACAAATGAGGGGTCGCCTTTAAAGCGCATGGTCCCTGCCATTTGAGCCTCTGTCGCAGCCACATTTTCGAGTCCCCACCCCCTCCAGAGTATTAGTTGAGGGTTCTTTGGTTTGTGGTGGTTTTTGTTCACCATATACTCTTGTGTGTATGCTTTGCGTATATGTAGCCTTGGTGAGGTTGTGTAAACATAATACGTATTGCAATACACCAATCCTGAGCTGCGGTCTGTGGTCCAACCCGAAAATCACATTACGCACAGAAGGAGTGTATTGGAGGGAAGATAATAGCTGGACCTGGCAGTGTTCAGGCTCAGACAGGTCTGTGGCAAGGCTTCTGTGGTGGGCGCTCCTAGGCGGTTCATGGCCACTGTTACCAGGAAACACAGGGAGGGCACCACGAGTAGCTACACACTGGTCCACTGGCATACCAAAGCCGACCTGCAAGGACCCATTTGGAAACGTTTCCACAGGCCACTCTGGGGACTACATGTGTCAGAATTGCGTCCGCGGCACGCTGGGCCTCGAACCCAACACAGACGCGCAAGGAGAGACCTTCTGCTCGCTCTACGAAAGATACGCTAGAATGCCATGACTATATGAAGCTGGAGAGCGAAGGATGATGGGCAGCAGTGGCAAGATAAGGCACGGCTACTGAAGCAAGTGAGCAAAGCACTCTGGGCATGGTAGTTCCCCTGCAAGAGCAGCATGCAGTCCAAAGCCATTGTATTAAAGTGGCCAGGAGAGTGGAAAACGGAGCAGTGGAGCAGCTTCAGTGTTCTCCTGGCGGGCGTCCCTCGTAAAGACTAAAATGAAACAATAGGAAACATGTTCTTGTGTTTGCAAAACAGCTGCAAGACAGACAGTGGAGGGGACATGTGGAAGTGTTACCCCCGCACAAGCCCCACTCCAGACCCAGAGTACTTTGCGATATTCTGCAGTCGGTGGGCTATTTGTGTCGTCCACTCTGCACAGTAGTTTATCCTACTAGGAACAAGTGTGGTAGCGGCCACTCTTTGCCATTCTGTGCCTCAATAAGTCATTATGGCCCCCAATGAGCATCCAACATCAGACCCCACTTTGTTCAAGTTTCTAACGGAGAAGGTCTGCATTTTGTTCCACTGGAATCAGGATTCAACGATAACTTAATTTTGTTATCGCTCTCCAATGAATTTTGGCAAATACCCAATCAAAACCTCTTGCTTCCCGCTCATAGCTCGTACAGACGGAATCTTGGCATCTCCCAGGCCTCTCAGGGGTTCAGTCCTGGACTTTTCTTCCGCTCTGTCTTGTCACATCCTAAACCCTTTTCTCTCTGCGGGCTACAGCTTGGACCCGTCCTCGGTTGGTCCATGGTGACTCCTCCAGTCTTGGCATCTTCTTGGGTTAAGCTTTGGGTCACCGCAGTCTGTATCTTGGCACCTTCGTGAGCTAGTCCTTGCCATTTTATTATTTTGAATCTTGCCACCTGTGTTGGGGTGCTCTTTGAGGTGTCCCTAGATTGAATGGCGAAGTCCTTCCTTGTGGTGCTGCTTTTCAGCCAATATTTGGAATGATTTCCTATTTTCCGGAAGGTGGATGATTTGACTGAATAGAAGTGTCATTTAGCTGGCAGGAAAGCAGCACAGAAGAACCGTGGAGGCGTCCGAGGGCAGGGTCTTTTTATTATTTCTATGAATGGAGTGAGTGTCCCCCTCAAAGGTTACCAGGCCGCTCCCACAGGTCGTCGCCGGAGCAACAGCAGCCCATGGCTGACAGCTCCACCGAACAAAGAACAACGTCGGCAGAAGGCCCAACATTTAGACTCCGCAGGAGTCTGTGGGCTGAGCGGAGTCTGCCAGCCACGCTCTGCCTTCACCTCGGGGAGCAGCGCGGCATTCCTCGGGCTGCGATAAGCCCCGTCCAAGCTCTTATCAGACCGTGCTTGGACGCCTCCACTTGGCTTTTTGGCATGGGAGCCCGGCAGGATGACACGAGGCGTTTAACTAATGCCCCGGGCATGTACTTTGGGTCCCAGCTCCTGGCAGGCTGCTGATGTGTCAGACATGATGCCCTGGTCAGGAAATGGAGTCTCTGTTCATTGCAAAGAGGCTGCATGTGTTCCTGTGGTCTGTTGCTGTGAGAGTGCCACCCTTTCTGTGGTTAGTGGCGCCTCTCGTGAGAATGTGTGTATTCAGTGGTACCCCGCTGATCAATACACTACCATACACAGCGTGTCAATAATGCGGTATTGGCATGATTACATTAGAACAAGTACTGCCAAAGATGAGATAAATAATGTTGGTGAATAGTCCTCATATTCCAAAGGTAGTGTCTGATTTGGTTGTATTGTCGGCATGTGACTCACTGCTTCCTGCTCGTTACTCTAAACACTCGTCTCTTCTTATCCGTATGCATCTCTCAGCTGCGTTTGACACAGTGGATCAATCTTTACTTTTATCTCCTCTCTTCTCTTTTGGTATCCCTGGCTCTGTTTTATCTTGTTTTTTTTTTTTATCTATCCGGCCGTACGTACTCGGGATCTTGGGCTGGGTAGTCTTCTGATACTTTACCTCTTCTCACGGTGTTCCTCAGGGCTCTGTCTTTTTTCCCTTTATACTTCTCCTCTTGCTGCTATCATTTCATCTTTTGGGATATCTTCTATGCTGACGACACTCAAGTTGTTCTGTCCTTTTCCCCCTTTTCACCGTCTACCCATGGCAATCTTACTTCCTGCCTTCTAGCTATTAAATCCTGGATGTCTGACCATTTTCTTGTTTTGAATGCAACCAAAACTGAAGTTCTTTTTACCCCCACTAATACAATTCCCCCCTCCTTCTTTTGTCTCTTTTCCTCCTTCTCTAGTCCCTATCTCTAGCACAACTTGAAAGCTTGCTCTCTATCTTGATACTGATTTATCCCTCATCACATTTCCATCATCTCCCATTCCTGTCGTTATCATCCGTAAAGCTTGTCCGTTTCTGACGTTCAATGCCACTAGACATTTGATCTGCTCACTTATTTTCTCTGGCGTATTCTATTTCTCTACTGAACTTTTTGGTCTTCCTGTTTCTCGTTTAACTCTCTAAAATGTGTCTTAACTGTTTTCAGTTGCCTTTTATATTCACTCTCTCCTTGTGGTTCCGTTTCAGTGCCCCTATCTTCTCCCGGCAAGCTCTCATTTCATTCACACCTGAAATTCAATTTCCTCTGTATTGTCTTTAAGTCTCATTATGGCCTTCTGCATTGCTATCTTTCATTTCTTGTCTCTTTTTATCTCCACTCTCGTTCTCAGTCTCCATTTTCATTATCAGTTCAACTGCCCTGTGTGTTCAATCACAGTTTCATTTTATTATTTGCTTGCTCCACTCTACTGGAATGCTCTTCCCCCACTCTTCGTTCTATGACCTGTTACTCTTTATTTCCCACTACCCTTAGGAGTCATCTCCTTAACTCCTGATGTTGTTCTTGAACATCTTGTATAGTTTGCAACCTCATTTTATTGTATAAGTGTGTTCTGTACAGCACGTTGCTGTAAAGAGCTATATAAATGACAAATAAATACAAATACAAAGTTTTCAAAGCAAAAATATTGCTCTGGTCAGAAGGGGTACGTTGCTTAAGCACATGTGGTCTCCCTGGGGTATGTCTCTTCTCAAAGTGCATTTGTGGGGAACGGAGGTGCCAAACTGCTGGAGGAGTGCACATATCTCTCAGTGGATGGGCTCTTGTTCCACCCACCATGCTCCTGGCTGTGCAATGCAGTGCATGCAGTTGGCGGTCTCTTGTTGTACTCACCATGCTCCTGGCTGTGCAATGCAGTGTGGTTGGTGGACTCTTGTTCCACCCACCATGCTCCTGACTGTACAGTGCTGTGTGGTTGGTGGTCTCTTGTTGTACCCGCCATGCTCCTGACTGTACAGTGCTGTGTGGTTGGTGGACTCTTGTTCCATCCACCATGCTCCTGGATGTGCAATGCAGTGTGGTTGGTGGTCTCTTGTTGTACCCACCATGCTCCTGACTGTACAGTGCTGTGTGGTTGGTGGATTATTGTCCCACCCATCATGCTCCTGGCTGTGCAATGCAGTGCAGTTTGTAGACTCTTGTTGCACCCACCATGCTTCTGGCTGTGCAGTGCCGTGTGATTTGTGGACTCTTGTTGTACCCACCATGCTCCTGGCTCTGCAGTGCAGTGTGGTTGGTGGACTCTTGTTGTACCCACCATCCTGTTGGCTCTGCAGTGCTGTGTGGTGTGTGGACTCTTGTTGTACCCACCATGCTCCTGGCTCTGCAGTGCAGTGTGCCACGATGTCCTCGGGCTGTTGTGTGCTATATAAATACGAATAAAACAAAACAAAAACAAACTCTTGTTGCACCCACCATGCTCCTGTCTGTGCAGTGCTGTGTGGTGTGTGGACTCTTGTTGCACCCACCATGCTCCTGACTGTGCAATGCCGTGTGGTTGGTGGGCTATTGGTGCACTCACCATGCTGCTGGCTGTGGTGTGGGGTTTATGTACTCTAGTTGCACCCCTCATATTGCTGGCAGTGCAGTGCTGTGTGGTTGGTGGACTCTTGTTGCACCCACCATGCTCCTGTCTTTGGAGTGCTCTGCGGTTGCATAGCTTAATTGGATCAACGATGTTGAGATGGGGGACCTGATGGCCCTCCCTGGGGCAAGGTTTCAATGTGGCCTGGCAACATGTTACATCTGTACTCCCTTGCCACTCTTCCTAATTTTGTTGTCAGGCATCTGATTCCGCCACCTTCTCAAACTTACATACCACTGCCCTGGCCAATGATCCCTAACACCACAGGGACACATGTTCCCCACCCGGTCACAAATGCCTCTATGCTGTTGACACAGACTACCTAGAAGCAGATCTGCACGTCCAAGCTACACGCATCAGAATTGCAGCAGATCTGTCTTCCCTCACTCCCCACTAACCACCGCATTGCGATCGTGGAAACCATGACGATGCCAGTGATGTGTAGCACAAATCCCAGTAACGTAACATATTATCTGTGAGCTGCCGTGGGTGACACTGCCTCGCCTGATGAGGGTCCCGTAACTGGCACTGGATTACTTTACCTGGTGCATTTTCCTGGGGTGCGGGCCGACCATAGACTTTCTGCTAGTCTAGTCATGGAATACCCCATCCTCCTGGGGGTCCAATCTCCTGGCAGAGTTAGACTTTTCTCACTTTCTATCCTGGTTTTTAATTCTCAACCAATCTGCCCAGATGGTGAAATACATGCAATGTATTCCTGTGGTCTGAATGGGGCACCACTCTTGCCAGAGTGCCTATGATCATGTGAAAGGTCAAAGGCTATTATGCTCTTGTCTTGTGGTCAGAATGAGGCACCGCTCCCACATGTGTCCTTTCCTTGATAAGAGATGCATTTCTTGCCAAAATAGGTATATGTTCATCTGCTCAGTAAGAGATGCCTCACATCTCATCTGTGCACATGTGTTTGAGCACATGTATTCCCGTAGTCAGTGGGAGGTTAATCTCATGACAGGCTACATGTGTTTCTGGTGTCAGTAAGACGTCAAACTCTTGTCCGCATGCATGGCTTTCTGTGGTCAGTGACAGGTTTATCTCTTGTCAGGGTGCACGTTTTCCAGAGGTCACTAAGAGGTTCCTCTCTTGTGAGACCCCATGCCTTTCTCTGGTCTGTAAGGGGTTAATCTCTTGACACAGTAGAGGTCTTTCCGTGGTCAGTAAGAGGTACATCGCTTTTTTAGATGTATGCCTTTCTCTGGTCAGTAAGGGGTTAACCTCTGGTCACGGTGCATGTCTTTCTGTGGTAAGAGGTTCACCTTGTAAAGTTGTGCATGCCTTTCTCTGGTCAGTGAAGGGTTAACCTCTTGCCGGTATTCATGTCTTTCCGTGTTCAGTAAAATGCTACTCGCTTATAAGGGCGCATAGTTTTCTGTGGACAGTAGGAGGTTAATCACTTGTCAGGGTGCATGCCTTTCTGCGGTCGGTATGAGGTTGATGTCTTGTCAGCGTGCACATTTTTCAGTGGTCACTAAGAGGTTAATCTCTTGTCAGAATGCATGGCTTTCTCTGGTCAGTAAGAGTTAATCTCTTGTCGGCGCATATGCCTTTGTGCGGTCAGCATGCGATGAGTCTCTGGTCAGGACGAGTGCCTTTCTGCGGTCAGTAAGCGATGAGTCTCTTGTCAGGGCGAGTGCCTTTCTGCCGTCAGTAAGCGATGAGTCTCTGGTCAGGACGAGTGCCTTTCTGCGGTCAGTAAGCAATGAGTCTCTTGGCAGGGCGAGTGCCTTTCTGCAGTCAGTAAGCGATGAGTCTCTGGTCAGGACGAGTGCCTTTCTGCGGTCAGTAAGCGATGAGTCTCTGGTCAGGACGAGTGCCTTTCTGCGGTCAGTAAGCAATGAGTCTCTTGGCAGGGCGAGGGCCTTTCTGCAGTCAGTAAGCGATGAGTCTCTGGTCAGGACGAGTGCCTTTCTGCGGTCAGTCAGCGATGAGTCTCTGGTCAGGACGAGTGCCTTTCTGCGGTCAGTAAGCAATGAGTCTCTTGGCAGGGCGAGGGCCTTTCTGCAGTCAGTAAGCGATGAGTCTCTGGTCAGGACGAGTGCCTTTCTGCGGTCAGTAAGCAATGAGTCTCTTGGCAGGGCGAGTGCCTTTCTGCGGTCAGCATGCGATGAGTCTCTGGTCAGGACGAGTGCCTTTCTGCGGTCAGTAAGCAATGAGTCTCTTGGCAGGGCGAGTGCCTTTCTGCGGTCAGTAAGCAAAGAGTCTCTTGGCAGGACGAGTGCCTTTCTGCGGTCAGTAAGCAATGAGTCTCTTGGCAGGGCGAGTGCCTTTCTGCGGTCAGCATGCGATGAGTCTCTGGTCAGGACGAGTGCCTTTCTGCGGTCAGTAAGCAATGAGTCTCTTGGCAGGGCGAGTGCCTTTCTGCGGTCAGTAAGCAAAGAGTCTCTTGGCAGGACGAGTGCCTTTCTGCGGTCAGTAAGCGATGAGACCGCAGAAAGGCCAGTGGACAAAATATAACAGCAAAGAGGAAAAGATGTCACGCTGGAATGGCCATCCTTTGGGGTGCAGTTTAAACAGCCTTCTATTGAGGCCATAAAATGCATTCTATCACTGTACCATCTGGCATGGCATTATGCATACTGTTGTAACACACCTTTGTGCACCAATTACCTAAGGCCGTAAATGCTGGCGAACCCCTAACAATCTGTTAATACAGGGCCAAAAAGTAGGACCCTTCCTCTCTGAAATAGAATACAGACATACATAACATATGAGAGCATGTGTAGGAGAGCATGTACTTCATGTGTATCTCTACACTTAGGACAGGGATAGTATGACAGGAACACCCATGTGATCGCCCCCTTGTGGAATTCAAAAAAGAAAGATAAGATGTAATGCTCGCACTATCCACTAGATGGCGGCCTATCCAAAGTAACTGATTCTAAGCAGACACAAGCCACAGAAAGTCAATTACTGGATAAATAATGTTTCTCATATCTGTCATTTCCCGCAAGATGAGACTATTGTGTTGTGCCAAGACCCAGCACCTGTTTACAAACTATTACCACGCAAGGGGGTTATCAACGTTTATGTAAACACGCTAGTTATAACTAAAATAAAGAAGTTTGATAGCAAGAAGGACAGATGCCAATTTCAGTCATTCACACTTTAAGATTAATCCAAGACAACTGAAGCCACTGCTCTTTTCAGTGCCTGTCTGCAGGTGTCACACTCAGAAAAAATAGTTCAGGCGGTTCAAAGCGGGGACAAGAGAGACTGTGAATGATTGGAAGACTCAGACATAGAATGATGAGTATTAGGACAGAGACTGGGACTCGGATGAGACACTAGGACTATGGCAAAAAACTGGAACAAGGCAGTGGATCGAGGGTCTAAGATAAAGGATTGGTATGAGGGACTGTGACAAGGGACCATGAGAAGAGGAACTTGGATGAGGAAGAGAGAGAAAGGGAAAGGATGGGAAAGAGGAAGAAAAACTAGTCAAATGGAGTTGGAAGCGGGATTAGGACAAGGAACAGGGACAATGAAGTTGGAAAGAGTAATAGGATGAGGAATAGGGACTGGGATGAAGAAGAGAGTCTGGAACTAGGAAGAGGTAAAGGGACTAGGAAGAGGGACTGAAATGAGGCAGAGAGAATGGAATGAAGAAGAGGGACTAGAAAAAGTTAGTGGGACCAGGGTAAGGGATGATGAAGTTGAAGAGGGACTGGTATGTGGGACTATGAAGAGGAAAGAGAACTACAGTGACAATGAAGGATCAGGGTGAGGAAGAACAAGAGGAGGGATGAGGAAACTGGGATAGGACAAGGAAGGAGGACGTTGACGAGGAAGGGGCCGAGGAACTGGGACGTTGGCACAGGCACTGAACTACATGGTTCTGGAGTTTGTTTTTCTTTAATTGAGCCTGTGGTGGGACATGCTGGTAGAAGAAAGAATGGGGAGTTACAGGACAATAAAATAACCATCTGTGGTGCTTCCAGTACTTGCCAATATCATTGCCGGTTGCCATGCCACCCAAATATTCTGCTTCTCATCACCCATTCCATTCTCCAGCCCCTCTATAGTATTGTTTAGGTCAAAGCACCAACATGAAATGATCTGGGTTTCAAACCCCAAAATGATGATCTGGGTTTCATCAGCATGCAGAGAATCACAGTATGCCCATGGATCTCCTAAGGCCAGCTTGCTGTCCAATTGCACATATTAAATAATAATGGTGAGTGGTAGGAACCCATGCCACATAGCGTTGCAAGGTACTTTGCCTGCTACAGTGCATGCTGCATACTGCATGGTCTATAGTGTTCGAAAGTGAGGGGAGCTGGGTGGTAACTAACTCCAGCTTGAGGCGTAGAAGAGCCTGGGTAGCTTGACATCAACAGCTATGAGGAGCTTTGGGGTGACATATAATGGACACAATGATATGTTTCTATTTTACATGGAACTTGGATTTGTGGAACGCTGTGCACTGGCTCCTCATTCCCCAGTGGTAGCTTCTGGTCACTGGTTAATGCTGGATACCTAGGAGCAGCTTTCAGCTCCCGCTCAGACAATCTTCATTTCCAGCGGCAACTGCCGCACGGACGCAGTTTATTCCAACTGCACATGCGCGGGTCCACAACGAGGCCCGCACATGCGCGCTACATCAAACTGGGACGTCACATCCCTTTTCAACTTTAACCAAAACAGTGTAAACCTTCGGGGTGTGCACACCCCTGCACAACTGGTGCCCGTGTGGGCGGTCGCAGGAATAACTTGAAGTCTCACCTCACTTTTCTCAGATCAGTCACCTGAGTCCAGGACGTAGTCCTTGAGATGCCCTGGTAGTCTCCGCGCTCAGCGGACAGGGTACCTTGGCGAGATGGTGGGCGGAGTAGCACACTCCAGTTCAGAGCCAGTGGAGTCCCTGTTCTGCTCACCCTCCTGATCTCCAGGTGGCTCCTCCCGACCCATGGCTTCCTCTGAAGCCCCGTTCTCAGCGGGTGTTTCGATTCTTTTGAAGAACGACCGGTTGCGCGTGACTGTTCCTCGGTCGCAGGCTGCCGGCACCATCGTGCCCTTTACATGCGTTACCTTCCACGGGTGCGGCTCAAATGGCAGGGACAGCTTCCCCTCGGGGTGCCGGTTTCGGACCAGCACTGTGTCCCCTACTCGCACCTCCTTTTCCTGCAGACCCCTCCGTTCACTTTCTTTGTCGTTACGCCTGGCCCGTTCTTCCTGGACTCCCTCATTGTTTATTATCCCTGGCGGACGGCCTTCCTCTTCCGGTAGCATTCCCCTCGGGCATCGTCCAAACAGTGCTTCGGCGGGAGCCACTCTCCTAGACTGGTGGGGTGTCGTGCGGTATTCTCTTAGAAACTCTACTAGCTTTCTCTCCAGGTCTTCACCGCCACTGGCAGAAATTCTTAGGACCTTGTTAAGAGTCTGCATCATTCTCTCGGCCTCCCCGTTGACTCGCGGCCAGAGTGGGGACACACTGCGATGCCGGATCCCCCTTTCCCGGAGGTAAGTTGTGAACTGGCTGCCCGTGAACGGCAGCCCGTTGTCTGAGCACAGTAGGTCCGGGAACCCATGTGTGGCGAACATTTTGTCCAATGTCTTCGTCGCTACATCAAACTGGGACGTCACAGTTTGCAGAATTGTCTTCATGATTACAGTGCATCACGGGATCGGGCCGCTGCAGCATAAGCCCATGTGCTTTTTTATGAGCCATTGCAAGTTTCTGCCTGTCCCAAAGCTGGCACAAGACACTCATGCTCATCTTTCCCAAAACAAAAAGCATTTGAAAGATGAATGGAAGCAGGCAGGGAAAGGCGAAGAATAAAGAAGGCATTATCTCTTGCTAACAGACGTATAATGCAACATAGCGCAACTGGGTCTTACACAGTGCAACTGGTGCCATTTTGGCAGCTCCTTGGCACTCGACGGAAAGAGTGATGTGCTATTAAACAGGGTATCCTGTGGCAGACAGTGGAGTAGTAGGTGGTTGCAGAACATGAGCTGTACAAATCGGGTTCCCATGTTGAACAGTAGGGTAGTAGTTTTGTGAGGTTGCTGCACTGAACAAAAGTGTATTGAGATGCAGGTGTTGGCGGCGGGCCAGTAACTGAGCATCCGTGTTAAACTGCTCAATATGTTGTGGCACCGGTGGAGTGGAGGAAGAGGCAGAGCTTCACTGGTGAATGAGTGGTTCTGCTTGGGTGAGGATGTGTGGCAGCAGTTGGCTGGAGAACTGTGGCTGGTGTTTGAGCCATGAAAAGGGTGTGGTTCCGGTGGAGTGGAGGAAGGGACACGGGTTGGATGGGGAGGGTGTTGCGGGGGTTTATTGATGGAGTATTTTTGATGCAGTGGTGGATATATAAGTGGTAAGGCAGGCAGGCGTTGGATGAGAGGTGAAGCGCTGGTGCAGAGAACGTGTGCAAATGGTTGTTTGGCAGTTTTAAGCAATTGGGCTGGGGCGCTCGGCTAGGGGGAGTGAGCCATAGGTTGGGTGGGGAGAGGAGACTCCTGCTCGGAGATTGATGGGTAGCACTGGTTTTTCATTCGTTGTGGCACAGGTGGAGCACAGGTTGGCTTATTGCATTCCGTTTTCATTTCTTCGATACATGTAGTTAGTTGTCTGGTGCATGCTTTTCTGCCCTCTGATAGGTTTTCTGCTTTTGAGAATACTCTGCTTTTTCTTCTTTTTCATAGTATTTATTTATTCTGTTTTCACTTCTTTGATACGTGTAGTTAGTTTGCTTGTACGTGTTTTTCTGCACTCGTATATGTTTTCTGCTTTTGACAATTCTCTGCTTTCTATTCTCGGATAAGACTGTTTTCTGTTTACTAATTCCGTTTTCGTTTCTTTGCTACTCTGTGGTCATTGTTCTGCTGTGTTTTTCTCCGGCACTCTGGTGTGTTTTCTGCTCTGGGCGACTCACTCCGTAAAACTGCGTTTCCTTCCTCACTGATGCTTCCTTTCACCCTCTTGGTGGGAGGTCCTGTTTCTTTCTTTTCTGTTCTCCCTTCTCTCTTCCTTCCCCTGATGATACTTCGTCCCTCTGAGCGTTTCTCAGTTTCCGTCTCCGAGTGGAGTGGAGCGCTTGTTTCTCGGCGGTGCTCTGCTTTCAGCTCTTGATGACACTGTTTCCTGTTCTCTGATCTTTTTTTCTCCTCCGGGGTGAATTAACGTCTTCATCCTCTTCTCTGTCGACCGACCTGCTGAGGCCCCACGGCTTTCCCGCTCCTCCACTGAAACCCCTGGCGCATTCTGCAGGCTGGTCAAACATTAACGCTGCGGGTAGAAAGTTCCCAGCGCAGTCCCTTGCGGTTGTCATCTGAGAGGGCTGCGGAGGGCAGGTTAAGGGGATGACATTGGCACCCAGCGAGCGAGGAATTTCCCAGAGCATTAATTAAAAGCTAGTAGTTAAAGGTTCACGTCTCAGGGTCTAAACTGCTTTATTTATTTGTTTGCAACATTTTCTCAGTAACTGGAGCAGAGATTTTCAGACCGAAACTGATTAGCGTGTGCTTCTACCGTGGACTTGGAGCTCATTTAGCAGAGTTTGGAGGGCCCCGGGCAGGGTTGTTTGCCGGCTCCGGTGCAGAATTAGCAAAGTGTGTTCTGGTGACGTAATGAGGTGCACTGGCAGGGCTCTGACTGCACGGCAATACTGGAATAACGGGGGGTGGTGCAAATCGGGACAGAGGTGCATAGGCTGAGCTAAATGCGTGCGGTTCAGAATTCAGTAGGGGAAACTCGAGGGCGAGTCAGGCCATATTTGAGGTACATTGGCAGAGCTGTGACTGCATGACAATACTGGAATAACGAGAGGTGTTGCAAAGGAGGACAGAGGTGCACAGGTTGAGCCGAATGCGTGTGGTCCAGAATTCAGTAGGGGAAACTCGAGGGCGAGTCAGGCCATATTTGAGGTACATTGGCAGAGCTGTGACTGCATGTCAATACTGCTGTAACGAGAGGGGTTGCAAAGGAGGACAGAGGTGCACAGTTTGAGCCAAATGCGTGTGGTCCAGAATTCAGAAGGGGAAACTCGAGGGCGAGTCAGGCCATATTTGAGGTACATTGGCAGAGCTGTGACTGCATGTCAATACTGCTGTAACGAGAGGTGTTGCAAAGGAGGACAGAGGTGCACAGGTTGAGCCGAATGTGTGTGGTCCAGAATTCAGTAGGGGAAACTCGAGGGCGACTCAGGCCATATTTGAGGTACATTGGCAGAGCTGTGAGTGCATGTCAATACTGGAATAACGAGAGGTGTTGCAAAGGAGGACAGAGGTGCACAGGTTGAGCCGAATGCGTGTGGTCCAGAATTCAGTAGGGGAAACTCGAGGGTGAGTCAGGGCAGATTTGAGGTACATTGGCAGAGATGTGCCTGCATGTCAATACTGGAATAATGACAGGTGTTGCAAAGGAGGACAGAGGTGCACAGTTTGAGCCAAATGCGTGTGGTGCAGAATTCAGTAGGGGACACTCGAGGGCGAGTCAGGCCATATTTGAGGTACATTGGCAGAGCTGTGACTGCATGTCAATACTGGAATAACGAGCGGTGTTGCAAAGGAGGACAGAGGTGCAAAGGTTGAGCCGAATGCGTGTGGTCCAGAATTCAGTAGGGGAAACTCGAGGGCGAGTCAGGCCAGATTTGAGGTACATTGGCAGAGCTGTGACTGCATGTCAATACTGCTGTAACGAGAGGTGTTGCAAAGGAGGACAGAGGTGCACAGGTTGAGCCAAATGCGTGTGGTCCAGAATTCAGTAGGGGAAACTCGAGGGCGACTCAGGCCATATTTGAGGTACATTGGCAGAGCTGTGAGTGCATGTCAATACTGGAATAACGAGAGGTGTTGCAAAGGAGGACAGAGGTGCACAGGTTGAGCCGAATGCGTGTGGTCCAGAATTCAGTAGGGGAAACTCGAAGGCGAGTCAGGCCATATTTGAGGTACATTGGCAGAGCTGTGACTGCATGTCAATACTGCTGTAACGAGAGGTGTTGCAAAGGAGGACAGAGGTGCACAGGTTGAGCCGAATGCGTGTGGTCCAGAATTCAGTAGGGGAAACTCGAGGGTGAGTCAGGCCAGATTTGAGGTACATTGGCAGAGCTGTGACTGCATGTCAATACTGCTGTAACGAGAGGTGTTGCAAAGGCGGACAGAGGTGCACAGGTTGAGCCGAATGCGTGTGGTCCAGAATTCAGTGGGAGAAACTTGAGGGTGAGTCAGGCCAGATTTGAGGTACATTGGCAGAGTTCTTTCTGGCTGACAGCAGGCCAACACGTAGAGGCATCAGTGGAGCGAATCGTGCGCCTTCCTACCGGAACACCTGGGCGTGCTTCGTGTCTGGCTTGAGGGTCACTGGCCCATCTAATTGGGTGACTCTCATATATAGCAGGCGGGGCTGCTGAACAGGGCTGAGGTACTGTAGCAGAAGCCCGCAGGCCAGGATTGGGGTGCTCTGCGGCCCGCAACACCTCGGGGCCCAGCCAGGCCATGGCGACACCCCTGACACGGGGTGGCGGGCGCCGTAGGAGGCCAGCCCTGCCCTCTCTTGGGTGTTTCTGAGGGGCCTGAGTGAACAGCTGGCCAGCCCTCCGTTTTAAACCACGAGTGTTCCACATTTCTGCCTAATGCGAAGCAGCCTGGGCTCGGGGGCACGGCCTCACGTGGAAACCATTCTTGGAATGGGGCCTGCTGGGGTGTAAAGCCCGCTCCGGGGTTGGCGCGGGCTCTGGAAAGTACTGTTCTTGTTCTTTGTTGAGTTTCGCAATAAATTGGGCTTTGTGCGGCTAAGGCGCGTGAGTGGGAAGGCGCTGGGTGGGGCGCTCGTCTCCTCAGACCGTGGCGCGCGGGAGGTGGGCGGTGCCCCCGTATTGCTGACTCTGGGATTCGGGTCCTCAGCTGCCCTCATGCTGGGCTCGGGTCCCTGGGAAGATGCGGGCGTGGGGACTGCATTAGTGCTCCTTGGGTAGAGCGGGTACCGGAGGCTGCGAGCCTGGCACCTGCTGAATCTGGGCACATGTCAACGGAGGGAAGGCATCTGCTGGCCTGCCAGCGTCTCTGTCCTGCTAGTGCCCCCCTGAACCCTGCCACCGTCGCGGCCGCAGTCGGGCTTTATACAGTGTGGAGAAAATGTTGGGGGCGGGAAAGGGGGGGCGGGGGAGGGGGGGGCACGACATCTAAATGAAAGGGCACCCTGCCAAATGAGTGGGACAAAATGGTGCGCCTCAAAAGTTGAGAGGGGACAAAAACCCTCTTGTCCCCCCCCCCCCCCAAAAGGATGCCCATGGCTCTTTAAAACACCAATTCAAAAGTGTCCCATAGTCGCAAATGGCAGTTCATTCTTTTAGTGATAGACTGAGTAATTCACAAGGGGTAGATTTTTGACAAAACATTGTAATTGTTCATTTAGAACGCGCTTCATACCAGTGAGCCAGTTTCTAAGCGCGAGCCCTGCGGGCACGGGATTCGAACCTGTGTTCAAGACAAATGCGTTGACCCTGAACTATGTTGCACATTGTGCATTTTAAAGAATCTTTATTTATTAACACCGGTTAAAAGCAGAGGTCAAAGTGGTAGGGAACTAAATGGTACGCCGTTCCATTACTTCTCGGGGAAATCGGTCATAGTTCTCTTACTTTATGTGGCCTGGAGTACTGTCTCAGGATGGAAGGAAAGGCCACAGTAAACGACATGATGCTGTTTCACAAGTGCTGGCTAAGGGTAGACACTGAGGTGTTTGCAGGTAATGGGAGGGGCGGGCCTATCAGTGACTATTGTCATGTACATGCCCCTTAAGAGGTGGGAAGGGAAGGGGAGGCTGCATAAAGCTGCACGCTGATTGGGCAATGACACACTAAGGGTGGTCATTCCAATGTATATTCTCTCACTGCGTTTTCTTTAGTCCTTTGAGAACTTTTGTAAATCACAGCTTTTTGGAGTGGAGGGAAGGACTGAAAGGAACCAGGTAAGTGGTTTGAATTGAGCGGGGTGGGGGGATGACTGTATGTATCAGAAAAAGTGGCAGGGCATAAAATGGGGAGGGGCAGAGGAACATCGGTCCATCACTTTTTTTTGTACACTTCGACCACTGGTTAAAAGTACTTACTGCACAGAGAGGTGACTCTACCAACTGGGCCCCTTTGGGTAAAAAACGAGCCCACCTGTACGAAGAAATCAGCCGGCACCAGCGTGTTGGTCCTGCACTTCGGGATTTGCCCTGTAGGCTAGTCTGAGCCTGACCACTGAAGAGTCTGCATTCACACCCACTCTGTGCCCCTCTCTCTGCCAACCAAGCTCTGTAACCATACAATGCTGCATCCGAAACCGAGCTGCCCTGGGGGTTGTGAACAAATCATGCCGTGCCACCCAACCAAGGTACTGTAGAACCTATAACCATACCAATGTGTTTATAGCCCGATGGGGTCTGGCACGCAACAGCAAGCTCACACAAAAAATGACCAGCCAGGGGGCAGGTGCCAGTCTCCTCTTCCGTGGCACTGCTTCTTTGGGCAACCAGTCTGCCCCCTTAGGGCCAGATGTGTATGGTACACTGGCACTCTGTTTTTTAAAGGCACTTTGGCAATAGGGATCGATTTTGATTATTCGCAAGTGTCTTTAAACGTGGCACAAGTCAAAGAAATATGCTTTGCGTTGGAGGATCAAATTTGCACAGCGACGGGCCGCAATGTCTCATGGCGACCGCAGACCGCAACATCTCATGGCGAACGTGGGCCCGCTATTTTTGTGCGGCAGTTGAATTTTTATCAGGTCTGTGGAAACAAATGCTGCAAAACAGGCACGTTTGTCATGGACCTCAACGGGTCCCATACATAAGGCGATACTGGGATTTATATTTTAAAAATATATATGAATGCAGCGGGTCGGGATTCAAACCCTTCCTGTTGGTCTGAAAGTTTACAACATAGTATGCTGCTCTATCAGACTTCAGCAGCAAAGTGAATGAAACGAGCAACTGTCAAAGCTAATTGTTTGGTTTTTTTGTGTGGGTATGGGATAGGCATTTGCTAGGCACTGATATAATGGTACTACCTGGCCATAAGCTTGCAACAGATGGCACATTAAGTGATTGCCTGGACATATACCTGGACTATGCCTGAATGATGATAAAACAGAGCTTATCATCCTGGGGACTCACTCCAACCTACAAAAATTAGGACAAGACTATCGCTCATTTGTGATTGATGGTAACATCACAAGGTGTCCAAAGAAGTGAAGACACTGGGCTTCTACTTGGATTCCACCCTTTCATTCGACAAACAGGTGAAGACCTTGGCATCCGCCACTGCTTACACCTGCAAGCTTATCAGAGCAGGAAAACAGTTTCTATCAGGTAACAATTGCATGGTATTAGCCAGAGCCTTGATTCTATCCAGGCTCGATTACTGTAATGCCCTCTACATCGGCTCTAATAAATCCATCACTCAGAAGCTACAAATTCTTCAAAACAACGCCCTGCGAGCTGCTATGGGTGTGCCCAAAAGAGCGCATATATCCAATATCAAATGCCAAAATAACTGGCTGTCTACCCAAAACAAAATCTACCTAAAAACTGCATCACTTGTTCACAAAGCATTGCACAATGCCGCACCTAGCTATCTTACGAACAAATTCCTCAAGAGAAGCTCCACTAGACCCACACGAACACTGAATGCCAACTGTCTTATCATACCTAGATTCAGGTTGGCTAAGGCTGGGGGAGGCAGCTTCCAGGTCCGAGCAGCCCAACTCTGGAACTCCTTAACCTGTACTTTACGAGTGGAGCAGCCCTTTCGAAAATTCAGATTAGAATATATAAAGTTCCTGAAAGCTGCTGACATCTAGCTTACCAGCAGATATCCACTACAATAACTAGATATTAACTAGTTGTCACCCTTGTTCCTCTGAAGAGTGTCAGATACCAACTAGCACCTATATATATGTAAATCAGTCGGTATTTGAACCTTTGGAGCAATGTATATCCTGCCTGTATGTAACCTGTATATAATTGTACATCCATGTATATATCGTACACCTCTGTAACATTGTATCTTAAGCCTCGCACTGTCTTTTTCTGCTGCGCCTGGTAACCCTCGGGTCTGGTGCACATTATAAGTAAATAAACAAACAAACAAACAAACAAATGATGGTAGCATTTGGCAAAGGCGTATCTAATACCTATACACAAGCCACAGCTGTTGGCTTTGTCTGTACTTGTTTTTACCAGGGGTTCAGTGGAAGGAAGACATATAAATCAAGCGGCTGAAGGCACACTTGGTTAAGATATTTTTATTACACCAGTAGCCATTTACAGCTGCAATTAAGCCATTAACTCTCCCAGACTGCTTTAAAAACACTACCAAGCTTAGGGCCTGATTCATGGAATTTTTTGCACAGTAAATAGGGACTTTGCTGGCCAAACCGTGCGCAAAACCCCCTCCTTTGATTCATGGAATCGACTGCGCTGAACTTTTTCGTACTTTGTGGGGACTTCGCACAGGCTCAGCATGTCTCTGCGAGCGGCTGAGTACCTTGCGTGAGACATCACAAAGAGCCTGCGCAGAGACCAGAGTAGGGGGAAGAATGCGCAAAATCAGGAAGAACAAGGGAAAATGTGGGCGTTATGAGTGATGGCACGTATGCAGTTCATCGCACACTCACAAATGCGCACAACCAAGCGTATTCATGGATCTGACCGTGCAACCTCTCATCGGAAAAATGCCCACGCAAAGCTCTCCATCCATCCGCCACTCGAAGGCAGGAGTACAGACACTTGTGCATAGGAATCACAGCGCAGTTTTTGGATCGCATGTTGGATTTAGGGGTGCATGCACACAGACAGGGTTCCGATCTAACTTAGGGGTGCATGTACGAAGTGGAACGGGTGCAGAAATGGTTTACGGGAGGGGAAGGGTGAAGGGTTTACGGTTTACGGGGGTTCACACGCAGATTGACTGTGAAATTACTTGAGTTACGGAAACTGGTGCACATGTTGTCGGGGTGCTGTGAACAGTTACGGGGGACCCTATGCAGTGTCACTGGGTTGTTGGCTAGGTTTTGGGGGACCCCACACAGGATTACCACTGTGCAAAAGTTTGTTCCTGAGCACCACGCATATGTAGGTATTAGCGGCTACATTTGCTTTGCCGGGGTGAGGGGGGGAGCCTGTCGGGGCATTCCCGCCACGACTTGCGCATAAGGTTACTTTGCGAGAATGATTCCATGAATATGCACATCGCGCACAGGTGCCTCATGCGCGATGGTTCAAGCAAAGTCCTTCTCGCCGAGTGGACTTTGCAGGGGCTATGCGCCCTTTTCTATGAATCAGGCCCTAACGTTTGATGTTAAGTCTGAAAAAGCAAATTCAAAGAGTGCCCAGGAGGATGCGTTTTGGGCGGGGAGGGGAAGGAAGTGGGTGGGAATAGCCGTAAAGATTAGCAAGGCCAAGGGCAGTCAATGGATGGGTGAATAGCCAAACAAGACCCAAAAGCTATATGTACTTCCTCATATGTCAGCTTCCTCCTACCTGTACTCTAATGCAACAGTTTCACCTTACATGTGGTGCTAAAGTGCCACCTAATAGCCCAAACTAAAAATGCATATTTAACTTTCTTGCTGTTGTGATAACATAAACAAATGCACATTTTGCTGCTAGCTCTATGTTAAGTATATCTTTTTATACTTCCATCACTACTGAAGGCTGTAGCACAAGGCACTGCGCTCTGAGTTTGCAAACCAGGAAGGGGGTTCAAAACCCAGCTCTGCATTCATTTTACACTTCATGCAAAAAGGAGGGTCTACCAGACGTTGTGCCTAATAAAGGCGCAACAAACCGTTATGCCCCATTGCTGCCCCTGTGCTCCGTAGGCAGTAATGGCAGTTAGAAAATCTGCTGTTACAAAAAGTGCAAATACAGCACAATTTGAGAAACTCTGCTTCCCCCCACTCCCAAACCCCAACGCCCATGCCCTGGCTGTGCTCGGTTCTCTGCCTGGGCATGGAAGGTAATCTATGCCATTGAAGGAGTTCCCTTTAGTAACCTGGACAATGCTTGTTTGAACGCTGAGGGCCTGATGCACAGAAGGGTTTTTATAATGGTGCAATCCCATAAGAAAACACTCTGTTGATCAGCCTCTCAACGAGTTGGTTGTCTTATAGGTTTCTAAATTGTAATGGTTGTGATTTAGTTTTGTCAGTGGTTCTGATTGTGAAGGTTGTTAGGCTCCAGTTTTGCTGTTGCTTCTGTTCTGTTTTTCTGGCTTAGCTGATGGCCTTGCTCTGGTTCTGTGTTGACTTCTGTTTGTTGCTCTATTCTGATGACAGCACTGTTCCCATGTTTTGCTGGAGGTTCTGTTCTGTTTTTCTGGTTTAGCTGATGGCTTTGCTCTGGTTCTGTGTTGACTTCTGTTTGATGCTCTATTCTGATGATGGCACTGTTCCCGTGTTTTGCTGTTGGTTCTGTTCTGTTTTTCTAGTTTAGCTGATGGACTTGCTCTGGTTCTGTGTTGACTTCTGTTTGATTCTCTATTCTGATGATGGCACTGTTCCTGTGTTTTGCTGGAGGTTCTGTTCGGTTTTTCTGGTTTATCTGATGGCCTTGCTCTGGTTCTATGTTGACTTCTGTTTGATGCTCTATTCTGATGACGGCACTGTTTCCGTGTTTTGCTGGAGGTTCTGTTCTGTTTTCTGGTTTAGCTGATGGCCTTGCTCTGGTTCTGTGTTGACTTCTGTTTGATGCTCTATTCTGATGATGGCACTGTTCCTGTGTTTTGCTGGAGGTTCTGTTCGGTTTTTCTGGTTTATCTGATGGCCTTGCTCTGGTTCTATGTTGACTTCTGTTTGATGCTCTATTCTGATGCCGGCACTGTTTCCGTGTTTTACTGGAGGTTCTGTTCTGTTTTCTGGTTTAGCTGATGGCCTTGCTCTGGTTCTGTGTTGACTTCTGTTTGATGCTCTATTCTGATGATGGCACTGTTCCCGTGTTTTGCTGGAGGTTCGAGTCCTGTTCCCCAGGCACTGGTGAGTCAGTTCTGCTTTTTTACAGATACACATGTTCAGGTTTTTCTGACGGTCCTGTTGTGGCTCTGCAGTTCTGTTTTACTTCTTTTTGATGCTCTATTCTGCTGATGTCACTGTTCCAGTGTTGCTTCTTTGCTGGAGGTTCTAGACCATTCAGCAGACTGTAAGGTTCTACTTGTACTGGTGATTCAGGTCCCATTTCTCTGGTGATTCTGTTCTGGTTTTGATGATCCCTAGTTTATTTGTAATTATTGTTTTTTGTGGAGTTGATCATTATTCTGTTTTGGTGAGAGTTCTATGTTTTGTTTTCCAAGACTTCATTGCTGCTTTTGTTGAAACCTCGTTGTTGAAGGCTTTATTTTTTGGAATCTATTTTTATAATGTTTGTGTCGCTTCTGTTTTTTCTGATTTGTTCTAGTTACGTTTAGCTGGACTTTCCTTTTTTGATGTGATTCACTGTTCTGAGCCAGTAGCTTGTTCTGCTCAAATCTTCCTGGTTCTTTTCTGTTATTTTGGTGGTTATTCTGCAGGTTCCTTTGTGATTCTGGTTTTGCCTTCAGTTCTCATCAGTTTATTCTGTTTGTTCTATTCTGTTTTTTCTAGTGGCCCCGCTCTCTGTTATGCTTGTATTTGGTTTAAGCTTTGTGTACAGGAAATGTAAGAAATTGTAAAAGAGGTGTTGTCTCCATGATCCTAATCTATAAAATGTTTGTGCATACATGCACACAGCATATTCAATGGACATAATTACAAGTGTGCTGGTATGGTAATAATTTGGGAGTATTACTGCATACTGGCACGTTACTGCACCAGCACCCTCCAAGTTTGCTGTTAGAGTGCCACCCTACTGGCAAAAAACGGCATGTATTACTGGCCCAGTAATACCAGTAACTAGGACTCCATGGAATAGGGATTTACTGGCGTTTCCACCACTTGGAATCTACCGGATATTGGCGGAAACAGCATTACAGGTTGACGGTGTGCCTCTGGTAATGCCGGTGGGATACTGGCAAACTTGTAATGAGGCCCAATTTCTTTATAGTATGTTAAGCAGAAATGTGTGAGATATTCTAATGAACATGAACACTGCATCAGTGGCCTGTTCTGTGAGAAGGTGACCATTTAAGAGAGTCTCTCCAAATTAGGCAAAACTATGAGAGCCTCTTTACTGAGGATGAACATTCCTGCAGTGAGGCACAGACTCACGACGGTCTACAATGACGTTTTAGAGCACTGTTCCTAACCAGAGGACGCATAGACATTTGCATATCGGTCAGGGCCCCACAACAAGGACAGTCCAGCACCGAAATGCTAGGCAATTCTCCTCTGAACAAGCGTGCGAGTATGTGTGTGCATGTGCAGTGTGTGTGTGTCTGCACAGTGAGTGTCTTTCTGCTTGTGTAGTGCGTTCAAGTACCACTTTCCGAGGAGATTTGAAGAAATCTGTTTTCCATTTTTACAGTGACTTTACTGGCCCTGCTGAGCCTCAGTGCATTCACAAGAGCGAGTGGAAGGAGGGGAAGGGGCTGGCTCGGACTGGCCTATAGGGCAATAAGCAAATGCACGAACCAAAAACACAAAATGCTAGCGGGGGCCAGTCTTTTGGTAAAATGGGACACTTTTTGGCCCATGTGGGCCAGTTTGATATGTTACTTCCCCATGCGGCTAGTAGTTTTGACCAGTGTGACTGGATACATATTCTTTCAAATGCACAATATGCTTCACATTTGATCAAAAACCTTCCCCTTGGGTACTACTCAAACAGTCTGTCACAAAAGGAATGTATTGCCATTTGCAACTGTGGCCCACTTTTTCATTGCTGTCCGGGACAATTTTATGCTCCAGTCCGACCCTTGGAAGGGGGTTCTCAGATTGGCAGAGATAGAAAGAGTTCTTGAATTGCCCAAGAGAGGAAACATTCTAGAAGCTTCACTGCACTGCCCGAGGGAGAACAACCCCCTGAACTGCCTGAGAGAGAATGAGGTCCCGTATTGCCAGAGGGAGGCTCTGCATTGGCAGAGAGAGAGCCTATCGGGCACAAGGGTTGTCGATTTTCAGCCAAGAGAAGGAAGAACGGCGTGTGTGCGCTGCCAACCATGACTACGAGTGTCTGAGGCACCAAGAGGAGAAAAGGCATTGGTCAAGGAGCTGTTGTGCCAGAGTGAAGAGTTGCTTGTCTGCGCTGGCACTGCAAAGGCAAGAGGGGGATGTGGAGGATCTGAGGAGGCGGGAAGCTGTAGAGCAGCAAAGTGCCAAAGTGGCACGTGACCTAGAGAAGTCAGCCAGGTGGAATCAGAAAGGTGTCAGCTATACAGCTTCAGACACTGAGGGCATATCCAGGGCTTTAAGTGGGACGGGGCTAGCCGGGGCCAAGCATCCCACTTAATCCACTGAGCATATCAGATATGAAAACCGCGGAGGTGGGGCTTAGGAGAGGACACGGGAAGTGATTGCTCCATATCGCCAGACAGAGAGGAGTGAATAGAATCCAAAGGTCTGAAGGGACCAGAGGAGGTGGGAGGAGACACAGAGGAGAGTGGGCCAGAGCATGAAGAGGATAACCAACAGCATTTTAGAGAGGAAAGTGAAGAACCCATGGGAAACATCACTGGAGTATCTGCTGCTCTGTGGGATCCATGAAACTAGCCCTAGTCAAGAAAGACTGAAATGGAAAAGAGTGATTTGAATTGCATGCCAATATATGTGGCCTAGGAATCAGCCGGAATCGAGGGAAGACATAACAATAGAATAGAACATTGACTTTCCTGCTAGTACATGTTGGCAAGAAACCAGCCCAAGACTAGAAAGAGGACAAAAAGAGTAAATAACCATCTGAAATGCATGCTGGGTCATGTGGTCCAAAGAACCAGCCACAGTCTCCAAGGGACTGACAGAGCAAAGAACCCTATACATTGTCTATGGTTCGTGCTTAGAAATTAGAAACCAGCATCAGCCCAAGGGGAGGGGACAGGGGGGGGGGGCTGCAAGAATAAAAGAGAAATGTGAGTTTTGATTGGAAAATTGTTGGCTAAACAAGTAACTGAAGTACCTGCTAGTGAAAGTAAACCTAAGTACCTGCTAGTGAAAGTAATCCTAAGTACTTGCTAGTGAAAATAATCCTAACAAGACAATTGATCAGATAAAACCATGGCAAACTAGAGCTTTGTCTATATCTCGAAGCCGCATCAAGGGCACAGGTGAAGTGTCGGATCGAATGGATCCTGTTGAAGCACTACCAGGAGGAGAAGAAGTAGGAGATCAGCCTAGGTAGGCCAGGCCTTCTGGATCCCGAAGCCGCGTCAAGGGCACCGGGGAAGTGTAGGATCGAATGGATCCTGTTGAAGCACTACCAGGAGGAGAAGAAGTAGGAGATCAGCCTAGGTAGGCCAGGCCTTCTGGAGCCCCTAGATTCTGAACGGAAAAAACACTGAGCTAGACAACTGTTTCCAATAGGATCAAATACAAGTAGCATTTTGTTTATTTGTGTAGCAAATGATCACAGTGCGGTCTGTGTCTCCGTGTGCAAGCATGTATAAGCGTATGTGTGCATGCGGGTGTCTATCTCTGAACAGTTTGTATGTACAGTGGATGTGCATGTTTAATGCATGTGTGTGTGAGCTTTGTGTGTGTGTGCGCGTGCAATATCTGTTTTTGTGTTTGGAGAGTATGTAGGGGTAGGCACTCCATATGTTGCAGTGTGTGCATTTGTGTGCATTTGCAGTATGAGTAGTCACGTTTGTGACCGTGTTTTGTGTTTGTAACTGCATAATGTGTGATTTGTGCATGCAATATGTATACGGGGGAGCTGTGTGTGCAATTCCAGCCTGCATGTTCGGGGGGGGGTGTGGGGGGGGGGGTGGGAGGGGGGTGTGTGTGTGTGTGTGTGTGTGTATGTGTGTGTGTGTGTGTGTGTAATGCGTAATGCGTACATGTACATTGTGTTACATTGCTGGCTAAGCAATGTAATAAGAGGTGTCGTTATTTCGTAACTCAATGATGCTTAATTCATCTGCCCCTCCCAAGCTTCAGAAGATGAGGGGCTGCTGAGTCCGTCCTGCTGGGGTTCAAGCCTGTGTCCTACGTGGGTTCAAGCCTGTGTCCTGCGGGGCTTCAAGCCTGTGTCCTGCTGGGGTTCAAGCCTGTGTCCTACGTGGGTTCAAGCCTGTGTCCTGCGGGGCTTCAAGCCTGTGTCCTGCTGGGGTTCAAGCCTGTGTCCTGCGGGGGTTCAAGCCTCTGTCCTGCTGGGGTTCAAGCCTGTGTCCTGCGTGGGTTCAAGCCTGTGTCCTGATGGGGTTCAAGCCTGTGTCCTGCAGGGGTTCAAGTCTGTGTCCTGCGGGGGTTCAAGCCTCTGTCCTGCTGGGGTTCAAGCTTGTGTCCTGTGGGGGTTGAAGCCTGTGTCCTGCGGGGGTTCAAGCCTGTGTCCTGCTGGGGTTCAAGCTTGTGTCCTGCGGGGGTTCAAGCCTGTGTCCTGCTGGGGTTCAAGCCTGTGTCCTGCGGGGGTTCAAGCCTGTGTCCTGCGGGGGTTCAAGCCTGTGTCCTGCTGGGGTCCAAGCCTGTGTCCTGCGGGGGTTCAAGCCTGTGTCCTGCTGGGGTCCAAGCCTGTGTCCTGCTGGGGTCCAAGCCTGTGTCCTGCTGGGGTTCAAGCCTGTGTCCTGCGGGGGTTCAAGCCTCTGTCCTGCTGGGGTTCAAGCCTGTGTCCTGCGTGGGTTCAAGCCTGTGTCCTGATGGGGTTCAAGCCTGTGTCCTGCAGGGGTTCAAGTCTGTGTCCTGCGGGGGTTCAAGCCTCTGTCCTGCTGGGGTTCAAGCCTGTGTCCTGCGGGGGTTGAAGCCTGTGTCCTGCGGGGGTTCAAGCCTGTGTCCTGCTGGGGTTCAAGCTTGTGTCCTGCGGGGGTTCAAGCCTGTGTCCTGCTGGGGTTCAAGCCTGTGTCCTGCGGGGGTTCAAGCCTGTGTCCTGCTGGGGTCCAAGCCTGTGTCCTGCTGGGGTCCAAGCCTGTGTCCTGCTGGGGTTCAAGCCTGTGTCCTGCTGGGGTTCAAGCTTGTGTCCTGCGGGGGTTCAAGCCTCTGTCCTGCTGGGGTTCAAGCCTGTGTCCTGCAGGGGTTCAAGTCTGTGTCCTGCGGGGGTTCAAGCCTGTGTCCTGCAGGGGTTCAAGTCTGTGTCCTGCGGGGGTTCAAGCCTCTGTCCTGCTGGGGTTCAAGCTTGTGTCCTGTGGGGGTTGAAGCCTGTGTCCTGCCTGGGTTCAAGCTTGTGTCCTGCAGGGGTTCAAGCCTGTGTCCTGCTGGGGTTCAAGCCTGTGTCCTGCGGGGGTTCAAGCCTGTGTCCTGCTGGGGTCCAAGCCTGTGTCCTGCTGGGGTCCAAGCCTGTGTCCTGCTGGGGTCCAAGCCTGTGTCCTGCTGGGGTTCAAGCCTGTGTCCTGCGGGGGTTCAAGCCTGTGTCCTGCTGGGGTCCAAGCCTGTGTCCTGCTGGGGTTCAAGCCTGTGTCCTGCGGGGGTTCAAGCCTGTGTCCTGCGGGGGTTCAAGCCTGTGTCCTGCGGGGGTTCAAGCCTGTGTCCTGCTGGGGTTCAAGCCTGTGCCCTGCGGGGGTTCAAGCCTGTGTCCTGCTGGGGTTCAAGCCTGTGTCCTGCGGGGGTTCAAGCCTGTGTCCTGCTGGGGTTCAAGCCTGTGTCCTGCGGGGGTTCAAGCCTGTGTCCTGCTGGGGTTCAAGCCTGTGTCCTGCGGGGGTTCAAGCCTGTGTCCTGCTGGGGTTCAAGCCTGAGTCCTGCGGGGGTTCAAGCCTGAGTCCTGCGGGCTGAAGACAGATGCCAGAGGCACTTACCTCGCTAATTTATCTTGCTTTCAGATGTAATGTTTAGTTGCCTGTTTGTTTAGTGTAAATGTGTGCAGTTGCGTACAGTGTGTGTGTTTGTCTTTACAAGCTATTCATGCACAGTGGGGGTGTGTTTTTGTGTATGCCTGAGTAGAGTATATGTGTTTCCGCGTGTATGATTACAATGTATGCGCGCACTGTGTCAGCGTGCGTGCGTGCGTGCGTGTGTGTGTGCGCGCAGTATACCTGTCTGCACGCGGGGTTGCATTTAGCTGCGTTTGATGGGAAGGAAGGATCCTGCTATTGAGAGCTTAGCTGGGATTAACCAAATGTAAGTTGCAGTAAAGGGTGAACACGCCACGCCTTTCATGTTTCCGAGAACTAAACCCTCACAAGTCACCCAAATCCACCAAAACTCTGGGATGGCTCTAATTAGTGAGTTAAGTGTTAGAAGATAAGGGCGCACTGTGTCCCAAGAGAAGGAGGAGAAGAAGGAAGGGTGCGGGGGGTGGGTGGATGGGGAGCGTGGGGGGGGGGGGGTGTTGTTGCAGGCTGGTTAACCTTGTCTCCAGTCATGGAGTCTCCTTTCTGATGGATCTCCAGGGACCCAACCATGTCTGCATGGCTTGGCCGCTTAGGGGTGAGGTATGCAGTGCTAGCACCGCTGAGTAGCAGCACAGCACTTTACAAAGGGGAAAGTGGGGTGATAGTGATACACGTGTGTCCAGGCAAGGGGGTGTGGGTGGTAGGCGAGACATCAGGTTTGGGGCAAGAGCAACACTTATAAGGATGGGTACTCGCCTGTATAGCCACCCTCAGCTTGCGGACAGCCAGATTGTCAGCATCCTACCATTTATGACAGGCCACACGTTAGAATACTTTGTACCCTTTGAGCCGCCGTAGGCTCGCCCCAATTATGACCCTCCATGGCCACCGTTTGAAAGCGAATGTGGGGTGAAAGGGGAGGCTCAAAAGGTGGAGCGGCAGATGGGAAATGTGAAAGGAAGCAAGCAGACGCGAGAAGGACTTTTCTGTGAATCCTTTATTGAAATAAAGTAGCATTTATTTGCTGAACCGCGTTCGTGTATTATACCGCGGGTACCCTATTCCAAACAGTCAGGGACGGTGTCAGGGCCTTTCAACTTTTTCAATAGAAAAAGGCCCCCAAACCTCAACGGGCCCCCAACAATTGCCCCCATGTTGGTAGTCGGCAGTCTTATTATTATTATTATTATTTGCACTTGTAGTGTGCCGAAAGCCCACAGGCATCAGGGCGCAAGACGGAAAGAAAGATCAGATAGTGAACATCAAACGGTGAAAGCGCCCAAAGAGGGATCAACCAAAAACCATGGTTTAAACTCCCTCATGGCACAGAAATATATTACTTTCATTCTAGGGGCTTTAAAGGAGCACTTTGCAGCGCTTGCGTTACCGTTACAAGCTGGTTTGCTGGAGCCATTACTTTCCCTTGGGCTATACAGAGATGTTCTTATCACCTCCTCGACTTTTAACACTGGTTTCTCCACATCAGCCCCTTGCTGACAAAGAAGGAGTCATGGCTTTTCAGTGTGCACTCAGTGTTTGAGCTACCCGTCGGCTGGCCGTCTTGTGTTAATCGACGGCTATTAACCCGAGGCTGTATTTCTTCACCTCCATTATACGGGTGCCTCAGACTATTGTTTTCCCTGCTTAAAGCTAGCGGGGGGTGGGGGGGTTCAACCATCATGTTGAAACGGGCCCCCAAGACATGTGGCACATCTTCCGCTGGGCCTGCAAACACTGCACTTCAGACTATGCCCCTTAACCTTATTGGGACTGGCAACAGCTTATATATTGATCCCAGATGCCAGCCCAGGTTTTGAACACCCTCCATATGGAGTATGATTTAAGCACTCTTCCGGCTCAGAGAAGAGACAACCATCACACTCTGTGTCGCTCACTCGCTACTCCTTCAGGCTGAGGAGAGCTTAGGCTGTAAGCATCATACCCATGGGCTGGGTGCCCTCTTCTTTCTTCTTCTTGCTGATGGATCGTATCCATCAGGGGTGATTACTGGATACCGAGGCTTGAGCCGCATTACTCCATCTTCTCGGGTTGAGTGTGTAGTGGTGGGTTAGGATTCTTCATGGTCTGTGTGGACTTGTCACAGTAGGGCAGGTTTCACAGGGTCTTCTCCGTGATGGGTGCTGGGTGCCCTTCTGGCTAGGACTAGTTTGGGATTTTGTCACGCTTTACATTCAGAAGCCTGGCTTTTGACCTAGGTTTCAAGCCCCCTCCTGATTCTAGCATCCTTGGTTTGGACCGAGTAGCTGTAAAGTGGCCCTGTTTGTCCCGTTGCATGCTTGGACTTGGAGTTTCGTTGCTCGCATTGTATGGGCCTACAAGTCCCAGCACTCAATGGGAAAAATAAGGACCTTCTCGGGGTGTCACATATAACACGGGAACTTGACAGATAAGTAATCCCCTTCTGGCTCTGGACAGCCCGGGCTTTGAGGCCCCTTCTGGCTCTGGACAGCCCGGGCTTTGAGGCCCCTTCTGGCTCTGGACAGCCCGGGCTTTGAGGCCCCTTCTGGCTCTGGACAGCCCGGGCTTTGAGGCCCCTTCTGGCTCTGGACAGCCCGGGCTTTGAGGCCCCTTCTGGCTCTGGACAGCCCAGGCTTTGAGGCCCCTTCTGGCTCTGGACAGCCCGGGCTTTGAGGCCTCTTCTGGCTCTGGACAGCCCGGGCTTTGAGGCCCCTTCTGGCTCTGGACAGCCCGGATTTGAGGCCCCTTCTGACGTTGGGCAGCTTCTGAACTTGCAAGCGCCACTTCTGAGCAGGCTTAGTTTTAAGCCCCCTTCTCACTCTTGGTAGACTGGACTCTGAGCCCCCTTCTCACTCTGGGCTTCCAGGGTTTTGAGACCCATCTGGTTCTGGGGAGCCTGGGATTTGAGCACCTGTCTGACCTCCGACAGACTATGTTTTGGGCCCCATTCTGACACTGTGCTGTTCAGGCCTAGGGCACCCTTTTGACTTAGGGCAGACCATGTTTTAAGGCCCTTTCCTACACTGGACAGCCCCGGCTTTGAGCCCCCTTTTGACACTGGAAAGCCGGGGCTTTGAGCCCCCTTCTGTCACTGGATAGCCAGGGCTTTGAGCCCCCTTTTGACACTGGACAGCCAGGGCTTTGAGCCCCCTTTTGACACTGGACAGCCCAGGCTTTGAGCCCCCTTCTGACACTGGAAAGCCGGGGCTTTGAGCCCCCTTCTGTCACTGGATAACCAGGGCTTTGAGCCCCCTTTTGACACTGGACAGCCCAGGCTTTGAGCCCGCATCTGACATCGGACAGCCCGGGCTTTGAGCCCCCTTCTGACACTGGAAAGCCGAGGCTTTGAGCACCCTTCTGACACTGGAAAGCCGGGGCTTTGAGCCCCCTTCTGACACTGGAAAGCCGGGGCTTTGAGCCCCCTTCTGACACTGGATAGCCAGGGCTTTGAGCCCCCTTTTGACACTGGACAGCCAGGGCTTTGAGCCCCCTTTTGACACTGGACAGCCCAGGCTTTGAGCCCCCGTCTGACATCGGACAGCCTGGGCTTTGAGCCCCCTTCTGACACTGGAAAGCCGGGGCTTTGAGCCCCCTTCTGTCACTGGATAGCCAGGGCTTTGAGCCCCCTTCTGTCACCGGACAGCCAGGGCTTTGAGCCCCCTTTTGACACTGGACAGCCCAGGCTTTGAGCCCGCGTCTGACATTGGACAGCCCGGGCTTTGAGCCCCCTTCTGACACTGGAAAGCCGGGGCTTTGAGCCCCTTCTGACACTGAACAGCCGGGGCTTTTGAGCCCCCTTCTTACACCGGACAGCCCGGGCTTTCAGCCCCCTATGAATCAGGACAGCCGGGGCTTTGAGCCCCCTTCTGACACTGGAAAGCCATTGTGACCCTGAGCTGCCAGACCTGGGGAACACCTTTTGGCTGAGGTCAGACCAGCTTTTAAGCTTCTTCTGACTCTGAGCTGCCCAGGCCCAGAGCACCCTTCTGACATTGGACAGACTAGGGTTTGAGAACTCTCTCGCCCCCTCCTCACACGGGGCTGTCAGGACATAGAGCACTTCTGAGGGCAAACTAACTTTTAAGTATCCTGACTCTGGCCCACCAGGCTATGAATTCACAGCTGTGGAGGCAGGCAGCGGGAAGCGGCCCCCACACCTCTCCGGAAGTAGGCTATGCCCTCCAATGAGTCTTCCCGCAGCAAGGAAGCCCACACCTGTGTGAGACAATGCCCGATGACGGATGGACCCCCCCACCCCTCACCACCACTGTGCCCGGTAGACACAACCAGCAGAATGCGTGTTTCTCTGCGCAGCTGATTACATCAGTCTAGGCTCCAGAGGCCCGCATACGGGGAGTGAAGCGGAAACTAGCGAAGGACTCGCATCCAGGGGTTAAGTCTGAAAATTGCTCGCAAGTGGCGATAACGTGAACTCTCTGCCTCTCCCGCCAATTTAACCTCGCCCTCTTGTCATGTGAGGATCCAGTCAAGCACTCAACAAAGACTGTTAATCTGTGTAACATTTCCAGCCCTCGGGCAGCCCCTCGGCGAGCGGCGCGGCACAGAAGCCAGGATCTGAGCTTCCAACCCCTTCATTACGGGCTCACGTTCAATCTGGCTGCAGAGCTAGTGCCAAGCGAGCCCGAGAAAAGCCTGCACAAACCCGCCAGGCCATGGACAGGTTTCCCATCAGCAAGAGAGTGCAACAACCCAGGATACAGGAAGTGCAGAAATTACTCAAGGATGCAGCACTGGCAGGATTCCATTCCTGGGATACTCACCTGATCCCTGGGAAATGTACCCAATTCCCCACATGGGATAGACGCCCATGACCATACCTGGAGGATCCACCAGGGTTGCATGATCCATCCCTGGGAGATCCACTAGGTTTGCATGATCCATCCCTGGGAGATACACCAGGGTTGCATGATCCATCCCTGGGAGATCCACCAGGGTTGCACGATCCATCCCTGGGAGATCCACCAGGGTTGCATGATCCATCCCTGGGAGATACACCAGGTTTGCATGATCCATCCCTGGGAGATCCACCAGGGTTGCACGATCCATCCCTGGGAGATCCACCAGGTTTGCATGATCCATCCCTGGGAGATACACCAGGGTTGCATGATCCATCCCTGGGAGATCCATCAGGGTTGCACGACCCATCCCTGGGAGATCCACCAGGGTTGCATGATCCATCCCTGGGAGATCCACCAGATTTTCACGAGCCATCCCTGGGAGATCCACCGGGTTTGCACGATCCATCCCTGGTAGATCCACTGGGTTTGCATGATCCATCCCTGGGAGATCCACCAGGGTTGTACGATCCATCCTTGGGAGATCCCCCAGGGTTGCATGATCCATCCCTGAGGTATTCGCTGGGATTGCATGATTTATCCCTGAGAGTGTGACAAATCGAATTCCGTCAATCAGCCCCACACCTCTAGTGCACCAGAAGGGATCAAAACAGATTGGAAACACAAGCAAATTATAAACCTCCTTGTCCAATTTTGGTAACGTAGACATAACATCAGGCTTATCGCTGCAAGGTCGTGGATTGTTGGTTAGTTGCAACACAGTGAAAATACAATTATTATCCCGTGACAAAAGCCTCTGTCCATTCAAGGTTGTATTCAAATATCGACTTTTTTATTATCACAAAATACTGTTCTAGCACACTACAAAATACAACCCACTCTGTAAAGGAATGCAGAGGACAGAAAGTCTCATAGAAGGAAAAGGGATGCACTCGGGATACTGACAGAAGGGTACCCGGTAAAGTAATTAATCGCAATAGTTCAAGAATACTTGGATTCAACACAAAGGGAGCAATAGGTCATACAATGTGCACCCCCCTCACTGCTCCACCATGCCTCTCTGAGAGAATCCACCACACTACATCCACCAGACCGACCAGAACTCCATATGCAAACATGCTCATGATCCCCAGAGTCAAAAGAGCCAGAGCAGGCAGGATCAGCTTCCCGTACCTAGCAGCACTGCATTGGAATGCCCTGCCACCACCCCTGAGAGCAGAAGTCTCTCACCTAGCATTCCGTAAGTCGCTGAAAACTATGCTCTTCAACTAAAACTCATCCAAGACAGAAACTCTACTCATTCTCATGCTGTAGCTAATATCTGTATCTGAGTGCGTATAGAGTGCAAAGAGAATGTACCAGAAACTCAGAAAGTAACTGTACTCCTGATATGTTTTCCATCACATGTATGTAACTTTTTCGTAACTAAGTCTGCCACAAGTAACAGTGCCGCAATGCCTTTGGGCTGCATGTGTGCTATATAAATGTAAAAAATAAAATAAAGTCCCTAGGGGGCTTCGGAGAAGGACCAGGAGGACAGAACCACGATGTACTGTGTGCTGGTAGAAGTTCTTGGTGATCGACTGTGTAAAGTCAGTTGCTGGGCACTTTGCAGATTCTGCGACAGAGTTCAACATGGGAGACAGCTGTGGGTATCAGGCGACAGGCAGTTCAGCGAGCGAGGCTAGATGGACGGCTGCAGGCTGGTCTACAAGCGGCTTTGGGTCAGGAATCATCTCAGTGCTGGTGAGCAGGACTGAAGTACTGGTCGAGGCATCTCGAACGGCATGAGCGAATCTGATGCAACAACACTTAGTGGTGCAGTCGCTTGCAGTTCGAGGGGCTCCACTGGCTCTAAAATGTCCTTTAATGCAGACTTTGGTGGATGATTGTCAATCCACTCCTCATAGCTTCTTCACTGGTCTTGTGTCGTCCTGTAAGGGGGATGGCACAAAGCTGAGGAGAGTGTCGAAGGCAACTACCTTGTCCTTGGTTCGGTTCAGAGACTCTTTCGCACTTCCCACCTATGAAGCTTGCTGCAGAGCCTAGCAGGGCATGTTGTGTACTGACTGGCTACCGGTTCTGGAGCTGCTGGAGGGTTCTCTGAATACAGCATCTTCCTGTGTTCCCTGGCAGATGTTTAGGGGAGGGATCTTGCTGCCCTCTTGGATGTCCTGGCCTTCCTTCACTGGCAGAAGATGTAAGGCAGACTGTACCTTCAGCCAGAGTACAATCCAGAGTTCTTCTTGCTGTTTCTGTTCAAGCCTTCCCATTATCTGTCGAAAAGAGGGGCTCAGCCCTATTTTAAAGCCAAGTGGGCCACAGTGATTGGTGTACACTAAACCTACCTTAATGAAGGTCACCACCAACAATCTCCTGTACTTGTGAGGTCATAACCAGAGTGCTTTGCAACAGAAAATCTAAAGGGGTGAACACATGTAATACTAAGTCCCACCCTTCTTCATGTCTGTTGTGGATCAAAGGGTACCCCTAGTTAATGGAGCTCTGATTTAAGCAGCAGGTCTCCCTTGAAGCTGCAGCAAGACCAGGCTTTTGGTCGCCGCAAAACCACATACTTGTACCTTCTGAATGGGGTCCCCCTGAGGGGATGACTACTGTAAACAGCTGCCCCAGACATGACATTTCACTGCCCTTGATACTAAGGTGCGGGAGCTGGCTTCAGGTTGACACAGTGCATGTCATATGTTGTTGGGGTTTCCTGTCTCTTTTGTTAGTCCTGCGAACAGGCCGCATGTGGGCCTGTTTGAATTAACTCTGATAAGTATGCAAATCTGTCACCGGCTGCTAACAAAGGACACGCGGATCCATGGAGCCTTTGTTAGTTAATTAGTCTGGCCATGGCAGAAGGAAGGTTTTGCCCTCTCACTTCTGAGATGCCTTCATGTTCTCTTGGCTGTCATATCCCAACTAAATATGACAAGGGGGATGGCACTGGTAGTCTGTGTGCACTCAGAGTGCACAGGTCTCTTGTATGTGGTGCGGTGAGCATAGGAAAATGTGTGTGGATTAGCCCTACACATTTTCCGGAGGTTCATATACCATCATTACATTTCTTTGAACATTTCAAATACCCAGGTGAGAGCAAACCCACTTTGCGGATGGTCGAATTCCTCACAGGGAGATCCACCATGGTTCCATGATCCATCTCTGGGAGATCCCCCAAGGGTTGCACAAATCATTCCTGGGAGAGCCACCAGTGTTGCATGATCCATCACCGGGAGAGCACCCAGGGTTGCATGATCTACCCCTGGGAGATCCACCAGGGTCACATGATCCATCATGGGAGGATCCATCAGGGTTGCATGATCCATCCCTGTGAGATCCACTGGGTTTGCATGATCCATCCCTGAGAGATCCACCAGGGTTGCATGATCCATCATGGGAGGATCCATCAGGGTTGCATGATCCATCCCTGTGAGATCCACTGGGATTGCACGATCCATCCCTGAGAGATCCACCAGGGTGGCATGATCCATCCCTGTCAGATCCACTGAGGTTGCATGATCCATCACTGAGAGCTCCACCAGGGTTGCAAGATCCATCCCTGAGGGATCCACCAGGGTTGCATGATCCATCATGGGAGTATCCACCAGGGTTGCTTGATCCATCCCTGTGAGATGCACCATGTGCATGATCTCTCACTGAGAGATCCACCCGGGTTGCACGATCCATCCCTGGAATATTTGTTATGGTTCTTTGGACACACACCTAGGCTCTATTCGTGGGACACACACCAGGGCTGGGACATACGCAAAGGCTCTGCTGCTTGGTAATGCACCTGGGTTATATTCCTGTGTCACACACCCAAACTCTATTGCTTAAACACACACCTGGGTTTTATTTCTGGGTCACACACCCAGGCTCTACTGCATGTACACACACCTAGGCCCTATTTCTGGTACATAGACCTAGAGTCTTTTTCTGGGACACAGACCCAGACTGTATTCCTCAGGCTCACACCTAGGCTGCATTCCTATAATACGCATCTACGCCAATGCCAAAGACATACAGTTGGCTCTGTCCCTGGGACACATATTAAGGTTCCAACATGCATAGACTATGTTCCTGGTTCACACACCAATCCTCCACCTTATGGGAAACACAAATAGGCACTATCCCTTAAAGGCGTAGCAAGGCTCTATTCACCGGGCATACACCTGCGCTCTATTTCAGTGACACACGCCTATATTCTGTTCCTGGGATAGACACATGGGCTCTGTTCCTGGGACATGCACCTTGGCTCTCTTCTTGGAACACATAACTAGCCTCTATGCCTAGAACACACACCTGGGTTATATTCCTGTGCCAAACACACAGACTCTACACCTTGAAAACACACTCAGGCTCTACCGCTGGGTGACACACCAGGGCTCTTTTCCTGGGACACACACCTAGTCCCTCTTCTTGGGATTCACACTTGAGCTCTGTTCCTGGGTCACACCCCCAAGCTCTATTGCTTGAACACCCACCTGGGTTCTATTCCCGGGTCTCACACCCAGACTCTAGTCCTGGGGGACACACCAGGGCCCTTTTCCTGGGGGAGGACACCTAGCCCCTATTCTTGGGACTCACACCTGAGCTCTGTCCCTGGGTCACACCCCCAAGCTCTATTGCTTGAACGCCAACCTGGGTTCTATTCCTGGGTCTCACACCCAGACTCTACTCCTGGGGGACACACCAGGGCTCTTTTCCTGGGGGGCACACCTAGCCTCTATTCTTGGGACACCCACCTGAACTCTATTCCTGGGTCTCACACCCAGACTCTACTCCTTGGACACGCACCAAAGCTCTTTTCCTGGGTCTCACACCCAGACTCTACTCTTGGGTGACACACCAGGCCTCTTTTCCTGGGACACACACCTAGCCTCTATTCTTGGGACACCCACCTGAGCTCTATTCCTGGGTCTCACACCCGGACTCTACTCCTGGGTGACACCCCAGGGCTCTTTTCCTGGGACACACAACTAGCCTCTATTCTTGGGACACGCACCTGAGCTCTATTCCTGAGTCTCAGATCCAGACTCTACTCCTAGGACACACACCTGAGCTCTGTTCCTGGGTCACACCCCCAAGTTCTATTGCTTGAACACCCACCTGGGTTCTATTCCTGGGTCTCACACCCAGATTCTACTCCTGGATGACACCCCAGGGCTCTTTTCCTGGGACACACACCTAGCCTCTTTTCTTGGGACACCCACCTGAGCTCAATCCCTGGGTCTCACACCCAGACTCTACTCCTGGGTGACACACAAGGGCTCTTTTCCTGGGGGACACACCTAGCCTCTATTCTTGGGACACCCACTTGAGCTCTATTCCTGGGTCTCACACCCAGACTCTACTCCTGGGTGACACACCAGGGCTCTTTTCCTGGGACACACACCTAGCCTCAAATCTTGGGAAACGCACCTGAGCTCTATTCCTGGGTCTCAGACCCAGACTCTACTCCTTGGACAAGCACCTGAGCTCTGTTCCAGGGTCGCACCCCCAAGTTCTATTGCTTGAACACCCACCTGAGTTCTATTCCTGAGTCCCACACCCAGACTCTACTCCTGGGTGACACCCCAGGGCTTTTTTCCTGGGACACACACCTAGCCTCTATTCTTGGGACACCCACCTGAGCTCTATTCCTGGGTCTCAAACCCAGACTCTACTCCTTGGACACACACCTGAGCTCTATTCCTGGGTCACACCCCCAAGCTCTATTGCTTGAACACCTACCTGGGTTCTATTCCTGGGTCTCACACCCAGACTCTACTCCTGGGTGACACACCAGGGCTCTTTTCCTGGGGGAGGACACATAGCCCCTATTCTTGGGGGACACACCGGAGCTCTGTTCCTGGGTCACACCCCCAAGCTCTATTGCTTGAACACCCACCTGAGTTCTATTCCTGGGTCCCACACCCAGACTCTACTCCTGGGTGACACACCAGCGCTCTTTTCCTGGGGGGGACACCTAGCCTCTATTCTTGGGACACCCCCCTGAACTCTATTCCTGGGTTTCACACCCAGGCTCTACTCCTTGGACACACACCTGGGCTCTATTCCTGGGTCTCACAGATGAGCTCTCTTCCTGTAGCACACATCTGGACTCTGTGCTTGGGACCCACACCAGGGCATTTGTTCTTGGCTACACATCTAGCCTCTTTTCCTGGAACACGCATCTGCAGGGGAGTTGCTAGATCTGGAAAAGACCCGGGGCTAAGCTGATGTCGGAACTGTTGGGACTGGGGGCTAGCTAGACTTTTGGCTGTAGCTCCTGAGATTCTATCCGGGGCTACAACCAAAAGATCAGGGGCTATAGCCCCCTTAGCCCCCCCCCTAGCAACACCCCTGCGCATCTGGGCTCTCTTCCTGGGACACACACCTAAATTCTATTCCAGACATGCCCAGCAAGGGTCTGCGCACTCGTGATGGACACCCGTAGCGCGCACACCTGAACCCTATTCCTGTAGGGATGTCTCGGGCATGGTGAGACATGGCCCCTTACACATGTTTGCCCTGGCCCGGCAGCACTACCAGCAGAAGAAGCAGGAACTCTCCTTTGAGTTTATGGGCAGAGGAACCCGAACTCATTTTCAAGGCAGTAATCAAGCGAGAGGCTACTACATGTCCCTCATTTATCATCAACAGACACCATTATACACCAGTAACTGGCCCTAGTTGGAATTGGAACCTTCTATTTGTGGCTTTATGTTAGTGCAGAAGAGGGTCAAACACCCACATGCCATCAGTAAAAACAATTTGGAACTGGTTGGCTAGAATTCCTTCCAGGGTAAGCGGAGCATCCGCGCCTCCGATTGAGGTTAACTCGAGAGCATGCCTACGTCCCTATTAGGTGGCAAGCACCTCACTGGCACTCTCAGCGACTCCAAGCAGTGCCATCCATCATTGCCAAGCCTGGAAAGAACTCAACCAATGAGAGGACAGGGCCACCTCTGCCGAATAAATGGCCATTTCCTTAGCCCCCTGCACCGCCTAATGCTACCCCAAGAGCAGGCATACATCACATTTGGATTCAAATTCAACGTTAATATTTCCATATGGTGTCTACTAGATCCAGTTGATGATGTGTGGGTTTGTGTACTGCTTCTGAACCGCTTCAAAGACAGTCTTAATGGTGATTATTCACATTCTTCTCTTCCCAACCATACACCTGCAGACATGGCATGAAAGCTCCACTCTTCCCCTTCCAACCACTGCTCCTCTCTCCCTCACGCCTCTTCACCCTTATTTCCTTCACCCGCCTCTACCCCTCACAACCCATCAGCGCCTCACTCTTCACAGAGCCTCTTCATAGCGCCAATTCCAGTTGAGTTCTTGTATAGCCCCTACTCAGGTTGGTCGCCGTTTTATAATGGATGCAGACAGGCAGGAGGAGATCCGCACACAATGCTGGTAATGTGGGGAAACCCACTCTCCGGTTCCCAAAGTACACACCTGCACCCACAACAGTTTGACAGAGCACGAACAGCCATATTTAGCAAACATGTGAGGTATTCTACAAAATGTAATGTCAAAATGAAGGAAGGAAACACACTGTGAATTGAGATGTGAGAATACGACTAACGTGATGAAACAAAATACATTAATACCATCTTTCAAAGGCGCCCCTGTTCTGTGAATCTGAGAGATGCGCCTGAGTTCAACGCTTGAAAAAAGACTCCCTCCTTTTTTAATGGAGCGAATCCCTGCTTCACTTAATGGAGCCACTCTCTGCTTCACTTAATGAAGCGAATCCCTTCTTCACTTAATGGAGCGAATCCCTGCTTCACTTAATGCAGCGACTCTCTGCTTCACTTACTGAAGCGACTCTCTGCTTCACTCAATGTAGTGACTCTCTGCTTCACTTAATGGAGCGATTCTGCTTCACTTAATGGAGCGACTCTGCTTCACTTAAAGGAGCGACTCTCTGCGTCACTTAATGGAGCGACTCTGCTTCACTTAATGGAGTGACTCTCTGCTTCACATAACGGAGCGACTCTCTGCTTCACTTAATGGAGCAACTCTGCTTCACTTAATGGAGCGACTCTCTGCTTCACATAATGGAGCGACTCTCTGCTTCACTTAGTGGAGCGACTCTGCTTCACTTAATGGAGCGACTCTCTGCTTCATATAATGGAGAGACTCTGCTTCACTTAATGGAGCGACTCTGTGTGACTTAATGGAGCGACTCTGCTTCACTTAATGGAGCGACTCTGCTTCACTTTATGGAGCGACTCTGCTTCACTTAATGGAGAGATTTCTGCTTCACTCAATGGAGCGACTCTCTGCTTCACTTAATGGAGCGACTCTCTGCTTCACTTAATGGAGCGAATCCCTGCTTCACTTAATGGAGCGATGTGACTCTCTCCTTCACTTAATGGAGAGACTCTGTGCTTCATTTAATGGAGCAACATGACTCTCTGCTTCATTTAATGGAGCGACTCTGCTTGATGTAAAGGAGTGACTCTCTGCTTCACTTAACATAGTGACACTCTGCTTCACTTAATGGAGCACTCTCTGCTTCACTCAATATAGCGACTCTCTGCTTCACTTAATGGAGCGACTCTCTGCTTCACTTAATGGAGCGATTCTGCTTCACTTAATGGAGCGACTCTCTGCTTCACTTAATGGAGTTACTCTCTGATTCACTTAATGTTGCAACTCTCTGCTTCACTTAATGGAGCAATGTGACTATCTGCTTCACTTAATAGAGTGACTCTTCTTGACTTAAGGGGGTGACGCTCTGCTTCACTTAATGGAGCAATGCGACTCTCTCCTTCACTTAATGAAGCGACTCTCTGCTTCACTTAATGGAGAAACTTGACTCTCTGCTCCACTTAATGGAGCGACTCTGCTTGACTTAAGGGAGTGACTCTCTGCTTCACTTAATGGAGCGACTCTCTGCTTCACTTAATGGAGCGACTCTCTGCTTCACTCAATGTAGTGACTCTCTGCTTCACTTAATGGAGCGACTCTGCTTCACTTAATGGAGCGACTCTCTGCTTCACTTAATGGCGCGACTCTCTGCTTCACTTAATGGAGCAACGTGACTCTGCTTGACTTAATGGAGCGACTGCTTGACTTAAGGGAGTGACTCTCTCCTTCACTTAATGGAATGATGCAACTCTCTCCTTCACTTAATGGAGCGACTCTCTGCTTCACTTAATGGAGCAACGTGACTCTCTGCTTCACTTAATGGAGCTACTCTGCTTGACTTAAGGGATTGACTCCCTGCTTCACTTAACATAGTGACTCTCTGCTTCAGTTAATGGAGCAACTCTCTGCTTCACTTAATGGAGCAACGTGACCCTGCTTCACTTAATGGAGCGACTCTGCTTGACTTAAGGGAGTGACTCTCTGCTTCACTTAACATAGTGACTCTCTGCTTCACTTAATGGAGAGACTCTGCTTCACTCAATGTAGCGACTCTCTGCTTCACTAAATGTAGCGACTCTCTCCTTCACTTAATGGAGCGACTCTCTGCTTCACTTAATGGAGCGACTCTGCTTGACTTAAGGGAGTGACTCTCTGCTTCACTTAACATAGTGACTCTCTGCTTCACTCAATGTAGCGACTCTGCTTCACTCAATGGAGCGACTCTCTGCTTCACTCAATGTAGCGACTCTCTGCTTCACTTAATGGAGCGACTCTCTGCTTCACTTAATGGAGCGACTCTGCTTCACTCAATGTAGTGACTCTCTGCTTCACTTAATGGAGCGACTCTGCTTCACTTAGTGGATCGACTCTCTGCTTCACTTAATGGAGCGACTCTCTGCTTCACTTAATGGAGCAACGTGACTCTCTTCTTCACTTAATGGAGCGACTCTGCTTGACTTAAGGGAGTGACTCTCTCCTTCACTTAATGGAGTGATGCGACTCTCTCCTTCACTTAATGGAGCGACTCTCTGCTTCACTTAATGGAGCAACGTAACTCTCTGCTTTACTTAATGGAGCGACTCTGCTTGACTTAAGGGAGTGACTCTCTGCTTCACTTAACAAAGTGACTCTCTGCTTCCCTTAATGGAGCAACGTGACTCTCTGCTTCACTTAATGGAGCGACTCTGCTTGACTTAACAGAGTGACTCTCTCCTTCACTTAATGGAGTGATGCAACTCTCTCCTTCACTTAATGGAGCGACTCTCTGCTTCACTTAATGGAGCGACTCTGCTTGACTTAAGGGAGTGGCTCTGCTTCACTTAACATAGTGACTCTCTGCTTCACTTAATGGAGAGACTCTCTGCTTCACTCAATGTAGCGACTCTCTGCTTCACTCAATGTAGCGACTCTCTCCTTCACTTAATGGAGCGACTTTGCTTGACTTAAGGGAGTGACTCTGCTTCACTTAACATAGTGACTCTCTGCTTCACTTAATGGTGAGACTCTCTGCTTCACTCAATGTAGCGACTCTCTGCTTCACTCAATGTAGCGACTCTCTCCTTCACTTAATGGAGCGACTCTCTGCTTCACTTAGTGGAACAACTCTCTGCTTGACTTAATGGAGCGACTCTGCTTGAGTTAAGGGAGTGACTCTCTGCTTCACTTAACATAGCGACTCTCTGCTTCACTTTGCTTCACTTAATGGAGCGACTCTCTGCTTCACTCAATGTAGCGACTCTCTGCTTCACTCAATGGAGCGACTCTCTGCTTCACTCAATGGAGCGACTCTGCTTCACTTAATGGAGCGACTCTCTGCTTCACTCAATGTAGCGACTCTCTGCTTCACTTAATGGAGCGACTCTGCTTCACTTAATGGAGCGACTCTCTGCTTCAATTAATGGAGCGACTCTGCTTCACTTAATGGAGCGACTCTCTGCTTCACTTAATGGAGCAACGTGACTCTCTGCTTCACTTAATGGAGCGACTCTCTGCTTCACTTAATGGAGCAACGTGACTCTCTGCTTCACTTAATGGAGCGACTCTGCTTCACTTAATGGAGCAACATGACTCTCTGCTTCACTTAATGGAGCAACGTGACTCTCTGCTTCACTTAATGGAGCGACTCTGCTTCACTTAATGGAGCAACATGACTCTCTGCTTCACTTAATGGAGCGACTCTGCTTCACTTAATGGAGCAACATGACTCTGCTTCACTTAATGGAGCAACATGACTCTCTGCTTCACTTAATGGAGGGACTCTATTCACTCAATGAAGCGAGAGTGCACTAGGATCATAAGCTGTGACCCTTGGGCGAGGAGCGGTGCCAGACGAATCAGAAACTGAAGCTCGTGGCCCTGGAAAGATGCCTGGGCTGCTTGGAGGCAGGCACCTGGCATCCAGTGCCAGCTGCATATGAGTCAGGAACGGTGCTCAAGCCAAGCTATGCACTCTGCTTGGTCTTGCTGTCACGGGAGCTGCCAGATAAGCTGCTTCAAAATTGAGGGGTGCTGGTTTGCCTCTGGGACCCCCCACTGGTCCTGGCTTAGACCAGGCACCCAGAGACCTCTAAACGAGCGCCTTGATCCGTGCATTGGAGATCCTGAGGAGGCCCTGCCCCTGTGATCCCTGACACGCAAAACCAGACACCCAAGCCCTTCTAAAAGCTGGGTCGGCCGCAAGAGCCGGCTTGCCCACGGGTTTCTGGGTTTTGGCCCTCGGCCCTCAGTTGCCTGAGACACCTGCAGTTTGATGGAGGGGATGGCAGGCTTGGCGCCATTTGAGCGGCACCTTTCGTGGCGAGGCATGCTCAGCGGTTTTGTTCCTTTTGCTTTTGACGCCGTGCCTGGATGGGAGGCGGCTCGTCCCCCTGGTGCCCGCGCTGCCTTGCTGTGCTGCGCATGCGCAGACACTGCTTGCAGATCTCTTCCAGATGCTCCATGGCGGTCCTTGTGGACTACTGAGAGTTTGCCTTCAGGTCCTTAAGATCACATGGAGAGTATCCGCTTGGCGCGCAGGCCGCGGCCGGCCAGCATATTCCCACCCCAAATCTGTCCTGGTTCCACTCTCACACCCCTCCCCTTGCCCCCCTTCATTTCCTGGACAATGTCACAACTAATCAGGAAACATTGGCTCTGGCTGGCATTCCCTGTAGACCAGTCCTGCAGTGGGAGCAATGGGATGGGATGCACGCCTTGTCAGGAGGGGCCTCGAGTAGCAGAGATGGGGAGTGACTAGCTACTGGCATCACATGACTAGATCCGAGCACCAGTTTCCAGCTGTGACCATTTTATGGCCAGGTAGTACCATTATGGCAGTGCCTAGCAAATCCTGACACACAAGCCAAAACCTTTGGCTTTGCCAACGCTTGTTTTGATGAGTCTCGAGGACAGTCTGATGCAGTTTCCGACATCTGATGCCCACAGACCAGTATGTTTGTGCCCCACAGGCAGATCATTTGATGGCAATATCCAGTGGCGCCCTGGTTGCACAAGCAGACAAGTGGCAGCAAACTATTCATTTGTATTAATTGCCTGGCACTGTGCAGCTGCTCAATGGATCCCTCCTTTCTCAAGAATTAACATTTGTAAATTACAAAAATCTTCATGCCGGTGTCAATGGCCACTTAGAAAGTCAAAACACACAATTTCAAATTAGTTCACATCAGCAGAGAAAACCAAAGATACAGGATCGCAATGGTACACAAAGAACACATCTGCGCCTCACCACTCCCCTCCACCGAGTCTGTCTTTGAGGCGTCAGGCACAACCCCCGAAGCCAACAGGCATTTGAAGAGAGAGACTTTCATTGGCCAGGTAACCAAGCCCCGCTCTCTACCTTTCTTGCCACCATGCTCTGTCCTCCATTCCGACGTCATATTGTTTTAATGTCTCCCATTTCCCCGGTTAAAAGGGGCATGACGAGCAGCAAAATGGTTTCTCTCCTCTGCAATGTCTAATGGCTAAATGGTAAAGTGTGCACCTTTCAGTCTCTCGCGAGTTTGCTCACGCAAAATAGCGACATTTTTAAGGAGTCCAATGTGCAGACAAATTTAAACTAGCATTGGCAATGCCAACAGATTGGGCCTTTGTGTAGGAATGGGAAAGGCACTTGCCAGGCACTGCCGTGGTGGTATTAACTGGCTATTGACTCTAGCAGGTGCAAAATGGTGCAAGTACCTGGACATTAATAGCAGTGCCTGGCAAATGGCTAATACTTACACCCAAGACAAAGCAAGATGTAGGCTTTGCCAACGCTTGTGCGTGCATAGTGCTTATAAAGCCAGTGGCTGAAGGCAGACCTGGTTGAGACATTTCTATTACACGAATACAGTGTATACAACCCCAATTAAGTTATTAACTCTCAAAACACTGCTTTCAAAAAACACTGGCAGGCGCTTCTGAGTGCAAAGTTTGATGGCAAGTCTTGAATTAAAGTGAGCTCAAAGAGTTCCTATGAGGAGGTGTTTTGGGTGGGAAGGGGCAGGAACTGGGTGGGAATGACCATTGGGATTAGGGTGGCTATGGGCAGTCAATGGGTGGGCAAATAACCAAACGACACCTTCAAGCTTTGCGTCCCTCCTCATATGCCATTTCTTCCTAGCTGCACTCTAATGTAATTGTTTTGGGTTGTCAGTGATCCTAAAGGGCCACCTAATTACCCAAACTAGACATGACACTAAATAAAAGCAAAAGTAATATTTGTCCCACCTACCAGTCATTAGTTATGGAAACTCCACATATCAGCCAAAACTATTGCTGTGGAGTACAGCTGGGAGGGATTTGGGATGAAAGGAGGGGCACACAGCCTGTGGTCATTATTTGGTTGTGTACCCACTCATTGACTGTCTATGGGCATGCTACTCCCTAGGGGCATTCCCACCCACTACCTGCTCCTCCCTCCCGAAACCAGCCCCACCCCTCACTCCCCACCCTCAGCGCTATCCAACATCAAACATAGCACTGTGTAGGGCCTACCAGAGTTATATCTTAGCAGACATCTGCGAATTCATGGCTTAATTGTCACTTTAAATGAGTGCTAAGTGTATTAAAAATGTTGTTACAAAGTGTGCCTTTGGCCACTTGATTGAGAATGAACATGTGTGTTCCTGAGCCTAAAACAAGCGTTGGGAAAGCCAACATTTGTGGCTTGTGTGTAGATAGTCGATATGCATTTGCCAGACACTGACGTCAGATGCGTACACCATTTTCCAGCTGTTGCCACCTTATGACCAGGCTCAAGCGTTATGGAAGTGGCTGGCAAATGCCTATGCCATGACTATATAAAAGACAAACGGTTGGCTTTGCCAATGCTTGTTTTAATTGAAGTTACGGTACTGACATCTGATGACCACAGCACCTGCGTCGCCAAGCGGTGCCCATCATTTAAATGAAGCTCCTCCTGCCCAAGAACTTGTTTTCAATCTGGGGAGCTCACCAGCGATGGGAGGCTGTACGTTTATTTCGATGCAAACGCAGAAAGTGTACAGATTGTCGCAGCAACGTTTCATGTTTATTATGGCAACGTTTGAGCAGCAATGCCACCATACCCTGGCGGGGCCCGAATGTTGAGTGACCAATGTGCAGAATGCCATCTGCATGTCTATGGATTGAAAAGCATCACTAATTTGGACGTGTTATCCCCTTCCCTTCCCCAATCCGAGAAGGCGCACAGCTGTCCCAGCCATCTGTGGGCATGTGACGGGCGTTCCAAGGTGGTGATGTGGGAACGCAGGCTTCTGATTCTCTCGAAGGACTTGTGTGCCAGCCAGAGCCGTCGCCAAGGGGGGAAGGGGGCTCAGGGGGCTATAGACCCAGGTCTTTTTATTGTAGCCCCGGATAGAAGCTCAGGGGCTACAACCAAACGGCTATAGCTAGCTCCGAATCCCGCCGGTCCCGACATTAGCGTAGCCCCGGATCTTTTAGAAGCCTAGCAACACTCCTGGTGTGAGCGCTGCTCACTGTCCCTCCTGTGGTTTTTGTTTTTGGAATTGCCCAGCATTCTGCATTCCATGTGTCCACTTAATGATTGAGACATGTGCCGTTGCCAAAGCAAACGGATACATCTTAGGAGAAGTTGTGGAAATGTTAAAGACCAGTTTACAATATAATGGCACTAGACCCATTTAAGACCTATTGCAATGTTGTTGACGGAAGATAGAAGTTAGAACCTTTAAAGGTTTTTATACCGTGCACAAGTTCCACTTGCGTGCTCTCTCTGCGTTCTGGCAGTTCTGTGAAAAAATAAGGAAAGGAGAGGGTACGGTAGTGGGCAGAGTGGGAAAAGTGCAGGGGAGCCATGATGGGCTGTTGGCGGCTTCAGTTCGGATGGACCGTTCACCGAGCTTGGTGTGAGATTCGGAGGAGGCTGTCGTGAAGTGTTGTGTAAGCTTATGCCTGCAATGTCTTTTTGCAGTGTTGTGATGTACGTGCGGTTTGCTGTACTGAGGAGTTCTGGTTGTCTTTAGTGCAGTATGTGAGAGGTGTATGCAAAGAATTGAGTGTTAGTATTAGTTCACCCAGAAGCAAGTGATGGCTAAGCAACACAGTTTGCCCAGTGATGACAAGTGGCTGACTAACGCAGTTCAACTAGATGTGGCAAATGGCTGATGGACACAGTCTACCTAGATGTGTCAAATGGCTAACTAACACATTATACCTAGATGTGACACAGGGCTGATATTCGCACTTCTGTTTAGATGTGAGGCAAGCCAATATCCACATTTCTGTCTAGATGTAATGCAAGCTAGTTTGCACAATTCTGTCTAGATGTGACATGAACTAATATTCACATTTCTGCCTAGATGTGACGCAAGCTAATATTCACATTTTTGTCTAGATGTGATTCAAGCTAGTATGCACAATTCTGTCTAGTTGTGATGCAAGCTAATATTCACATTTCTGTCTAGATGTCACACAAGCTAATATCCACATTTCTGTCTAGATGGGACGCAAGCTAGTTTGCACAATTCTGTCTAGATGTGACATGAACTAATATTTGCATTTCTGCCTAGATGTGACGCAAGCTAATATTCACATTTCTGTCTAGATGTGACGCAAGCTAATATTCGCATTTTTGTCTAGATGTGATGCAAGCTAGTATGCACAATTCTGTCTAGTTGTGATGCAAGCTAATATTCACATTTCTGTCTAGATGTCACACAAGCTAATATCCACATTTCTGTCTAGATGTGACGCAAGCTAGTATGCACAATTCTGTCTAGATGTGACACAAGCTAATATTCACATTTCTGTCTAGAATTAACACAAGCTAATATTTATATTCCTGTCTAGATGTGATGCAAGCTAATATTCACTTTTCTGTCTAGATGTGATGCAGACTAATATTCATATTTCTGCCTAGATGTGATGCAAGCTAATATTCACATTTCTGTCTAGATGCGACACAAACTAATATTCAGATTTCTTTCTAGATGAGATGCAAGCTAATATTCACATTGCTGTCTAGATGAGACTCAAGCTAATATTCACATTACTGTCTAGATCTTACGCAAGCTAATATTCACATTTTTGTCTAGATGTGACACAAGCTACTGTGCACAATTCTGTCTAGAATTGACGCAAGCTAATATTCACATTGCTGTCTAGATGAGACATAAGCTAGTTGTGACACACGCTAATATTCACATTTCTGTCTAGATGTGACGCAAGCTAATATTTGCATTTTTGTCTGGACTAGCTAGTGCAATTATAATTCAGTCCACCTAGATGTGAGATATCGCTAACTAACATTGAACCCAGCAACCCATAAAAAGGGAAGTGGGTTGGGGCAGGACTCAAGAGAAAAGATACACGAGTGACAGGCAAAGGAGGCCAGCCAGGCGAGTGCCCTGACGTTGCTTCCCTAGCAACAGGTCCGCCTCCAAGTTATACTTAATGACCTGCACCAGAAGGGCAGGGCATTGTCATGCTTTGCTGGGTGCTTGCTGAGAAAAACCCTGCATGCATGTTGATTGGTGGTATACATTTGTTCTCTTGGGCAAACATTTTTTCTGAACTCTGATCCGGATAGTCCACTGTCACTTTTGGCATTTGTGCGGCCAATGGAGTTAAACATTATTTTGTGGTTGTCTGTAGTGCTTTAAATGGGCCAGTCCTACCCGCTCCTCAGTACCAGCACTTCTTATTTTTGAGCATGTGAGTACCTGCACTTCCCAATGTCTGAAAGAGAGTACCGGTACTCAACTATGTTGCAAGGTGAAAATAAAAGCTGTTCATTTCACTTTATTGCAACTTAAAATACTAAGCTGGGGAAAGCCGCTACTCCTACTCTCTCCACCACTGCAGTGCCCATAATGTCTCTTCAGGGCCCACCCTGCAGAACAAAAGTGGAGACAGACATGGCGCGACAGTGCTCTCAGCAGACTAGGTCCATATTACTGTGTCGTTAAGTGGGCTTCACCTGTTACCATTGGTGTTCTTTCATGGGGCAAGAATTGATTTGGAATTTAAGATGGCTCTTAGTTATCAGCAGTGCCTGTTCTAATATGTAAACATTTAAGTAAAGTTGTGATGGAACGTTTTCGACTGAAAACTAGCAAACAGCTGCAGTTACCTACACAATTTCCTATTGGGCAATGAAAGCGAGCAATAATGTATCTCCCCTTCTAAAGCTTATTTTACAGCTATGATATCTGCTAGTCTGAAATGCAAAAATAGAAAGTCTCATTTCATATACATATTCAAACGTTCTTGACACAATGCATAAAAAACTGGAGGTTTGTGTGAAAGGATTTCAGATGCACTGCTTTACAAGTGTGTGCTCCTTGGCACATCATTTTATCTCACTGGGCATTCCCTGCAAACAACAGCGTGGGCCTAAAAGGACCCTGTGCCCAAGGTTCCGCCGAAATGGTGGGCGCCTGCATTTCTTTCTTTCCATTCAAAGCACTCGTTGTCTGGGAGTGTGTAGACTAGAGTGTAATATGTATGATTTATCTTTTTGTGAGTCACTTCCAGGCCGTTTCAAGGAAATATTTCATTAATATATTTTCAAGTTCTTCAGAGTTTATGACTCAGTAATAACTGAAAGCTGACAGCATGTATGGTCTGATTGATCGGAGTCCAACTGTACAGCGTCACTTTTCTGAATGTGACTCGGTGAATTTTTCTTGCTGAGCCGATGGTGTGGGGTGGGTGAGTTGAGAGTGTGTTGGAGAGATTCATCCAAGGATCTCTTTAACATTATTTACTATTAGTACCCAGCGGGGGACAATGAGTTTGTAACAAGCAATCTCATTGTCCCTTGCCGGCTAATTACCAGCCCGACAAAGCCTTACCTGCACTTCTTCGATGTTCGCGTCTGACCGCCATGGAAAGGAAGAAGGGACTATGTTTACTCCCTTCTCCCCGTTCCCTGGCGGCCATTTTCTGTGTTTACTTTTTTAAATCTTTTTAATGGTCGCCATGGAAAAGGGAGAAGGAACTACGTGTAGTCCCTTATCCCCATTCCATGACGGCCATCTTTTTTATTTACTTTTTTGAATGGCTGTCATGAAAAAGGAGAAGGGGCCGCTTCGTCCCGATCAATGAGGACCATCTTTTCTTTTTTTTCTCTTCAGTTTGTGAAATGCCGACAGCGTTTCACAACTTCTGAAGACTTTCTATTAGTACCCCGGTCCAAGGGGCCGGGCTAATAATAGCAATTAGCCCCTCACTGGGGGATGTTACAGCTTCATGTAATGCCCCGGGGCCTGCTTTAAGGCCCTCATGACTATGGCCCAATGGGCATTACCTAAAGCGGTAATGCCCCACCAGCTCAGGGCTTATTGCTTAATTGGCGCCCAGGAGGTGACATCACACAGTCTCTCAGGAACCTCGGAATGAGGGCATTATTGCATGGCGTTGCCTGACTTCCAAGCCTCTTGAGCAACAGTATGCTGCCATCTTCCTTCCGGGGATCTGGCTTTCACACTCCCCCAGGCTCTCTGTCCACGCACTTGCCACTCTCCTCCCTCTCCTGAACCTCTGCGCTCGCGAGACACCCTAATGGGACGCCTCTTCCCTCTCAAATGGAAAATAACCATCATGGAAATGGAAACGGGACTAGGAGTTCTCCTCTTACCACTTTAACAATGGTGGCTGTTTTCCAATGTAATTTGTGAAACAGTTGCAGTTACATTTCACAATTTCGGAAAAATAGTTATTAGCATCCTGGCCAGCATGTCAGGATGCTAATGTGTATAACTCATCTGTGGTGGGTCATTACTGGCAGGTAATGGCATTGCGGCCCTGGTTAAGACCGTGGTTTTGCTTGTAATCCCCCCGCCCCCCTCGTCCTGGGTTTTATTGCGTACGTGTATTCGTCAAGAGCCCTGACAATCATTTCTTCTCCAAAGAACGTGCAGCCGCAGAGATGGGAGCTGCCTCTCAGACTTGGGCGAGATTTGCAAACCCCCTGTCCCCTGTGTTGCAGGCAGCCCAGCAACCATCACTCGTCTCGATTTAAGATAGACTATAGCAATGCAATGAATGGAAAGTCAAGCACTCCGCAGAGGGAAGTTTAGTGAGCCCCGTTTCCGGCCTTTCCTTGGGAAGTGAGTCCCACTGCGGCCATTTCAGGGCCGGCTGAAGAGACGAGGTTCCCAGCCCTGCGTGCGTGCCGAACTCCCAGCTGTTGGGCCCTCTCTGGATTAATTCGCATCTCCAGAGGTTTGGCCATCTGTCACCAGTCTGATTAATAGTCCCAGTGCCTTCCAGGTTTAATATGTCCAGTGTCTCCTGCACTTCGAGAACTGGAACTACGCCATTTATAATATGATATTTTATTTGTATCGCACTCATACACCTGATTTATTTTAGCGCTGCAGCAGCTGAAACACGTAGTGTGGTGAGGGCTCCTATCCCCACGTGGACAACTGGTGTGAGGGGCTTCAATACTTCACCACGAGAGCAGTACTTTCAATGGGCAGGTACTTGTTTGCATCTTGTTGGCATTTATAAAGCGATTTTGCCAAAGCGCTGAACATAATTACATAAAATGGTGCAAAATAAGAACTGATTGGAAAACAAATAAATGAGCCAAAATATTTAGGACAAAGAGAGGGAGGAGAGAAGATGAGCTTTCAGACGGGAAAGAAAGATATGGAAGGAAAGGGAAGACGAATAGCAGAGTTGAAGGCTGAGCGAAGTTGGGGAAGGTGAAAGGAGGCACGCGGGGAGGAGCCTTGACCAGCCCAAGAAACTGAGCAAGTGCGATTAGAGAGCTATGCGTGACCAGTGAGTGACAGAATCAGAAAATCCTAATGCGTTGAGGGCAGAGAGCAGAGTATCGTGGCCTACTGTGTCACGTGCAGCGGAGAGGTCCAGGCGGATAATTAATAACAGAAGAGCATTTTTTGTGTCGAGCAGTGAGGCGAGAGTTAACGGAGTGGACAAGAGCAGCTTCTGTGGAGTGTGCAGAGCGGAACCCCCCGATTCAGATACAATGACATTTTAAAGTCTACACCTCTTTCAAGAACTTTGGAAGGGAAAGGAAGACGAGAAGTTCGTCAAATGTTAGAGAGCAATTAGGGGTCAATGGAAGCTTTTTTCGAATGGGGATAATAGAAGCGTGATTGAAGGAGGAGGGCAAGGCAGAAGGAGACCGGGACAGATAATAGGGGCCATATGGTGTGAGTGCCTAAGAATACGATGCCAATAAGTGGTAAATGGTGTGGGTACCTGTCCATAGGACAGAAATACCAGAAACATGGTTTTATAGCTGGCATATGATGGTGATAGCTGGCAAATCCAACATCTGTTAAAGGGTGGCAGCGCCTAAAAGTTGCTGCAAATGGTGTTAGCAGCTGGCAGGCTTGGACTGGCATATTGGGGAATATGACAATGCCCGCAATGCACGCCTGATGTGCTAGTGTGGGCCAGGTTTTTGGGCAAAGTGGGCCAGTTTGATGAGTTTCTTCATAGTGCGGCTAGTAGGTTCTGACCAGTGTTAGTGAACACGTATTCTTTAAAATGCACAATTTGCAACGCATTTTACCCAAAACTCCCCTTGGGTACTAATAAAACAGTCTATCACAAAAGGAATGGATTTCTCTTTACACCTAGTGGGCCACTTTTTCATTGGTCTTCGAGCCGGTATGCCCCAGCCCGGCCCAGGAAGCTGCGCATCCGAAAACAAAAACTGCCAAATCGCGCGAGTACTTTCCACGTACCTATCCAGTAACGGAAGTGCCTTGACACGTTACAGCTGGTTAATGGGGAACTGCAAGAGAGGAGTTGCACAGTTGAAGTTTATAGTGAGTTTTATCCATGTTTATTTAAGTTCCTCTTCAAATGACTTCAGACAATGTTCACGTGCTCGACTCAAGTTCCGGGGGACGGACATGACTGCCGGACAGATTTTGTTGAAACACCGGGGCTCCAGTCCCTGGCCTCAGACGGCCACGTGATCGGATCAGGCATCTTATTTGAAGCCACTGTAGCTGTAGCTAAAATGGCTTCCGTGCCCAAAGCAGATAATGGTGTCTAGACTGAGGGCACCGTGGAGGGTTGCAAAGAGGAGCAGAAGAGGTGTTGGGAGCGAACTCTCCTACCCAGTATGCCTGTAAACACCAGGGTTTGGCACGAGCTGAATAGGAATTTTAAATAAATATACGGGTCTCTATTGCATTTTAGATTTGTTTTGCCTTTGGTTCCAGCTTTTTGAACTTTCCAAAGTGTGTTTCTTAGGAACAGAGTGTTGTAAGATGATGTCATGCTCATTATTATACACTGCATGTTTTGTGTAACTTGGATTTTTTTGGGAAGCAGTGATGTAACACCTCCTGCTTTGCCCGGACTGTGTTCATTCATGTCTATGAAATCACTCGCCCAGCAGCAGACCCCGGTGCTGGAGATTGCAGAAGGTGCGTCCTGGGTCTCCTGTGGAGTCCTGCGTGAATCATGCCCAGCACATGCCATGCTGATGCGATCATGTGCACCCTCTTAGGCAGCAAAACGACTCGACTGATGTTAATAGGATCACTCAGTCAAGCAGCTGACTTTGCGCACAGTGTGTGGCATGCAGGATCACAGAGCCTGCACCGTGCAATACAAATACGCCATTATGTGTCTCAAAGCTTTCCAGTTTCCTCTGTCAAAATTAGAGGACCAATCTTATCAGAGAAGTATGAAGACATTGCTCGCTGGCCCAGGCAGCACACTCCCAGACTCCCCTACATAACCCACCTCCCATATGAAGCCACCTGTTGCCCCTCCCACCCCCATGTAACTTCCTGACCCCTAGCCCTAGGTACACATTTCCCCACCATGGTGGCACCTGCCCTCTCACCGGTTTGAGACTTGCCGCTGGCAATGGAAAATTCTGCTATCCCACTAAGTACTATGCCTGTAACTTGGTACGGTGGGTAGCCACCTCATGGTGTCGTACTTACTCCATTCGCTTTGCATTATGGCCACCCCGCCACATGGCATGGCTCCCACTCTGTTACTTGGCGTGGTACCTAATCCCACATCTGAGAAGTCTATGCCCCCTTAAAGGAAGCCTAGGTGTCAACCAATAGACACTCTTGCTGCTGCAGTCATGGAGCCCTTGACTCCCTACCATGGTACCTCCTGGCTCCCAATTATGGATCCCCCTGCCACTTATTGCCACCGACCATAGAACTTCTGCCCCAGGCATGGATGCTCCTGATCCACCACTATGGACCCTGCTCCACCCGGCATGGAGCTTCATGGCCTTCGCACCCATGGATCCTCCCAGGCCTCTATCCTGGATACCGCCTGGCCGGCCACCCACGAAATCTCTGTGCATGCCGCCTCCAATGAAGACTTATGGGTTACTCATCTATGGATCTTCCTAGCCTTCCTACCATCGCAATGGAGGCTCCCAATCTACCACAGCATGGTGTTTACCAGCTACCTCCGTCCTCCCAGCTGGTACACACCACAATGCCATCTGGACTCCCTCACAATGCAGTCTTCAAAACCTTGCACCTTGAGGTACTTGAATCCCCAACCACAACCTCCAGTCACCATTATTAAGCCATTGATCCCCGGCGTAGCATCCCGGGCCTCCTCTTCTCACTGCATATGGAGTTTCCCATTTCCCCATTAGGGATCCACCCATGGATGTCACCATGGAGTTTCCCATAACCACAAAATGGAATTTCCATCACCTGCTCTGACTGTCCTAGGTGCCTCTTGCTCCCACCGTGTAGCCCAACCCTAAAGCTACTCTACTCATGGAACTGCATGGCCTCATGGAGCCTCCTACCTCCCCCTTCATGCAGTTTTCCATTTCTCATTCCTCCACCATGCAACTTCCAGACCCCACCACAGAGTGCCTACCCCTCCCTCCTATGCCTCCCTATGGAACTCCTGACACCATCATCTATCCTCTAGCCACTACCCTGGCACCACTGACATTCCTGCCTGCACCAGGGAACCTTTCCAAATGTCCACAATAAAACATTTCCCTTTTCCCACTAAGGAGCCACTGCAGCCATCTATGAGAACTGCACTCCTTCACCATGTAGCCACAGAGCCATCTGTGGGGCCGCCTACTTACCACCAAGACACATCCTCCACTGAGGAACTCCCCTGGAGTCCTCACCCTATCATGGAGGCTCCAGATTCCTCATCAATGGAGCCTCCCTAACTAGTCCACCCATGGTGATTTCCAGATTTACCAACCATGGAGGATCCTGGACTCCCCCCCAACCATGGGCTCAGAGGGACTCAGCAACTCACACGTAGTAGACCAATTGCCTGTACATGGCCACATACTTCCCATTGTTCTTAAATCTGTGACCACCAGTTTTACTTGGGAGGATGCCCACCCTTGTCATCTAGCACTGTGCTATGGCTGTAACTTGGAACGGTGACTAGCCACCTCATGGTGCCATACTTCCTCCAATCGCCTTGCATTATGTCCACCATGCCACATGGCATGGCTCCCGCTCCGTTACTTGGTGTGGTACCTAACTATATCATTTGGCACTGTGCCTACCCCTGCCACTTAGCATTGTTGCCACCTCAGTTATCTTGCGGGGTTCCACCCTGGTCACTGGGGATGGCCCTACCTATCTTATCTGAGTCCACTCCTCCTCCCACATGGTTCCCATCCCTTTTACTTACCCTCTGCCTATCAATGTTGCCTGCTATCATGTTTATCCCTGCCACGTAGCATAGTCGATATGCCTGCCCCCTTGAAGGGCACCCTTTTTTCATCACCTGGCTGGATGCCTACAATTATGTAGGCATCCAGCCAGGTGATGAAAAAATAATAATGTATTTCTTATATAGCACAACACGCCCATAGGTCTCAGAGCGTTCAAATAACAGAAGACATTATCGACCTTGGAAGGATAAAAGCCTTAGTTGACACTGCCGGGATTTGAACCTGCCACTGCAGGCTGTGCACAGATATCAGGGGCGAGCGCTTAGCTCGCTGTGCTATCTGACCGGCTGTCATTGGACCTTCTGCATGCTCCGAGTACGTGTTATTGTGCTCACACGTGCCACTAGAGGTCGTGCTCACCTCGGCCACTTGCCTCCCCTCTGCATGAAGTGAAGGCAGACCCTCTACATCATATCATATCATTGGGCAGAGCTGGGTTATTAGATGAGGGCATCATAATGACGTGTGACGCCAGCGTACAGACACATTCCCAGGCCGGTTTCCCTCCTGGCTAAGGAGGAGAGCAAAGAATGTGCATTGCTCTGATTGGCCAGTAACCGGGTACTTTATTAGACCAACGTTGCACAAAAGCAGAACTACTGACCAGGTATATAGGTATTGATTGCTAGTTGCCACTGGGTTGCCACCGGGAGGACTGGCGCCCTGAATCCTGCCTCTCTGCCTGTGGGGCTGCGTTCTGGGACATAGAGGGACGCTGGCTGCATGTGTCTTGGAACCTGCCCTACAAAACACATGATCCAATCCATGTGTGACCAGCCACATGGGTTGAGAGATGTGGAGCATCCCCGACAGTGGTTGGAGCTGTTGCCATCCGAGGCTGCCACACGTTCCTGCTAGGGTGCTTCATCCTGGTGTTCCCATAGTGCCCGTTTTCTACCCTGGTGGGCTGCTTCGAGTATCAGAAGTGAGCAGGGCTGAACACCAGGCCTGCGACCTGCATGCCACCACGAGTGGAGAAACAGAAATCTTCTGCACTGGTGCCCACTTGACTTCGGTTCTGGGCCCTGGTCTGCCCGCCCATGCAGTGGAAAGAAGAGAAACCCAAGAGCCCTGTCCTCCCTCACTAGCGCACTGGGGGGACCTGCATGTGGGCACAAGGGGCGAACATTCTCTTACTTCTCCCTGGGAACTGCCTGCCTTTGCTATGTGCCCATCCAGGGCGCGGAAGAGAGCTGTGGTAAGGCCTGCAGAAGTCTGCAACCAATATTGTGACCTCGAAGCCTGGGATCCGCAGATTGGAAAAAGGTTTGCACCCTGCATGGTATTTTGCTTCAAGACTGAGCATTGTTCTTGCATCACACATGAAGAGGATTTCGTGGGGAGAACAGGTGCCCCGCTATAAGCCAAGATGGCTTGGTGCTTGAACACCCAACAGTTTCCTCCCAAGAGACATAGGGTCTCATTACGGGTCTGTAATTTCAGCGGGTTACTGGCAAACCGGCCTTACCTTTACCAGTGCCTGATATCTCAGTATTACCAGGATATTACAGGTGCCAGCAATGGCAGTAAGTTCCCATTCCATGGAATGTTTTTGCCTCAATCACCGATAATACTGTTGCCGGGGATTACAGCAATTATTTGCCGATAGGGGCCTGACCTACCTATAGGTCAGTCCTGCCAGTGGATCAGCACCCCACCGTCAAACTCTGTGTGTGCCAGTCTGTTAAATATGCCGGAGCCGGTATTACCGGCACTTTTTCCAGACACTCGTAATGAGCCCCATACGTTGTGGTGTGTTTAAAACAAGGAAAGGGATTGCACTGTTGCTAGGACGCTTAATAATGTTGTTTACACTGTTGCTCTTTTGTATGTATGCTTTTCACACATTGGGAAGTTTAAAAAAAGAAAATAGTTCTTCTTGGAATGGCTTTGGCCTGTGAGAATGGTTAGTTGTCTGAAAATGCATGTTGTCAGAGTTGATATTATGGGCCTGATTCATGGAAGTGTTTTATAATGGCGCAATCCCATAGGAAATGTGTTTCAGAGTTGTTTCACCTGCATACGAGTTTCGCCCTTACTCTCACACACGTTACACTCAAACTGGGGCACTTGGCATCCTGACCGCGGACACTGCCCTTGCAATATAGCATGTGGCTTGCACTGGAGTGATCAATATTACAGGGGTGACATAAAACAAGAGGAGAGCTTTGAGCACATGCTATTTGTAGTGTTTGCATAAGGCAGAGCAGGCTAGCCCTGTCCCCCTACACTGCTATCTGGCTTGGATACGAGCCGCACTCGAGAATGGAGGAGCCAACTTGTCACCCACGCTTCCCTCTTCTGGCTTCGGAAGTCCGTCTTACCGTGCTCTTAGTAAGTGTTAGACCTTCACCCTTAATCGCACTAGTCAGGGTAAGGGTAGGTCCCAGGTACTGTTCTGGGTAGGAGAGTGACAGACATCGAAACTACTGGGTGCTCGTCAGTGCAGCCAACCTGTGGGCAGGAGAGTCTACTCTCCCACATTAGGCGCTCATAGCAACCAGGAAAGTGTTCGAACCCTATTCTAACCCGCTCGGGGCAGGAGATTGTCAGCCCTCAGGCCTCTGCCTTGTGTTTTTCTGGGTAGGAGACTGTCAGGCATCATGTTTCTACCATGCGCTGCTTTGGGCAGGGAGCGTATAGGGTTGTGCACTCTGTTCTTGACAGGAGAGTGTTTGGTTCCCCTCACATTCTGCTGCATCATACTGCCAGAGCTTCCTTTCTGGGGAAAGTTGCAGGCCTCCATCTTACACAGCTCTGGGTAGGAGAGAGCCGCTCTTCCATGGTAGGCTGCTCAGGGCAGTAGAGTGTCATACCCCAAATCCTGCTGTGTCTAGGTGACTAACAGGCTTCCAATATTCAATGCGCTGAGCAGGAGAGGGTCAAGGGGCAATGAGTGGTCTGGATGTGTGAGTGTCAGGCCCCAACATCCTACTCTGGGCAGGAGACTGTCTTGTCCCCTTCTACCCTCATAGCTAGCTCTCAACAGGAAATTACGTCATACTTCCACTCTACTGAACCCCTGTGTAGAAGAGTGCCAGCTCTCTTCCACAGCCTGCTCTGGGCAGGAGGGAGATAGGTCTGCCCGGAAGCCAATGGGCAGGCGGCCACACCCAGCACGTTTCTCTGAGTTGGTAAATATCCGGCCACCATTTTACTCTGCTCTCAGCAGGAGTGTGTTGCGGCCCACTATTTGCTTTGGACAGTCATATCCGGCTCTGAGCAGGACAGTTTTAGATCTTCCCACGAAACCCCCCTCCGGCACTATCTGAAATGTCGTCAGGCCTAGTATGATAGACGCTTGGTTTGTTCCGCCCCCCCTTTCTACACCCCTCTCCCTCACCTTTGGTTTTCTCCGGCTCTACCAGAAAGGTCGTCAAGCCTAGTACGGTAGTCGCCTGTCTGTTTCCATTTCCTTTCCACTCTCCCCCTCCCTTCCTTATCTATGTCTTAGCTCTTGCACTATCTGAAATGTCGTCAGGCCGAGTACGACGATAGTTAATTTCACATCCTTACTGTCATGGCCTGTAAGAATGTCATTGTATTTTCCTTGTTCCCTCCCTTGCCTTGAAGCGCTTTGATAGGCGCTATATAAATAAACTATCATATCATATCATTGTCTACGTCTCTGCGCAGGAAAGCGTTAGCCCCCCTGGTAGCTTTGAGCAGGAGAATGGGATGATACAAGTGTCGAACAGCAGAGAGAATTGTGCCGGTCTCCAGAGTGGAGACAGAAGCGGTGCTTTTCAGCATGTGAGAGTGAACCATCGCAATGAGACTAATCCGCAGCTACAGGAAAGTGGAAAAGGGCGGGCCCTTGGAGAGCGTAATTATTTCCCCGGCAGAACAAGCAGTGTTGAGCAGAACAAAGCACCAGTGCATTTCTTCGTGTCCAGACAGCGGCCCGCAGCAGGCGCGCTTTGATTTCACGTGTGGCGTCAGCTCACTTGCTCCGTGTTATCCCATGGTCTGCTGGCATCATGTCTGCCTGAGTCGTTTTCCTCTAACCCGTGTCTGCTGGGAGTAATTTCACGTGCTACAACCTGGGTGAAATGATTCTGGTAGTACAATGCTTTACTTGTGCCCTGAATAGCAGCACATGGCCACAATCAGGGAAAAAGAACAGCACCCGTCTCCAGCATTGCAAACTGTCTTGCCACATCCTGGGCAAATATTCAGGACTCTCTTGCCCTCTCATGATTTCCCTTCCAGAACCCCATGTCTGGATTTCAATAATGCTCTGCTTTATGGCGATGACTTGAAAAGTACAGATACCATAGTTAGGTACCCACTCAAATATATGCAAATCCTGACTGAGATATGTTAGGCAAAAAGTGTACAATTGTGACATTACTCCCCTATCTTGAATGGAAGACTACAAATACCAGAATGCAGTTCAGCAAAAGGCGTATGACATGTAATGTGTGAAAACGTTACCAGTTTGTTTTTTAGTGTTTCACAAATGCAGGCTTCACATATGATGTGATGAACGAATCGCATTCTACCAAAAATAAAAGCTTTTTGGTGCGTTAAATATGAACATCAGAAAATAATGTATTTAAAACTGTATTGTGTGATATATTGTAATTGATCTGGAGGAGAGCGTAGATTTAGGCACCTAACTGGAGGTTTGTGCTTTCAGAATGAAAACGCCTATTTGCATTTCTTAACACAGAAACGTTACAAACATCTCCTGCAAAACAATGCTCTCTTAAATGGGTCGTCACTTGTGAACCGCCCCCACTTTAAATGCTCTGCTTGAAAAATGAAAGTGATAAGTAGTCATTAAGGCGCCTGCAGCATCCGATGGGCCGCTGGGAGTGGGTGTTGTCTCTAGAGAGCCACAGGACGTTGGGAGGCGACACTCTGGCCTCACACGGGCTTAGTACATGGAAGCTCCACATCCCCGTGACAACAATATTCGTGGTATAGTTGAGGCAGGCACCGGCGCCTGCGGAGCCCATCTGACACCGGCCACCGGGCACCACACAGACTGCCCATGCCTCGGCCAGCTCTGAGTCAATGCAACCATTCCGGAACTATTTCTTTTTAAAGTCGAATAGGAGCAGTAGAACTTAATGAACAAAAAGTAGAGAACAGCTCCCGCCCACCATGTAAATAGTCCACTGGGAACCTAATAGTCTCCCGGCGCGAGTGGCACGTGGCCACTCGCGGATCATGGCAGCAGGTGGAAACAGCAGAGTCCCAGGGTATAGCGGAGCATTCATTCAACCTCTGAGTGTCATCATAAACATTCATTCCATGGAGTCATACGTGTGATGGAAACCTGTTTCTATCTGCAATGTCTGATGGAGGTGCATTCTTCCATTCTGAGTCTCTTTGGAATTCTAATCCTTCTCTCCTGGGTCTGGTGGACCCTCTATTTTATTTCTGGTGGAATCTTTAGGCAGATGGAGTTCTTTTCCTCTGCGCTGTGCCTGCGGTCAGATAGAATCCAACCCCGTGGTCCTTTTTAAAGTCCAGTCTGATGGAATTGTACTCCTCTTTCATACGTCAGATGGAAGTGCACTCCCATGTGTCATTTTAGAAAGACTATTTTCTGTGTAATGTCAGAAGTGCATTCTCCCATCAAAATCTGATTGAATCCTACGCAATCACCTGTCTTATGTGTGATGTAGTAATCACACTCCCCTGATGTCAGATGGAAGACCATTCCTTTGTCTCATGGAGTCTCATGTCAGGTGGCAGTGCACTCTTCTGTATTATGTCTGATGTGATCACGCGTTTCTCCTATTGCTGTTGGGTCAGCCCGCCATGTGTCCTTCCTCTACTGCTGTATTCCTTGGTGATGCTGTGTGATTGCTTCCCCTTGTCCTATGACAGGATGGATTGAACGCTCGGGCCAATGGGTGTTGGTCTTCTAGTCCTCGGCCCTTTTTCAGGTGGAAGCAGATTTGCTCCTCTCCTTTCGCCTTATATTTATTTATTGTTCATTTATAACGCACTTAATACCAGCGCATGGTTTTTAAGTGCGGGATCGGGATTCGAACCTGTGTTGCTCCGTGTTGTCTTGCTTCCAAGACAAACACGTTTCCCCTGAGCTATCCTTCCCGAGAGGGTTAGCCCCCTTCCATGGATTTATTGATGTTACGCAGCTTTCCTGGACTCCTGTTTGCCTTTCCATTCCCTGTAGGGGGACCAGACGTCCAGGATTTTGCCAGGACTGTGCCGGAATTGGGTGCCCGGTCCCCCTTTCTCAAGATCATTTTTCCATTGGAAAATGCAGTTGTCCTGGATTTTGGTAGTAGGTCTTCACAGCTGGCAGGCAGGAATGCACAATCTCACACAGAAGAAATGCGGAATTTAACGAATTAAGATAGTGGTAGTTTGTGAGACATCAATTATGATATCTGTTTATTCCACCAGTAACACTTAAAAAAACTCCTTCTTGACCATTCTTGACCAGATGTCCCGGTTTTGCGGGGACTGTCCCTGAATTGGGTGCGCTGTCCCCCTTTCTCAGGATTATGTTTCGATTGGAAACTGCAGTGGTCCCGGTTTTTGGTAGTAGGTCTTCAGGAAGGCACAATCTCGCACAGAAGAAATGCTGCAAACAACTTACGATAGTGCTAGTTTGTGATACAATCATTACAATATGTGTTTATTTTAACAGTAGCACTTGAACCCCCTTCTCCTCCAAACGCTACTGAACTGTAGTGCCTTGTCAGCCACTTTCAAGAGTTAGTCCTACTTTTATCTGGTCACCCTACTGCAGTGCAGTGCCTTGACAGCCGCTTTCAAGAGTTAGTCCTACTTTTATCTGGTCACCCTACTGCAGTGCAGTGCCTTGACAGCCGCTTTCAAGAGTTAGTCCTACTTTTATCTGGTCACCCTACTGCAGTGCAGTGCCTTGACAGCCACTTTCAAGAGTTAGTCCTACTTTTATCTGATCACCCTACTGCAGTGCAGTGCCTTGACAGCCGCTTTCAAGAGTTAGTCCTACTTTTATCTGGTCACCCTACTGCAGTGCAGTGCCTTGACAGCCGCTTTCAAGAGTTAGTCCTACTTTTATCTGGTCACCCTACTGCAGTGCAGTACCTTGACAGCCGCTTTCAAGAGTTAGTCCTGTTTTTATGTTATTTGTATACTTTTTAAATCTGGCCACCCTCCATTCCCTGTGCTGTATAAATGTTTTCAGTCACGTCAGGCTTTATGAAAGGGGTGTGGGAGTGGTGTGTGGGGAAAGTTGAGGCCTGGTTGGAGGTATGGGGGGGCGTTTTGATCCCATAATGAGATGATTTACCGGGACTTGTTATAGGCCGACTTCTCGGAGTGGCCGCTTTGCTCGGATACATGTTGTTTTTATTAAGGTCCTGGGATCTCTGGAATGTGCCTGCCCTCAATTTCCCACGTGGAATGCTCATACAGAGATTTCAGGGGGGGCGCGGGGGCACATGTTCTCGGTGTAGGGTGTCCTTTACACTGAAATGGCACCCTTAGTTTGCACCTTTTGCACGGGTAAAAAAAAACAACATAACAGCTGCAGATTGCACACCTTGAGACACTTCTTCTCATATGAAATAAGTATACATGTACGAAGTGCTTTAAGTGGGGTAAGAAATTGAGGGGGGCCTCATTCATGGGCATGGCTTGCATGATGGGCGTGGCCTAAGGCTTTGTGGGCGTGGCCTAAAGACACACATGTAAAAACGGTCTGGCCTATAAAACTAAGTGCATATCGCAACACAGTCTGCTTGGTACAAACTAAATAGATAAATGTGCCTATCCACCCAGGACACACTGCATAAATAAATAAACCGGGTCGTGTATGGAGGTAAGGCCTTGTGACGCAAGAACTCTTCCTGCTCAGCGCATGGCCAGGTTTATTTATGCATTATCGGATACATCTGCAAACACCTCACCCACAGCTTTTCCCTACTTATCTCTCTTTTTCGTCAATCTTCTATTTTCTTTCCTTCCCAGTTTCCTTTCCTCTTTTATCTCCCTCTCTCCTTTGTTCCCCTCTTTCCATCGCTTCTTTTCACCACTTTTCGTTTCGCTCCTTGAACAGACATGTTTTATTTTGTTTTATGATATGTTTGTCGGATACGTGTATCCAACAAACAAAGCGTAAATCATCCATCTGCACCTAAGAGACCATTGTTGGTCACCTGTAAACATTCTCAATTACAATTTCTTGCAAGATTTCATGTAACAGCGCCTCGATGCCCTAGGGCTGTAAGTGCGCTATACAAATGCCAATAAATAAATAAATTAACCATGTCAACCAAGACCCGTTTTATTTATTTATGCATTGTTTGTCGAATAAACGTATCCGACAAACAGTGCATAAATAAACCAGCTCTTTTCAATCTTCGGCTCTGTGATCGAATCTGCAGCACACAGCCCCATGGTTCGCCGAGGGTGCAGGCATGATTCTGCCCACAGGCAAAAAGGGACTATAACTTCATCTCCTGGCCCCTCTTAAGGGAGTCAGGAGAGGAAGTTACAGTTTGGAGATGCCACAGTGTTCCCTGCAGGCAGCTGTGACTGACGGAAGTGCCAGCCAGCCACAGCGTAGCTCAAATGTCTGTCAGTCACAGCTGCCTGTTTCAATCATGGTGGCGGGCTCATTCCCCGTCACGGCAGCGGCCATGGTGGGAAAATGACCCACTGCAGCGTGGTGGGACGGGGCCCCGGCTCAGCCTCACATTGTGAAGACTGCTGGGGCTCGGCCCCGGCTGGCCCCGGCCCAATTAAAGCACTGCATGTACATCATATCAAATATGGGCCCCTCCGTTGCTGGTGTTCACAATGTGCGCTGTTGTTTGCTAACAAATCCTTGTGACTTGCTCCTTTTAAACCCTGGGTGCAGAGAGGGGGACGCCTGTGCAGGTGTTGTCTGATTTAGAAAACTGACACTGTGTGTGGCCTGCAGACGGAAATGTGGGTCCGAGTGCCAGAGTAACACACCATTGCACCTTTTTAACCGTAGTTTGGATATCTTGCGCAACCTTTGAAAATAAGTGTCATGTCTTTTGTTGCGGGCTCTATTTGCAGGAGATGCTATTTGCATTGGTTTATTTGGCCACTGTTCTCTCATGCCCTGTGCTACAATGGGCAGGCGGCCTTCTGTGGGGTGCGTCTTCCTATCACAAAAGGCGGTATAAGATACTGGAGCTGGGCCAATGAACTGTCAGCAGTGCTTTAAGTGGGCCAGGGCAGAGCCTGTCTGAGACAGGGCCCTGCCGAAGCTCCCCTATGTCCCCAGCTGACCTCAGCCCACTAGATGGTAAGGCTTATTTTTCTAAAGCCTGAAGCTCTCGCGTATAAGCCACTGCAAGCCTCAGCTGCCTTTTCATTGTGTTGCAAACCCCCTGTCAGACACCCTTTTCATTTGAAATGCAGGGATCATCACCCTCACGCTGCAGGTGCAAGGGTGATGATTGATGCAAAGTGGTGCCTGGCAGGGGATTGGTGCTGCAGTTAAGGGGCAACGCTTGATCTGAATGCTTCCTGTAGGCCACAGCGCTGTTGATGAATCAAGCCAGGGGTTTTATGGGGGTGTGGCATAACAAGTGGCATTCAGGTGAGGAAAGATTTGCCTCTTAATTGAAGCGCCGACCTCCTGCCAGGTATCGCCCCTTTTCGGTCACGCCCCCTAAGAGCTCTGGCTCGATTTTATAGGCCACTTAAAGCACTGGCTGCCAGTGCTGACGTACCTTGGCCCTGCTTGGTGGGGGCGAGGGGTTTTTGCACAGGGGCTTCCAAAGATCTCACTCTAGTATGCGCCAGCGATGTGTGGTTGAGGTGTATACGTGTTCTTTGTATGGGGTTTTCGCGTATTGCATGCCATTATAGACTGCGGGTACATTTGCTTCATGTAGGGGGCGCCTTCATATTACACAGGCTTGAGAATAGTGATGGGTTCGCCCTGTGCTGCAGTGTCCTCCGTGTACTGATGTCTCCCACACAGGTTATCTTGCAACGATTGTTCTTTTGTATTGTATTGGCCATTTATAGTGTGCTTAATGTTGGACTTCTCCAGATTCTAAGCACAGGACCGGGGATCGAACCCATGTTGAACAGCATCGACTTGTTCCCAAAGTGAGCACATTGTCTCTGAGATATGCTCCTGGACAATTGGATGCCATCTTCTCTGCACCACACAACCACCCCGCACACCCCTGAAAAGCATGGTGGATGGCTTGGGTGACCAGACGTCCCAGTTTTCCCGGGACAGTCCGGGGATATCACCCTCCATCCGGAGGTCCTGGGAGTTTTTTCATTTTAGAAACCCTGTCCGGGGTTTGCATGATTGGGGTTTGCTTGGTTGGGCGTCTATGGTAATTGTAATTATTTTTCGCAAAGCGTTCAGAATGTTGGAGCTGGAGGATTGGCTTGAGCCCCCAACCTTTCAGGTACAAGTCACAACACTTACTGACTGTGCTACAGAGACTGGCTTGGAAATGATTTTACAGCAAGCCATGTAATATCAATTAGAGCAAACTCTTGTTTTGAATTAACATGCCAAGATTCACAGACAAAACTGCACAAATGAGATCATATACAATTTATAAAAAGGATACGTGCTGGAAATATGATTGGGAGGTGGTTGTGGGGGCGTGTTGAGGGAGGGGCCGTAATTGGTGGGCTGCGGTGGGGTAGTCCCTCTTTTATGTCGTTGGTCATCCTGGTTTTTCATTTTGGAAATCTGGTCACCCTATGGATGGTGCTTTGCCGCTCAGCTTTTTGTGCACAAGGTTACCTCACCCTGGAGGAATGCCAGTCATTCCAGGCCTCCATGCCCGGCGCACAGTATTATCACACTGCCCACTATCTGATTTTGTCAAGGACTTTGCGTTGACTTTGAAGTTGGACGTTCTGCTGTGCTCTAGTATTGTGGATGTCCGAAGGATTGCGGCGGATTCCCTTAGTCTGATTGGGCTGTAGAGCATCCAATCACAGGCAGAGATCAGCATAGGCGTTGGCCCAAGTTGCAGCTGGTATCAGCAATGTGAATTCAAAGGGCTGCGCTTTTCCCCCCGAGATGTAGCGTCCTAAACCGGGCCAACGCTCCTCCCCCAAACTTGGATCGGGCCCATGTTTAGGGTGGGGATAGGCTGGGCCATTTCTCCGCTTTCCTAGAATCAATACTTGCTTTCCTTGTACACACAGCACGTGTTGGGAATTGAGAAAGGATAACTTTGTGGTACGTTAGTGCTGCTGGAAGAGACAGCATGATCCTGCTCCGGGTGTCTTTCCTACTCCAGAGGGCGCCACTGAGACTTGGGTCAGGAAGAGGACCTGCGTTACCTGGCACGGTATAGGGGCCGCCCAGCATTAGACAGAGACCCAGGGAAGTCATTGGTTGGACTCCTTTAAGCTCCCAACCAGTGACATAGACACACGTGTACATCGACTCCCTTGAGGCCTCAGAGGACCACGGCGTGAGCCGGAGCGGAACTTAAAGTGGCCCCCTTCGGTCAATAGATGCACTTTGTTTCTGTGCCATAGCCTAAACCCAGGGGTGGAGCGGCCTATAGGGAACTCGGGAGATTTCCTGCTAGGCCTCTGCACCCTGGGCCTCTTTTGTGTGTTAACCTATTCTATTCCCAAATGTTCTCATAGGGAAAGGGTTGGGCTTGCTGAAAATGGGCAACATGGGGCCACTTTGAAAACGATTTTCAGGGCCTCTTTTGGTTCCCAGTCCACCGCTATGACAAAAAAGCTCATATGGAGACTAGTTATCAGTTAAAATGTTATCTGTCAAGGAAAAGGTATCCAGCCACACCAGATGTTATCTGAATACTTATTTTTAGAAATATATTCTCTATTCTTTAAGATATGGCTACATCCCATTGCAATGCAACCATAGATTCATACAATCACTCTAACAATGATTTTTTTGTTCTCAATTTTTTGGTTGCTTTCATATTGCTATCTGTTCCTTCAGTATCCCTAAGCATTTAGTTCTCAGTCTCTCGATCAGAGGTAACCATGTCCCCTAGGAGCGCTCAATCCTTCTTGGGGCGCTCGGCTTCGGCGGTCTGTGAACATTGCTTTTATGGATGTTGGTGATTAAAGTAATATGTAAAAGCAGTCTGCGCATCATGGACGATCTCTTTTAAGCTGAGGTCTAACATACAGAGGTGTGGCAAGGTTCTCCCCTGGCAGCACCCTATGGGGTCCATGGAGATCATTGGGCAGGTTGATCAATGCCAAACTAATGCCACACCATTGATTTGATGCCAAGAAGCCTGCCTTTTACTGTGGCTTCACCCCATTTCGGTTACCGCACTCTTTGGGTGCAATTGCTTAAAAACAGGGAAAATTAGCATCCGAAAATAGAAAGTGTGATGCATGCTTCAGCACATTCAATATAAAATAAGCACCACGCAGTGTGCCTATTAAGCAAGAGAACCCGAGGAGGTGGGCATTACTGGTCTGGAAATGCCCTGTGGCGTCAGTTCCAAGCCTAAGCGAAGAGAGGGCTTTAAACGTAAGCCATGGGGCATTACCAGACTCGTAATACCTCCCCCCTCCAAGTGTTCTATTGCTATTAGTACCCCGGCACGTTGTACCGTTTGAGAAACAACATGTAAACCGTTTCTCGACTTGAGAAAATGGCGGCCATTTGTGAGGCGGAGACGCACTAGGAACACTACTGTTCCCAGCACCGGCGAGGGACATAGCAGCGCAAGGTAAGTGGTGCAGAATAGGGGAAAGGCTAAATATGTGGAAAAGGGGGCTGGGGGAAGAGGACGTGGTGTCGCAGGGGAGCACACTTTCCTTCATCCCGGCCAGGGAAAGATGGCGGCCTCCCTCTCTGAGGAGACTCAGAGCGGGGTCTTTCCCTGAGTTTTAAAGGCCCCGTTCTGAGCTTCCTCATTGACTGGGAGGCCACCAAACCCCCCACCTTGGCCAGATTAAAATAGGCAATAGGACCCTAAGGCTTCTGAAAAAGTGAAGCACAAGTCATGAAGGACCTTAAAATCCTTGAGGTCTGCTGCTTGTAGATATGCTGCATAGTGTTCCTTTCACATGAAATAAGCAGGAACATGCTGCATGCTTTAAAGTTTGACATCTCCTTATTCAGAGTTTCTGTGGCTTTTCACAAAATGAACCGTTCACATGTGTGTTTCACGGTTCACACTGTTGAGCTACCAAGAGGCACAAGTGTAGACCCATATTTTTAGCGATGTGCCTACATTGTGCAGCAGCAGAGAAACGCTGCCCTCTATGCTCTGATGCCAAAACATCAAGCTTAATCTGCCCCAGGGACAATCACGGGCTATATAACACTGATCATACGGTGGTTATACCTTTGTTACCTGTTTCCCAGATCTTCCAATTCGTTATGTCCCTCCATCGCTTTACATTGCAGCCTATCTACATTGTCATTGATTTCAACCACTGGGTCCTCAGCTGATCCCAACATAAGATTGACAGTGGCCATCTTCTCTTCCAGAGATCCAGCTTCAGAACCAAAAACGTTCCCTTTTCCCAGCAAGATCGGCATGCGTTACCCGGAGTGCTGTGGTCATGCCGAAGCGGCATGCCGCTCGTGCTGAGACTTTGTCATCTACTGGGAATTCTGGAGTTGAATATTCTGCTTATTGGAGAGAGTTTTGTCTCCAGGCCCAGAGTACCACACCATGTCAGCCAACCAGGGAGGGGTTTCATTGAGGTAATATGAGGGCAGACTTTTAAAAGATGTGTGCATTATTTATTTGACCACTGTGGTGCTGATTTGGCACAACATAAAGGCATTATAACTCAACATATGTGGTAGGAAATCATCTTAGCCATGTATCTCCCTTCGAGCCACCGTACTTCTCGGTCTCCTTCGATGGGATCCCACACGACTAGTCCACACTAGTTCGCTGATCCACAGTCACAATCGTACCACCCGCTCACAAGAATGGCAGTGTTCTAACTTCACCACCACCATAGTGCAAGGCAGGGGAGCGGGACAGCTGGACCATCTGTATAGGGCACGCTGTAGATTATGCCATCTTTTGGCTCTCTATCAGTATACTTGAGAGGGTTATGGCTGTTGATCTGAAGTACCGGTGGTACCAACTCTCACGCTCTCTAGTAAGCACTGTACGGAAGCTTCTCTCAGAGGAAAGAGGGCTTGTACCGCATCCTCGCAGAGTTGTAATAACCTCACAGTGCATCTAAACACATAAAGTGCACCCCATCTGGGGAGCGTGGAGGGTGAATGGGCCAGTGTGTTGCCCATCACTTGTCTCACAGATTCAAGCATTCCTTTATATATGAAGCCATAGTTGTCACATGTCGCTTACGGGCCAGGAAGTGAAGTTAAGGACCCAGTTGACTGAGCCATTTACCAGTGATGGAACCAGTGGAGGGTGGAGCAGAGGTGGAAGTCGCCTTCCATGGGTACCCCCTTGGTGTCCACTGCACTCCCCTGACTCCTGCAGGGAAGGCAGGTTTGGATTTTGAATTTAAGTTTAAAAAATAGTGTGCATGCAACCGAGTGTGTGCTTGTCTCCTCCTGGTTCCCGCAGGCTGCTCAGCAGAGTGAAATGCCACCAGAATGACCCATGTGTTCAAGGCCTTCTGGGATGCCCATGTGCCTGGATTCCGCCCCCACCACCCCCTCCACACCTCCCACTCCCTCTTCACCTAAAATGTACACTGACTGCACTGGCAGCCAGAACAGAAGATGTAAAGCTAAAATATGTTTTTAAAAGTGTTTGTAATTTTATAATGGATGCATGCATGCATGCATGTGTGTATGAGTGGTCCTGCGTGTATGCTAGTGTCAGAGAGACTGTGTGTGTTGGGAGCTTGGGGGTTTAGGAGATGTGTGTGTGGGTCCGTGCACATGATTGGGTCTAGTTGAGGTAGTGGGTATAAGTGTGAGCGTGAATGTAGTAACCATTATCGGCATGTGTTGCGCTCTGGGCGTAGCTTCACAAAAGTGATTTGAAGTGATAATTGCTAGCAGAGAGACTGCGGCCACAGCATCATGCATGCGATTTACAGTGACCATTACTATCATTGATAGACTGCGCTCTGGGAAAGACAAACTTGGCCGGAGCTCCCCTCCGCCTTCTTGCGCCCCATTTCCTACCATGGTTCTGCCACATTATAGTAGTTCTGTCTACTAGTGAGAGCCACATACCGCTCGGCCAAGGCAACTCTTTACTGACCGGCACAAATCCCCCACTTTTGCAGGGTCGAGATCGCACATGACTCTCTCAATGCGTCTCAGCCCTGCATTGGAGTGTCCACACTGCTGGGACTCACTTTGCCTCCCCAAATGCCGCTCAATCCTGCACCGCAGCCCTCCTCACTATGACAACGGGACTTGTTTCAGCTCCGGCACAGCGCTCCTTTCCCATCCGCACTGGAGCTCTGCCAATGCACCTCAACCCTGCCTTCCAGTGCTGCAACTCAAACAACTTGTTCACTCTCACTTTCTGTCTCACTGCCCCTATCCCTCCAGTTGGGTGCTGCTCCTACCCTCCAGTTGAGTGCAAAGAAAGTGTGGCGCCTAGTTAGAGTAGTTTCAGTCTCACTTTCCGTCTCACTGCTCCTATCCCTCCCGTGGGGTGCAAAGAAAGTGTGGCACCCAGTTAGAGTAGTTTCAGTCTCACTTTCCGTCTCACTGCTCCTATCCCTCCAGTGAGGTGCAAAGAAAGTGTGGCGCCTAGCTAGAGTAGTTTCAGTCTCACTTTCCGTCTCACTGCTCCTATCCCTCCAGTGGGGTGCAAAGAAAGTGTGGCGCCCAGTTAGAGTAGTTTCAGTCTCACTTTCCGTCTCACTGCTCCTATCCCTCCAGTGAGGTGCAAAGAAAGTGTGGCGCCCAGTTAGAGTAGTTTCAGTCTCACTTTCCGTCTCACTGCTCCTATCTCTCCAGTGGGGTGCAAAGAAAGTGTGGCGCCCAGTTAGAGTAGTTTCAGTCTCACTTTCCGTCTCACTGCTCCTATCCCTCCAGTGAGGTGCAAAGAAAGTGTGGCGCCCAGTTAGAGTAGTTTCAGTCTCACTTTCCGTCTCACTGCTCCTATCCCTCCAGTGGGGTGCAAAGAAAGTGTGGCGCCAAGTTAGAGTGGTTTAAAACGCACAAAACCACCTTTTAATCTATCATTGTACAACCCTATAGCTTTTTGAACACCCCCCCCCCCCACACACTTCTTCACCACATGGTAGACACAGGATGAAAGTATTAAAAATACAGCCAGCTGTGACAATGTACCTTTAGTAATGCGACCACCTTCACCGCAGACAAACATCTATGTCCATTTTTTTTTTAATGGTTACTTACGAAGATCTTTTACAATTGTCCATGAACGCGTATCTTTTTTTGTTTTTTACACAGCCGCTGTTCACCCCTCGTGTCTGCAGGGGCGCAGCGGGCGCCCTGCGAGCTGCAGGTGTCGGGTGTCACACGGGTTCGCGGGAACAGGCTGCTGGCTGCGCAGGGTCCTTCCTCCAAACTTTACGGCCGGGACGGGAGGGAGCTTGAAATCTGACGCCCGGGCAGGAACGAGTTAACGGCGCAGGCTGCCGATAAATAGATAGCAGTCAGAGGCTGCTCGTGCAGAAGGAGCACGGGCTGACTTCGCTGGGTTTAGCTGCGCCGCCGGTCCCACGGTCCCCACAGCTCCTCTGAGGCGGGATGATGCCAGCGCTCTGACAAGGTACCCGGATCCCGTGCTACCCTGCGCGCTCTTCTGCAACAGCAGCCGCCCCTCTCCGGCGCTCCGCAGGGTTGGCAGGCGGCGTGGGTGCCGGACACCACCAGTCACACCTACCTGGCTTTGTCTCAGGTGTGAAGGGCAGCGTGCACGCCGCGGAGGACGCGCCGTCCTGCCCTTGGGAGTTTCATGGGCACGCGGTCCCCCTGGCACTAAACTTCCATGGCTGCAGTGCGTCAAGAGGTCGCCTCCCTGCTGCTCCTGGTCGCCTGTTTCTCTTTTGCTGATGGCCAGTTATTCGGGTGGATGTGGGGCAGAGGCCAGAACGAGGTGACAACCCTTCGCCCACCATCGAGTAGTCCAGCTCACCCCCCGCCCACAGGGCAGCCAGAATCTGTCACTGTGCATGGCAAAGTGGACCCTCTGTCCACCACAAATGAGGACCCCCTTCCCAGGACCGTGTCTAGAAGCACACAGAATCCGTCCAACAAACCCCAGGAACCGCTAGCCAAGATCCCACACACCCCATCAACCAGACATGATGAACTGCTGGCCAGGCTGGTGCCAAGGACCACGCAGGACCCGGCCATCAAACCTGAGGAGCCTCTGATAAGATCCTCACCCAACACCACACAGACGCCTTCCACAAAACCCAAGGAGCCCCACGCCACGGCAGTGCCCATCCTCACACAGACACCTTCTTCCAGGCCCACGAAACTCCCTACCGAGACTGCGCCCGTGCCCAGAGTTCCACAGACACCCTCCGCCAACACTGAGGAACCTACGCCCAGGACCAAAATTACCCAGACCCCGGCGACCCCCAAGGAACCGTCAGGAGAGAAAATATGGGGCATCTTCCAGCTGAGAAAAGCAGAAACTGATGTAGGGGTGGCACCCGAGGGCCTGGCGACAGAAGCTGGCCCTTCCACCCTTGCAGCCACCGCACACCCAGAGCCCCAGACTTCCAAACCAGGTGCAAATCTCGCCGGTGTGGGGGCCGAGATATTAAACGTTGCCGAAGGGATCCGCAGCTTCGTGCAGAAATGGGACCACAAAGAAACAGAAGATATTGAAGGAACAGAAGGACCCATGACTCCTATAATCATAACGCCGCCTGCCATCACCGCGGCACCGGAGAGAGTCCAGAACCCCGGCATGCATCCCGCGGGCCTGGAGGTCATTGAAGAACGAGATATCAAGCCCATGTGGTCTGAGGAGGCTATGGACCTGGCCACTAATTCTACAGGGCCAGAGAGCAGCAAGCTTGAGATGGCCAGATTGGCAGAAGATGGTGAGGGCCTTGTGCCGGGAGAGCTGGCCTTGGCAGGTCCAGATGCTCCACTTTCTAAAAGGATGTTCTTCAACTTAACTCGGACTAAGGCATCACAAAATGGAACTGGAAATGCAGGAGTGCACGGTGAGCCCCAGACAGGTATTGCTTCTTTGCCAGTGCTTTCAAGCTTGACCACTGTGCCACAGTTGTCTCCCCATACCACTGTCTCTAGAAGTGGGCAGGAGGAAGACCACACCCTTAAAGCCTGGGTAGACCAGGCAGAATCTTCAGGTGGCACGGGGTCTGGATATGCAATACCCCCTACAGCGACCTCCGGGAACTCCCAGAACCTGAAGATTGCCCCAACCACCAGCAGGCCTGGCGGGAGCACGTTGGAGGTGGCAGGGGCTTTCCGGAACGGCCTATCCCACTATGTGATAAATTTGAACCAATCAGTCTTGTGTGGGACTGGTACGGCCAGCCTTCAAAATTGCAGCAGCCAATCCGATCCAAGCATTGACCATGCTATGCATTCTGGGATAGCCGTTGCTCAGCTAAGTAGAACTAGTAGTCAGCCTCTTTCTAATAGTGATGGCACTAATTCACTGGGACTTGATTTACTAATCAGCACTAAATCACCTGTTTCGGCTTCTAGAAGTAGTTTTGGTGCAGGGACTCTTTCCCGCTCCCCCAGTGGGTCGCCCGCCACAGCACACTGCTTACCTGTTCCAGTCGACTTGCCATTTTGCCAGAGTCTTGGTACTGGCAATTTCCAGTTGCCCAATTACTGGAACCATAGCAGTGTGCAGGAGGTCCGGGCTGCTTTGCATGAATGGGGGGGCTTGCTTAGTTCTGGGTGCCACCGCTTCGTGGAGACCTTTTTCTGCTTGCTGCTGGTGCCGTGGTGCAATGCTTCTCTGCCAGCAGTGCCTCCGCCACCCTTGCCGCCGTGCCGTGAGTTCTGCGAGGTGGTACTAGACAGTTGCTGGCATCGCCTGCAAGGGGTCCAGCTGCCGGTGTCATGCAACTCACTCCCCGAGGAGGACGGCGAGTTCTCTTGCGTGTTTGTAAATGTCTCCACAGGTAATAAGGCACGATGTGTCACCGCTTACTGAGCCCCTTTCGCTCTTCCAGACAGGTAAGAGAAAGGCTAGGCCGCTCCCTCACCCATTGTCTCCGCAGGCGGCCATCTTGTCTGGGTAGGTCCTGCTCCTGGGGCTTAGGAAGCACAGCTTCCCCTATTGAGTATTGTACAGGAGCACTCTCATGTGAAGGTAAATATTTAGTCATTGATGGGGAGGAGAAAGAACACAGGAGGGAGCCGGGAGGAGTATGCCATGGATGGGGGGAGGTGGGGAGAGGCCTTTCACATGAGGCCTGATGGGACTTGTTAGGGATGGGAATGTAATGTAGACCGAGAGGCTAGCTGGGAGTTACAGAGGACGGGAGGTCCACTGAAGGTTTCTTCGAATATGGAGACTAGACAGAGCTGGGATTAAGGGATCTGTTGACAGAACTGGGCACAGGATGTGCTGTGTGTCCGAGGAGAGAGCCCGGCGGCACAGCTGAGGCGCTTTGCCACCTAGTCTATCCTAATGAAACACATTGATGCAGAGGCTGTCTCTACACTCAGACACCCAAGTATTCTAGAGGCTATGCATTAACATAAGGAAGCGTGGGATGCAAAGGCTCAATCTATACTCCAGTACCCAGTGGGGCCAAGAGGGGCCAAAGGCTATGCATTAACATAGGGATGCGTGGGATGCAGAGGCTCAATCTATACTCCAATACCCAATGGGGCCAAGATGGGACAAAGGCTATGCAATAACATAAGGAAGCGTGGGATGCAAAGGCTCAATCTATACTCCAGTACCCAGTGGGGCCAAGAGGGGACAAAGGCTATGCAATAACATAGAGATGCGTGGAATGCAGAGGCTCAATCTATACTCCGATACCCAGGTGTGGGGTGTTGGAGGGGCGGTGGGGAGGGACTAGAGGCTGTGCATTAAGGAACCGTGGGATGGAGAGGCTCGGTCTATACTCAGCTACCCACGCTCAGAAGAGGCCACGCATTAACCTAAGGAAATGCAGCGAAGTAGAAGCTCTGTCACCAGACAAATACCCAGGCGTGGTAGAGGCTACATAACCTAGGGAAATGCAGCGAAATACAGGCTCTGTCACCAGACAAATACCCAGGCGTGGTAGAGGCTACATATTAACCTAGGGAAATGCAGCGAAGTACAGGCTCTGTCACCAGACAAATACCCAGGCGTGGTAGAGGCTACATATTAACCTAGGGAAATGCAGCGAAGTACAGGCTCTGGCACCAGACAAATACCCAGGCGTGGTAGAGGCTACATATTAACCTAGGGAAATGCAGCGAAGTACAGGCTCTGGCACCAGGCTACATATTAACCTAAGGAAATGCAGCGAAGTAGAGGCTCTGTCACCAGACAAATACACAGGCGTGGTAGAGGCTACATATTAACCTAAGGAAATGCAGCGAAGCACAGGCTCTGTCACCAGACAAATACCCAGGCGTGGTAGAGGCTACATATTAACCTAAGGAAATGCAGCGAAGCACAGGCTCTGTCACCAGACAAATACCCAGGCGTGGTAGAGGCTACATATTAACCTAAGGAAATGCAGCGAAGCAGAGGCTCTGTCACCAGACAAATACCCAGCGTGGTAGAGGCTACATATTAACCTAGGGAAATGCATTGATGTATAGGCTCTGCCTGCACTCGGATACCCACGTGCTGTGGTGGCTATACATTAACCTTGAGAAATACAGGAATGCACAGTCTATCTATACACTCAGATATCCAGGTGCAGTACAGGTTTTACTTGGACTTGGGGAAGTGCAGGGATGCAGCAGCTACCTAGACACCATGCATTAGCTTCTGGAAACATGGCATGCAGAAACTCTACACCTAGACACCCACGTGCCGTAGAGGATATTGATTTACCTAGTGAACCGCAGGAATCCAGAAGCTATCTCTATACCTCAGCTACCCAGGGGCAGTAGCGATATTAACCTAGGGAAACGTGGGGATGCAGAGAGACACAGATACCCAGATGCAGCAGAGGCCAGGCTGTAACCTAGAGAAATGCAGGGACCGCAGAAGCTATCTCTACACACATTTACTGAGGTGTACTAGAGGCTATGCATTAACCAAACGAACATCAGGGATGCATAGTTTATCTCTACACTGAGGTATCCAAGCATAGTAGAGGCTATGCATTAACCCAGATAGATGTGGGGATGCAGAGCCTCTCATTACACTCAGATACCCGGGTGCAGTAGAGATATTAACCTAGGGAATGGTCGGGATGCAGAAACACACACATACCCACATGCAGCAGAGACCATGCTTTAACCTAGGGAAATGCAGGGAATGCAGAAGCTATCTCTACACACATTTACGAGGTGTACCAGCGGATATGCATTAACCAAACGAATATCAGAGATGCATAGGCTATCTCTACACTGAGGTACCCAAGTGTAGTAGGGGCTATGCATTAACCCAGATTCAAGTGGACATGCAGAGGCTCCCGCTACACTCAGCTACCCAGGGAGAGATATTAACCTGGGGAAAGGTGGGGATGCAGAGGTTTTTGCTGCGATCAGATACCCAACAGCAGTAGATGCTACACATTAACCTAGGGAAGCACTGGGATGCAGAGTCTATCTCTACACTCAGCCACCCAGGTGTACTAAAGGATATGCATTACTCTGGGGGGGCGGGGTGGGATGCAGAGGCTAGAGCTACACTCAGATATCCAGGTGTAATAGAGGCTACACATTAACCGAGGGAAATGAGGGAATGCAGAGGCTATATCTATACGTAGATGAACAGGTTTTCTGCCTTTCGTTACTGTAGTATATATAGCAGAAGGTAAACTCTATTCTCGGATTCATGAATTTAAAAGAGGGAATACTCTACTCTTACACTGCCAGGTTATTTTAGAGGTTATTCAAAACTATACAGTCTTGGGGTACACCATGTGTTTCTTTTACCCATAAATTGGGGGTTATAGCAGAGGATAATGCCAACTCTTTCATGGGTGTAGTGGAGATTGTCCACTAACCTAGGTTACTCAGGTATATCAGAAGGTATTGTTCTCCCTTGCTTGCAGGGATATAGCAGAGAATATACCATACTGTCTGATACTGGAGTACCAGAGAGTATACTTTACCATAGGATCCTCAGTTCTAAATGATTGTATTGTAGACCCATGGCACAGAGGCAAAGTAGATGTTATGTTCTATCCTCTCGTGCTGGGGTATAGCTGAGGGTATACTATTCCCTCTGATATTGGTTTATAGTAGAGGACGTAACAAAGCATCTTGTTTTTCAGTGTAGAAGAGTATTATCTACCTTTGCATACTTGGGCACGATGCAAGGAGTAATATAACATATGTATTGAGGTGTAGTCGATGGTTTCCTTTAACCCTGAGTAGTGGACCTTGCAGTGTGCTCCTGCAGTGGCTGGACCTCTCTCTGTTATCACTTGACCACGGACATCAAAAATAGCTTTATGGCTCTGACTTTGCCTCCCAGGTACAGGAATACTCTCCTTCCCCAGGCATGGATACTTGATGCACCCCTATTTCTGCGGGCACCAGAAGTTCTGCTTCATGCAGGCAGACAGTTAATGTATCTCTTGGTACACGAGGTTCATTGGTTCCCAATGATTTACAATGTTACATTCCTTCTATTGGTACACAAGATTCCTTGGTCGCCACTGATATACAATGTTACTTTCCTTCCTATTGGTACACAAGGTTCCATGGTCCCCACTGATATACAATGTTACCTTCCTTCCTATTGTACGGGAAGTTCCTTGGTCGCCACTGATATACAATGTTACCTTCCTTCCTATTGGTGAGGGAGGATCCTTGGTCCCCACTGATATACAATGTCACCTTGGTTCCTATTGGTGCACAAGGTTTCTTGGTCCCCACTGATATACAATGTTACCTTCCTTCCTATTGTACGGGAGGTTCCTTGGTCGCCACTGATATACAATGTTACCTTCCTTCCTATTGGTACATGAGGTTCCTTGGTCGCAACTGATATACAATGTTACCTTCCTTCCTATTGGTACATGAGGTTCCTTGGTCGCAACTGATATACAATGTTACCTTCTTTCCTATTGGTACACGAGGATCCTTGGTCCCCATTGATATACAATGTCACCTTCCTTCCTATTGTACGGGAGGTTCATTGGTGCCCCCTGATATACAATGTTATCTTCCTTCCTATTGGTACACGAGGATCCTTGGTCCCCACTGATATACAACGTTAACTTGCTTCCTATTGGTACGGGAGCTTCCTTGGTCCCCACTGACATACAATGTTACCTTCCTTCCTATTGTACGGGAGGGTCCTTGGTCCCCCCTGATTTACAAATGTACCTTCCTTCCTATTGGTGAGGGAGGTTCCTTGGTCCCCACTGATAAACAATATTACCTTCCTTCCTATTGTACAGGAGGTTACTTTGTCACCACGATATACATTGTTACCTTCTTTCCTATTGGTACACGAGGTTCCCTGGTACCCCTCCCCTCCACTCCCCTGATATACAATGTTACCTTTTTTTCCCATTGGTACAGGAGGTTCCTTGGTCACCACTGATAGACAATGTTACCTTCTTTCCTATTGGTACACGAGGTCCCCCCACCCCCCATGTACAATGTTACCTTCCTTCCTATTTTACGGGAGGTTCCTTGGTCCCCCCTGAGATACAATGTTACTTTCCTTCCTATTGGTACACGAGGTTCCTTGGTCGCCACTGATATATAATGGTACCTTCCTTCCTATTGGTGAGGGAGGTTCCTCTCTTCCCTGTTTGCACATGATGGATAGGGAAACAGCCTGGAGCAGGATCCTCTTTTACTCTCGCCGCAAGAGGAGGCGCTTTTCCACGTGGCTTTAGGTGGTTCCTTTTTCTCAGTGGTAGGGGGGGTTGCGTTCTTCCCCATCGGTATCAGAGGTGTCCTGCTCCCTCCTCAGCATAGTGAGTGCCCCTCTTATGTTATGTTATATTTGTAAAACACCTTCTGCCATATGCAATGGTGTCGAAGTGCTGCATGATGCATAACCCTTCAGCAGACCGTATCCTCTCTCCTCTATGTGCACTTAAAGTCCAATATCCCCTATGTGCAATACCGTGTCCTTTATCCACACAGCGGATATGCAAGGTTCCTTTTTATCATGTGTGCCACAGTTTCCTCTTTCCCTCTTGAGAACAGGAGTTTAACCTCTGCCCCAATGGTGGAAGAGGCTGCTACACCCACAGAAGGCTCCTTTCACTGACTGTTGCAAGAGGTTCTTTCTTCTCCTATGGTGCAGGTGGTTCCTCTCTTCCCATTGGTGCAGGTAGTTTCCCTCTACCCAGTGGTGCAGGTGGTTCCTCTCTTCCCATTGGTGCAGGTAGTTTCCCTCTAACCAGTGGTGCAGGTGGTTTCTCTCTTCCTATTTGTGCAGGTAGTTTCCCACTATCCAGTGGTGCAGGTGGTTCTTCTCTTCCCATTGGTGCAGGTGGGTTCCCTCTTCACAGTGGTGCAGGTGATTCCTCTATTCTCATTGGTGGAGGTGTTTCCCTCTTCCCAGAGGTGCAGGTGGTTTCCCTCTTCCCAGTGGTGCAGGTGATTCCTTTCATCCCGTTGGTGCAGGTGGTTTCCCTCTACCCAGTTTTGCAGGTGGTTCCTTTCTTCCCATTGGTGCAGGTGGTTTCACTTTGTGGTGCAGGTGGTTTCCCACTTTCCAGTGGTGCAGGTGGTTTCCCTCTTCCCCGTGGTGCAGGTGGTTTCCCTCTTCCTCGTGGTGCAGTGGTTTCCCTCTTCCCCATGGTGCAGGTGGTTCCTCTCTTCCCATTGGTGCAGGTGGTTTCACTTTGTGGTGCAGGTGGTTTCCCACTTTCCAGTGGTGCAGGTGGTTTCCCTCTACCCCGTGGTGCAGGTGGTTACCCTCTTCCCCGTGGTGCAGGTGGTTACCCTCTTCCCCGTGGTGAAGGTGGTTTCCCTCTACCCAGTGGTGCAGGTGGTTTCCCTCTACCCCGTGGTGCAGGTGGTTTCCCTCTTCCCCGTGGTGAAGGTGGTTTCCCCCTACCCAGTGGTGCAGGTGGTTACCCTCTTCCCCGTGGTGGAGGTGGTTTCCCTCTACCCAGTGGTGCAGGTGGTTTCCCTCTTCCCCGTGGTGAAGGTGGTTTCCCTCTTCCCCGTGGTGCAGGTGGTTTCCCTCTTCCCCGTGGTGAAGGTGGTTTCCCTCTTCCCCGTGGTGCAGGTGGTTTCCCTCTTCCCCGTGGTGAAGGTGGTTTCCCTCTTCCCCGTGGTGCAGGTGGTTTCCCTCTTCCCCGTGGTGCAGGTGGTTTCCCTCTTCCCCGTGGTGCATCCTCTCTTCACATTGGCTCTAGGGGTTCCTCTTGATACAAGAATAACCGCTGCCATTACCCAACCTCATGGCACTCATTTGATCGACCTAAAGTGACGTGAGGATTAGTGGGCCTTGTTGGGATTCAGTCATGTGACGGCCAGGTCTCATGTTGGGCACTCATCTTACTGAGGTATCTTTCCTGCAGCAGAAGTGGCACTGCCCCTGTGGGTTCAGTGCCTGGGGGCGCTTGCAGTGTCCTTGCCTGCGACCCAAGGGAGACACTTTGAAATGGTCCCAAGACTCTCAACGATTCCTGGCTGAAGGATCCCAAGGAGAGGAAGTCCGAGTATTCCATCCCAGCCTGTTTAGCAAACACTGCCAGTGTTAGGCTGGGTTTAAAAAAGCATGAAACACGTGACAGTAGAATACGCCATTGCAGTGAAGTTACACATGTCACAGCGCCGCCGCCATGCCTGTGAAAGTGCCACGTGGAGCTCCCCGGGGACTTTGGAATGTTGGTGTCTGTCTTACCTCATCTTTTAGGAACAGCTTGCCTAGTCATAGGATGATACTTGACTTTTTCTGTAAATGTCCTCAGACACTGGAGGCGTCGACCCTCCTGTCTAGGGTTTTTAAAAACCTCCAGGATGGGATGGCTTCCAGCCGTCTAAAGTTTAACCCTTACAAGACCAACGTCATCCTGTTGGGGCCATGCTTTGAACAGGTCCAGCTGGCGTAAAGGTACCACCTCTAAAAGGGCACACTGTCTCCATCACTGGGCAAGATAAAGAGCTAGGAGTGAAGGTGGACCCTACAATGAATCTTTCTTGCGCCCCAACTTGCTGCATAGTTCAGTGTACTCTTGTGCCGCGCCTGCCATTGCAACAGCAGTGGGCAGTGCAGCCCTGCGCTGAGAGGCACACGCAGCCCGGAGAGGTAGAATTCCCTATCAGGAAGCCCTTTTGTAATGACATTTTAGTCACGTTTGTTTACAGATTCTAAAATGCAGCCATTGCTTTAATGTGGGGCCTGCAAAGCCCCCCCCCCCCTCGCCTGCCAGGCTAGTGGAGACCCCTGTCTGCTGCCGGGAGTTCTAGTGCTTCAGGTGTAAATGATGACTCGTTGGCCTCCGCCTATCAACATGGCAAAGCCCCTCTCTAGAACCCTTATGCGTTCAGCCCAACTCCCGCTATAAGTGGTTCCCGGGGACAAACTGGAATCTAGAGGTGGGCTTAGAAGGCCTTGCAGGAGAGATCCAGATACGCCCATCCCACTAAAGCTTCCGGAAACCGCACAAGTCCAACATGCTTCAAGACCAGCACCAGTGTATGTCATGGGAAGATATAGTACAACCAACAAAGTGATGGGTGGAAGGCTTGGAATTAATATGAACCACTGGCATTGCTCTGGGCAACCTTCCACACCACCCAATCAAGCACACGGGCCATCAATATCTGTACCTGCTCTGTGGGAGGGAAGCTTGCACTGCTACGTTTGACTTGTAGCTTGTATGAAGGACGCTTGCACTCTTGTAGTGTGTATGAAGGAAGCTTGCACTGCTAGGTTTGACTTGTAGGGTGTATGAAGGACGCTTGCACTGCTACTTCGATGTGGGACCTGTGCTATGTATAAAGGAGACGTGTAGCACTGCTGGCCCTGTGCTGTGTGAGAGAAGCTTGCGCCACTGGTGCCCACAACTGCCTTGCACTATACGTGAAGGTGAAGGACGCTTGCGCCTCTGCTGCCCAAGTTTGACTTGATCTTTGTCTGGGGGATGCTTGTGCTGATGCTGCCCAAGTTTGACTTGATCTTTGTCTGGGGGATGCTTGCGCCTCTGCTGCCCAAGTTTGACTTGATCTTTGTCTGGGGGATGCTTGTGCTGATGCTGCCCAAGTTTGACTTGATCTTTGTCTGGGGGATGCTTGTGCTGATGCTGCCCAAGTTTGACTTGATCTTTGTCTGGGGGATGCTTGTGCTGATGCTGCCCAAGTTTGACTTGATCTTTGTCTGGGGGATGCTTGTGCTGATGCTGCCCAAGTTTGACTTGATCTTTGTCTGGGGGATGCTTGCGCCTCTGCTGCCCAAGTTTGACTTGATCTTTGTCTGGGGGATGCTTGTGCTGATGCTGCCCAAGTTTGACTTGATCTTTGTCTGGGGGATGCTTGCGCCTCTGCTGCCCAAGTTTGACTTGATCTTTGTCTGGGGGATGCTTGCGCCTCTGCTGCCCAAGTTTGACTTGATCTTTGTCTGGGGGATGCTTGTGCTGATGCTGCCCAAGTTTGACTTGATCTTTGTCTGGGGGATGCTTGCGCCTCTGCTGCCCAAGTTTGACTTGATCTTTGTCTGGGGGATGCTTGTGCTGATGCTGCCCAAGTTTGACTTGATCTTTGTCTGGGGGATGCTTGCGCCTCTGCTGCCCAAGTTTGACTTGATCTTTGTCTGGGGGATGCTTGCGCCTCTGCTGCCCAAGTTTGACTTGATCTTTGTCTGGGGGATGCTTGTGCTGATGCTGCCCAAGTTTGACTTGATCTTTGTCTGGGGGATGCTTGTGCTGATGCTGCCTTTGCTGTTACGTTCAATGTGTGTGACTGGGGAGACCAGTACAGGGCCACATCACTCACTGCATCACCCCTGGGTGCTTTTTGACTTCAGAGCTGTTTAGACAGATTTCGAGAGGTGCGTTTTGAGTTTATTCCGGAAGGAAAGGTAGCGTACCTGGGAGCGGAAGTGTGGGCACTGGGTCTGGGGCCCCTGGATGCAGCAGCTCCTGTGGTTCAGCATCTGGGAGTGGTGAGGGATGCATTTTGACTGGCTCAGTGCATGGAGCGTCCTGACCTATGGCAAGCTATTTCAGGGCGTTCCCATGGACGCGTTTACAGGTGAGGCAGGAGATCCTGAGTGTGATTTGGCCATTCAAGGTGAAGCAGTTCATGGTGGAGACGAACAGCCCCTTTTTCGTTATGTTGTAAATTCCCATGGCTGGGTAAAACACATGGTGACTGGTGGTCGAAGAGAAGAGGAACGATAGGAGCGGCGTTCCACTACTTTTATTTTTTACTGATTACAGTTGCACTACTTTTTGCAACCATTTTCACCATTCCAGAACTCACTTCTCCACGTAATCACCCGATAGCAGTTACAGCTAAACGGAAATCTGTTTCCACTCAATTGGCGGTCAACCAGCCTGGCTTCAACTCTGGAAACGTGTTCGTTGCCAGGGGTTTTGATACACTTTTACCATTGATGGGGATAGGTTAAAAAAAACCTCTGTGTTTCTCCCCCTCCCCATATGGGTAAAGCAGTAGTGTCATTGCCCGTGTCTCATATTGATGTGGGGGCAGAGGCCTCAATCCCTATGGATAACTGGGGGATTACTGCCCGTTTTATAACTGCAAAAACCGCAGATAAAGCATTCGGGGTTCATTGTAATGGTGACCGCCAAGTTTGTGCCTGGCATCCGCCGTTACTGATCACCCAGGCATGCGCCACATGCAGGGATCCTAGCGTATTCGCCGACTGGGGCGGTAAAGGGAGCGCAGGGCCCGCCCAGATTCCCGGGTCTTTAACCGTCAGGGGGAGCAGAGGAAGACGTGGCCGCTGGCCCCCATTACAGCCCTTGGATAATGAGTAGGGGAGACTGGTGGGCCTGGGGGACTTCTTCTGACATCAGGTTGCATGAATATGTGCAGTGGTGTTGCGTGTGAGTGAGACGTTTGACGTCACTCTGCATGAATGAATGAATGAATGAATGCAGCAGTGGTGCATGTGAATGAGGCGTCAGGTCACTGCGTGAATGTATGTAGCGGTGATACATGTGAGGGAGGCTTCTGACGTCACTTTGCATGAATATGTGGAAGCAGTACTGCAGGTAAGTGAGGCTTGACGTCACTTTGCATGCATGTATGCCGTAGTGGTGCATGTAAGTGAGGCTTGACGTCACTTTGCATGCATGTATGCCGTGGTGGTGCATGTAAGTGGGGCTTGACGTCACTTTGCATGCATGTATGCCGCGGTGATGCATGTAAGTGAGGCTTGACGTCACTTTGCATGCATGTATGCCGCGGTGATGCATGTAAGTGAGGCTTGACGTCACTTTGCATGCATGTATGCCGCGGTGATGCATGCATGCATGTATGCCGCGGTGATGCATGTAAGTGAGGCTTGACGTCACTTTGCATGCATGTATTCCGTAGTGGTGCATGTAAGTGAGGCTTGACGTCACTTTGCATGCATGTATGCCGTGGTGGTGCATGTAAGTGGGGCTTGACGTCACTTTGCATGCATGTATGCCGCGGTGATGCATGTAAGTGAGGCTTGACGTCACTTTGCATGCATGTATGCCCCGGTGATGCATGTAAGTGAGGCTTGACGTCACTTTGCATGCATGTATGCCGCGGTGATGCATGCACGCATGTATGCCGCGGTGATGCATGTAAGTGAGGCTTGACGTCACTTTGCATGCATGTATGCCACATTGATGCATGTGCATGCATGTATGCATTGAGCCTTGGTCTTGTAAAGGAAGGTGAGGCTTACATGTGTATCTCTGTGTGTTCCTGGAGCAGCCTATGGACCATGGGTCTGTCTCCATGGCATGGTGGGAGAATACTCTGCAAACGCCCAGCCACCTGGCCGCGCCAGGGCATCCATCTTGTTTGTGTTCCCCTGATGGCGTTGAGAGTTGGCATACATTCTCTCTTTGGGACATTGGCAGCAGATAAATGGCTGTTTAATCCCAAGGACTGGGCAAATGAGTAACTTTCTCTTTTTACCAACAATAAGTTACTGGGAGCTTCTGACCCACGCGGCCTCTCCCCTCCCCCTCTTCCCCAGCTCCCACAGTGAAGCCACCGCTCTCACCCCCGCCGACCCCTGCGCGCTGCTCCTGTTCCAGATCCCCAGGGGCCAGATACAGAGCTGGCATCACATTCCAAACGTGGTAGAGAACGTGGGTGCTGTGCTGGTGTACCAGTCATCACAGTGCTAAAGAATGGAACTGAAACTTTCCTTAGAACTGACCCCATCATCCCGTCAGAACCGTGGCCGTGCCATGAAAGTGCTGCCTCCTGTTTGAACATGACCACTCCCATGGCTATGACTTATAACTAATTCACCTCATGCAGGCACGCCCTCACCGTTTATCTTCTTGCAGAAAGTACATATAGCCAGTGTGTTTTTTTGGAACCCTGCACACGTCTAGGAAGATGAGGAGCACATGATCCCTTCCAGGGGTCGAAGTGCACGAAAAGAAGTAGTGGAACTATGCTCCCCGCTGGCCTGCACCGCTCTCCACAAACTCATCGCCACGCCCTCCCCCGCACCATACAAACACCCAAACAAAAGCACCTGCGGTTCAAGGTAACAATCAATGCAGTGCCCTAAAGTGCAAGTTTCAACTTCTTCCTAAATTGATTTGAAAACGCAACCATTCCGCAACGGTTTCTTTTTAAAACAAAAGTATAGGAACAGTAAAACTGAATTAAAAAAAGTGGAGGCGCACCGCTCCCGCCCATTTCAACCACTGCCCTTAACTTATCGTGAGCATTTCAGTCAGAGCGCTGGGAACGCACATTTTCATCTGATGAAGCGAATGCTCCGTCAGAATCCCGCGGGCGAAGCTGACTAACGCAGTGTGTGTTTCCCTGACATGAACTGGAAGTGAAGGTTTCCTTCAGATGAACTCGGAAGTGTTTCCTTTCCTTCAGAAGAACTTGGAAGTGTATTGTTTCCCTCAGGTGAACTCGGCAGAGGTTTATTTCCATATGAAGTGTTAAGTGCTTGGTCTTCTAGAATGGAAAGAGAGACTAATTCTAGGGCAGGGAGCCCTGAAGCGGCTGCCTACACGGCACCCCCAGCAAGACACCTGGTTGGTCCTAGAATGTACTCTGCCAGCATAAAATGTAGCCAATTGTCTGGGGCAGAGAGAACCAGGATGCCACTTGGCCTGGTATGTTATGTATTCCAATAGTTATACTGCGCACATTACCACCGTAGTGGTCTGATGGCACCTGGCCTTGTACGAAAAGCGGCATATGGGGACCCTGCCAGTATGTTGCCAAACCTTACTCTGCAGAAAGGAAGAGGAGGTTTGGGGAGGAGGTGGACGGAAAGAGAAACTATACGATCGAATGACCGAAATCAGAGCGGAAGAAGAATTGGGAAGAGTGGGAGGGGATATGGTTGTCGAAGTAGGGCTGCATACTTCTCGGATATGATAAGATATTGGTACGCATGAGTGTAGAACTCATAGCTCGGTACGCATGAGTGTAGAACTCATAGCTCGGTACGCATGAGTGTAGAACTCATAGCTCGGTACGCATGAGTGTAGAACTCATAGCTCGGTTCAGAGCAGAGTTTCATTGTGATGGTAATATCCAGACCTGACGAGGCATGGCACTAGATGTAGTTAGATAGTGAGTGGTTGCGTGGTGGACTTGAGAGGTGCTGCAGCGGGCGCTAGTAGTGTCAGAAAATTCTAGCACTGACCGGGAGAAGTTATGTTTTTCCCTTTTTAGTGTTGGGTTTGGTCGTTCGTGTATACTTTCTTCAAATACATTAAAAGTGTTTATTTCTGTTGGGTGAATAAGGGGTCTATATTTCCTTCAGATGAATAGCAAGTGTTTATTTCCTTAAAATGACTTGGAAGGTTTGTTGACTTTATTGCCTTCGGATAAGCAAAGCTCGGTTTCCTTTGGTAGTGCAGTGTTGTTTTTCTAGTCTTAGGGGTAATTGGAATGTTTACTTGCTTTCGGTTGAACTGGAAGAGTGTTCTTGCTTTGGGGGAAGGGCAGTGTTGTTTTCCTGCAGCCCAAGTCTTTTTGCTCTGGCCCACTGACTGCCCATCCCCAGGAGGCCAGTGGGTGACCCCAGAAAACACCCCACGTGAGCGCACTGCAGAAGAAAGCAGAATCTGACAAATATACTGCAATCTGCCTCCTCTGGTTGAGATCACTAAGAGGGTACTTTTCATCCAGCTGGAAAGTGTTTATAAGAAAAATCCTTATTTGAAGCAACCCAGTCTGTACTTAGGACAGATGGTCTGCTCTGGTCTGAATGGAACATGATCGATTACCTTGTGTACTTAATAATGTTCTATAACACATAAAAGCACAATAGCATCAGAGCACTGTGCACTTTTATAAAACAAAAACCAACAAAGTGAATATACAAAATGAAACAGAAATCGCAGATGCGGTAAAACTAAAGCCAGAATAAAAATACAATTTAAAAAAGAAAACCACCCCCTGGGAGGTTCATGGATGTGGCTTTCTGTGGGTCTTCCTTGTGCCCAACCTTTCAACCCTGCACGGCTCAGAAACACCATGAACCCTGGGAGGGTCTATGTGATGACTGCGACCGCCATAATTGCGACGGCCGATAACGCAGACTTTTAAAACCAAATATTTTCAAAAAACCTCTTTACACCACATACATATACAGGGGGAGACCCCCGCAACCCACCCATATTACTATTATATCATATACTCCCCACATATTTATGTGGTTTAAGGGGTGGGGGTCTAAAAAAAGAGTCGGAATTTCGGCTGTCGGAATTATGAGGGTGCCATTTTGGGCCATTACCACTCTGGGACATTGCTATGCTGCCTGGAGTACTTGCAGGTATTGGGGAGGAATGGTTTACAGTGGCATTGACCATTCATGCAAGGGAGGACCCCGCAGACTATGGGGTCCCATGGGAGGCAGGAGGGTCACCCATTTAGGTTTCTCCACTGGCCTATGCTGTTAGCACAGCTGCTTAGCGCACACAACAGCCTCCTGTAGTTATGACGGCATAGCCTGTCGCATCATAATGGTGCCCATGGCACACAAGTCATTGCCCTGTGGCATCTTGCTCATTGCCCTGACTGAGCTGGACATTTACAAGGAGACAAGCTGGCTGAAGCTACACTTGGTCAGGACACTGCGTTTTGGGTCTATACGAAGACTGAGCATGGTGACGGGACCCCCAGAGATAAATGGAGCCCACCCCAGGAAGTCTAGGTGGGGATGAGCTGGCTGAAGCCGAAATCACACAGGACAAAGGTGATGCCCCTGCGTTCTGGGTCTAGATGAAGACTCAGCATGGCGACAGGACCCCCAGTGATGAATGGAGCCGACCCCAGGAAGTCTAGGTGGAGATGAGCTGGCTGAAGCCTAAATCACACAAGGCAGAGGTGATTCCCTTGCGTTCTGGGATTTGATGGCAACTGAGCATGGCGACAAGACCGCCAGTGATGAATGGAGCCCAGCCCAGGAAGTCTAGATGGAGATGAGCTGGCAGATGCTGAAATCACTCAAGAAAGACGTGATGCCCTGGATTCTGGGTCTAGATGAAGACTCAGCATGGCGACAGGACCCCCAGAGATAAATGGAGCCCAGCCTAGGAAGTCTAGATGGAGATGAGCTGGCAGATGCTGAAATCACTCAAGAAAGACGTGATGCCCCTGCATTCTGGGTCTAGATGAAGACTCAGCATGGCGACAGGACCCCCAGAGATAAATGGAGCCCAGCCCAGGAAGTCTAGATGGAGATGAGCTGGTAGATGCTGAAATCACTCAAGAAAGACGTGATGCCCCTGCATTCTGGGTCTAGATGAAGAATCCGCATGGCGACAGGACCCCCAGAGATAAATGGAGCCCAGCCCAGGAAGTCTAGATGGAGATGAGCTGGCAGATGCTGAAATCACTCAAGAAAGACGTGATGCCCCTGCATTCTGGGTCTAGATGAAGACTCAGCATGGCGACAGGACCCCCAGAGATAAATGGAGCCCAGCCCAGGAAGTCTAGATGGAGATGAGCTGGTAGATGCTGAAATCACTCAAGAAAGACGTGATGCCCCTGCATTCTGGGTCTAGATGAAGACTCCGCATGGCGACAGGACCCCCAGAGATAAATGGAGCCCAGCCCAGGAAGTCTAGATAGATGGAGATGAGCTGGCAGATGCTGAAATCACTCAAGAAAGACGTGATGCCCCTGCATTTTGAGACCAGCTGATGTTTGAGCATGGAGACAGGACCCCCAGGACCCCCAGTGATAAATGTCGTTGTCAAAGTCCAGCTTGCTGCTGTGTTCCAGGGAATTTTCTAAAGTGGAATCTTTTTCATGGGGGTCTGACTCTCTTGTCCACCTTGTGACCTGGAATTGTGGGCCCACTCTTACATTTTGACGCATCCAGACTATGGAAACTCTTTTAAGCAGAGTCTGCTCTGTTCCCATCTCTGCAAATGCCTTGTGTGCAGAATGTTGTCTACTGGCGCGGTAAGATGTGCATACCCCCCCCCAGCTATCCGGTTTCTATAGGTTACATGTCTTTATAACAAAACATTTTATGAAGAATGCACTTATAAGGACACTTTTATTAAGTAAAATATAACCATTTTTTTGGGGTGGGTGTCCAGCCCCATAACCCCATTTCCCAATCCTAAAAAGCCGCCCCAACCGTTTCCCTGCAATATTTAACCCTCTACCCCACCCCTAAGGGCATTCTTCATAAAATGTTTTGTTATGAAAGATTCAATATATGTTCGTTCTTCATAACATTTTCGCTATAAAGAATGCATACTGTTTCTCTATAATGGTTCCACATTGCTTTCGTGATATAATGCAAGAGTGTTGTTTCTGCCTGTGGAGATGTGCTTTGACCTGGATTGCGATATCATAATCTGCAAGTGGCCCGGGGGTCATATAGCATCATCGAGTACTTCCAGGTTTCAATATTGTAACCGATAAATACTGGGGGGATTGCTTAACATTGCGTACAAGGACTCTAATCGGTGCATGTGATAATTTCCTTGTTCTGCAGGTGTTGGATGTCATCATTTAAGAGTATTCTTAGTATTTGATGGCATCCACTCCTAATTTTTGGTGAGTTAGATATGATGATCTGCAGGAATTTCATTAGTTGCAAAACACCTTCCATGTGCACAGTACAAGTTGACTGTCATGCTCTGAGGGCACTGCGGACATTAGATGTTGTCATCTAGTTGTACGGTTAAATATCATCATCGACAAATACACTGAGCGTTTGCCATCATCCTCATCATCATCTTCATCTATGAGACTGCAAGGGTTAGATATCATCTCTGGAGTACGATGGGCATCAGATAGAGTTACCTCTGTGTACTCCCCAGGTAGTATGCCATCTCTGCCAACTCGAAGGGTTGAATATCATCGTCTGCGTCTACTATAATGGATGTTATCCTCAGAGGTGAATACTCGAAGGGTCGGATATCCTCATATCTAAGTGCTCAAGAGCAGCATCCTCTCATGTCTGCTGAGGCTCCTGAGTCAATTATTGTTGCTTTTATATGCACATGTTAAGACCGCATGCACTTTTGGATCTTTGCATGAACACATAGCTTCCACCCTGTGTTGGCTTGTAACTGGTCTCTGTGTGGAGTACCAGGCACATCAGGAGATAGGCATCGGAATCTCTTGGCCTGCTTTTCTTCCAAGGAAACAAGCAATTTGCCATTGGAACCTCGGGGTCAGCCACGCCTAAGGCTCATAACTACATAGTCGCCGGGGATAGCTGTAGGTCTTTTGTATTTAGAATAAGAAACTCCCTCCCCCTGCAAACCAGAGGCACTTTCCATCATCCTGAGTTCAAGGTGCTTTTTGTGAACTGCTTTCGCCTGGGCCTGCCCTGTTCTTGCTATTGATTATTGTATGAGGGTTTTTGAAATGTGACTGTCTCACTGAAACAATTAACTAAAACTGCCACGGGTGTGTGACAGAGCAGTGACGTAGCTGAGAAACTCCATAAGAACAATGATATGGCCACGAGAAGCCACAGGAGCAGTGAGATCTCTGTGAGATGCCAGAAGAGCAGTGATATGGCTGAGAGGCAATGGTATAGCTGGCAGACGCCATACGAGCAGATCAATAGCTGGGAGATGCCGCGGGTGCAGTGCTATAGCCGGGAGACACCTTAAGAGAAGTGCTACAGTTGGGAGAGCCAATGGGGCAGTGGTATAGCTGGGAGGCACCATACGAGCAGTGATATATCTGGGAGATAACACAAGGGCAATGGGAGACATCTAACACTGGGAGATGCCATATGAGCAGTGATATAGATGGGAGGCACCATAGGAAGGAGCAATGGTATTGCAGCGAGAAGCCACAGGCGTAGTGGGGTGACTGGCAGATGCTATCAGAGCATTGGAATAGCTGGGAGACGACATGGGGGCAACGGTATAACTGGGATATACCATAAAAGCGGTGAAATAGCTGTAAGACAACATGGGGCAATGGTATAGTTAGGAGAGGCCATTAGAGCAGTGAAATAGCTGGAAGACGCTGCCATCGGGCAATGGTATAGTTAGGAGAGGCCATTAGAGCAGTGAGATAGCTGGAAGACCCCATGGAGCCGTGGCATACTTAGGAGACGACAGGATATTGCTGGGGGTTGCTATGCGAACAGTGGTATAGCTGGGAGATGCCATGGGGGCAGTGGTATAGTTGGTAGACGCCATAGAAGCAGGGCTATAGTTGGGAGATACCATGGGAGCTGCCCTGGGGGCAGTATTATTGCTAGGAGATGCAATGGGGCAGTGGTATAGCTGGGAGACGCCATAGGAGCAGTGGTATCTCTGGGAGATCCCATGGGAACAGCGATATAGCAGGGAGACGCCATAGAAGCAGGGCTATAGTTGGGAGATACCATGGGAGATGCCCTGGGGGCAGTATTATTGCTAGGAGATGCAATGGGGCAGTGTTATAGCTGGGAGACGCCATAGGAGCAGTGGTATATTTGGGAGATTTCATTGGGCGATTCCATGAAGACAGTGGTATAGCTGGGAGAGGTAATGGGGCAGTGGTATAGCTGGGAGACGACATAGGAGCAGGGGTATAGTTGGGAGATATAATTGGGAGATTCCATGGAAGCAGTGGTATTGCTGGGAGATGCAATGGGCAGTGGCATAGCTGGGAGACACCATAGGAACAGGGGTATAGCTGGGAGATGCCATGGGGCAGTGCTATTGGTGGGAGATGCCATGAGAACAGTGTTAAAGCTGGGTGATGCCACAGGAGCCGTGATACAGGTTCCAAAGGAGCAATGGCACTTTCACATGGATGTGTGATGCCTTCTGAGCAGTTGTGCAATTGGAAGACATCGCTGGGGCCGTTGTATAGCTGGGAGATGCCACAATAATGTGTCATTCTTTAAGCCATACCATATCTGGGAGAAGGCACAGGAAGAGTGCTACAACCGCACTATGGTAAAGGAGAAGGGGTAAGCAATGGCATAGCCAGGAGACGGTTGAGAAGCAGTGTTATAGCTGGTAGAAAGCTGGTGAATAGCGATGTAGCTTAGACTGAGCGCAGGAACTGGGCTGCAGGTGGGAGAAAGCCCAGGATGAGCCGTATAGCTAAGGGGAGATACAAAAACAGCAGTGTTGTTGCTAGGAATAGCCAGTGTGGCAGTGGTAGAGCTATGAGATCGCAGAAGACTAGTGGTGTAAGTTGTAGAGTGCACAGGGGCAACGGTATGGCCGAGAGATTCACAATAGAAGTGGTATAAGTGGGAAGACTGCACAGTGGAAGTGGTATAGCTAGCAGGCTGCACAGGGGCAATGGTATAGCTGGGAGACTGCACAGTGGAAGTGGTATAGCTAGCAGGCTGCACAGGGGCAATGGTATAGCTGGGAGACTGCACAGTGGAAGTGGTACAGCTAGCAGGCTGCACAGGGGCAATGGTATAGCTGGGAGACTGCACAGTGGAAGTGGTATAGCTAGCAGGCTGCACAGGGGCAATGGTATAGCTGGGAGACTGCACAGTGGAAGTGGTATAGCTAGCAGGCTGCACGGGGGCAGTGGAATAGCTGGGAGATGGCACAGGAAGGGTAGATGCATAGGGGCAGTGGTATACCTGGGGTACTGCACATGAGCAATGGGGTAGCCGGATGGCTGCACATCATCACATCGATAGTTTCATAGCTGGGGAATGTCACTGGGGTGGTAGAATGCACAGGGGCAGTGGTATAGATTGGAGGTGGCATGGAAGTGTTACAGCTGAGAGGCGGCACAGGGTCAGTGATATAGCTGGGAGACTGCATGGTGCAGTAATGCAGCTGAGAGACTGCACAGGGGCAATGGTATATCCGGGAGACTGCACAGTGGAAGTGGTATAGCTGGCAGGCTGCACAGGGGCAATGATATAGATTGGAGGTGGCATAGAAGTGTTATAGCACAGGGTCAGTGATATAGCTGGGAGACTGCATGGTGCAGTAATGCAGCTGAGAGACTGCACAGGGGCAATGGTATATCCGGGAGACTGCACAGTGGAAGTGGTATAGCTGGCAGGCTGCACAGGGGCAATGATATAGATTGGAGGTGGCATAGAAGTGTTATAGCACAGGGTCAGTGATATAGCTGGGAGACTGCATGGTGCAGTAATGCAGCTGAGAGACTGCACAGGGGCAATGGTATATCCGGGAGACGCCACATGTGTAGTGGTGCAGCTGGAAGACCCCACAGGGGCAGTGGTATTGGCGTCAGTTACCTCAGACTCAGGGGTCATTGGAAAAGTCATTGATGTCTGGGGTCTTACTCTCGTGTCCACTCTGGGATAGCTGGACATCTTTCTGGTTCCGGCTGCGCCTCCCTGGGCACAGATGCTCTGTTCGCACCCCTCGGGGCGCTGTCCTAGCCGCACACTTGGCCCCAGCTGCTGGATCTACCCCTTCATCAGTTGCGCTTTCGGGGGTTGGCATGACTTCTGTGGCAGGGGAGTGAGCTCATGTCTGGGAGCGCCAGAGGACCCACAATGCCGGATTGTTGTCGGGACCCACCAGGCTGCGGGCGATTTCAGTTCTGTGAGAAAGGCGTTTTCACGCCATGTCGCCCCACACTGCCACAGCAGCCCCTCCCCCTTTATTAATACACTTGCTACATTTTATCTGAGATTCTCGTCTTAAAGGAGTCTGGGGGAGCCCGGGCTAGCGCTGGTAGGGTGCTTTAGAAGACATCCCACCACACCCGAGGGCCTGCCGCACTGCACTCGTGCACTGTGGGCATTGTAAGAAGCCCTGCATCACTGCCAAATATGCAGCCAGTTCTATGGGCGCTTGAGGGGGCTTAACCCACTAGTGGAACATGGCACTGCGAGGACCCTGCACCGGTGCAAGGTGATATGGGCACTGTGAGGAACGCTGAACCAGCGGCCCAAGTGCTGTGTAGGGATTAAGGGTTCTTCACCAGTGCTGGGCTTCGAGACATTCTGCACCGCACCCGTGTCCATAATTCAGTGGGAACTAAAGGTTCACTGCCCCAGGAGCACATGCGAGGAGTGATGCGCCATTGGCATAAGTGAAGTGAGTGCTGTGAGGAGCTCTGTGCGGGTGACGCATGTAGGGAGTGCTGCACCAATGGCACACTGCAGGATTGAGTTCTGCACATGTGCAGTGAGTGATGCACCCGAGCTGTGGTGATGCATGTGCTGAAGACATGCTCTCACACACAACATCCACAATCTGCTATATCTTCCAATAAGGAATCATCTGAACAGGGCTTAAAGTGGACTGGGACTAAGTGGGGCATGCTACGGCAGTTTCCAAAAACTGGCCCCAAGCTGGGGCAAAGCCAGAGCTTTGAAGTGCTTCCATATCACAGATGATTCACGCTCTTGACCGTGCTATCCTTATCACAGATGATTTACGCTCTTGAGCGTGCTATCCATATCATAGAAGATTCAAGATCTTGAACGTGCTAGCCGTATCACAGCTGATTTACGCTCTTGAGCGTGCTATCCATATCATAGAAGATTCACGATCTTGAGCGTGCTAGTTGTATCACAGATGATTTACGCCTTTGAGCGTGCTATCCATATCACAGATGATTCACGCTCTTGAGCGTGCTATCCGTATCACAGATGATTTACGTTCTTGAGCGTGCTATCCATATCATAGAAGATTCAAGATCTTGAGCGTGCTAGCCGTATCACAGCTGATTTACGCTTTTGAGCGTGCTATCCATATCATAGAAGATTCACGATCTTGAGCATGCTAGCTGGATCACATATGATTTACGCCCTTGAGCGTGCTATCCGTATCACAGATGATTTACGCCCTTGAGTGTTCTATCCATATCACAGATGATTCACGCTCTTGAGCGTGCTATCCGTATCACAGATGATTTACGCCCTTGAGCGTGCTATCCATATCACAGATGATTCACGCTCTTGAGCGTGCTATCCGTATCACAGATGATTTAGGCTCTTGAGCGTGCTATCCATATCACAGATGATTCACGCTCTTGAGCGTGCTATCCATATCACAGATGATTTAGGCTCTTGAGCGTGCTATCCATATCATAGATGATTTACGCTCTCGAGTATGGTAGACATTAGTCCTCTTCCCTGCTTACTTTGAGGAGTTTGTTTTTACTGCCTGATGTTTCGGTTTGGGAGTAAATCTGGCGAGATTTTGTTCCAAAGGGGAGCCCCTCATGTCAGCTGTGTGAGAACCTTTTCCTTGTGATGGCGGCTTGCCATTTCTTCGCCATTGGGAAATGTAATTGTTTGGCTTGTATTGCCTTGCCTCCTCATTTCTGCTTCATTATAGGTCTGCTCAGGAGTATTGTGTGGACTACTAGATCATATGTCTCTGGACGATATATATATATATATCCCAGTAACATAACATAAATCTTAGTCTCAAGTCCATATTGTTGCCAATAAATATTCTCAGGATCCTATGTGTGCTGCTTCAGAAAGACCCTCCATTGCCATCTACTGCAGCGTTTTTAAAAGTGGACTTACAGCGGCCAAACTTCAAAGAACCCTAAACCATGCCACCCAACTCACATTCAACCAATACCAATCCAACACCATAGCCACTAACTGTCATGAACACCCTGGATCTGGGTCAAGCAATGGGTAAGATTTAAGTCCCTTCTACATCAAGCTCTGGACTTGCACCTTCCGGGCTACCTACCCAGAAGCCACTGCGCAGCTTCCTAACCCATGCCATCTACCTCACCATCAATCCAAACCCAGCCTGGTTATTGCTACCCTGGATGTGGGTCAAGCAGTGGTTGCCTTCAAAACCCACAGCCTTCTGCACAAAGTCCTGGACAGACAGCTTCCATGCTACCCATCCAGACGCCTGTGGGCAGCTTCCCCGTGCCACCCTTTTCACCACCCAGCAAAGTACAGACATTACAGGGGTGATTGTGTCACTCACAAACCTCTACTCTGGGGAGTACCATCTCGTTGCCCCTCAAATCTGACCTCATGAAGTTCAGGAAAGGGGTAGAACAGCCCTTTTAGTGTGTAGGGGTAGAACTGCCCTTTTCATGTGAAGGGATAGAACAGTCCTTTTCTTGTCTCCCTCTTGATGTTCCTTGTAAACCTATGCTAAAAAAAACTCGAAAGTGATCAAGGGGCAGAGTGAGCACTGCAGACTAATAATAAGAACACAAAATCAATTACGAAATGATAGCAATTCCAGACCCCGTTAATGAGGTGCAGTGTCTATCACGGTGGCTTTCAAGTGGACCACAAGAACCCCGATTAGTTGGTGTCTAGCAATGCCATCCAGAGCCTGGTAGAGCAATAGTCACTTTTCAGGGCATTGTGTGGACACATTCACGTGATTGTGGAGAGCGCTAGGTAAGCACTGTTTAGGGCGCTGGTCGCGCGCTGTGGATATTCTTCATGTCATCATGCCAGTGTTTAGGGAACCCCTGCTAAACCATTCAGAACACTTTTAGTGACATTTTGTGGGGCATTTCCATAACATTGTGTATGGCGTTTTTCGTGGCATCTTTATGGCAACTGTTTGCAGTGTCACACTGATCTTCTTGCCATAGTTCGGTGCACTTTACACGACGTTCCAGGACATTTCATAGACTTTTTAGACACTGCTTGAGAAAGTAACTAGCCGTGTTTCGCTCCATTGTTTAGAGCACTTTTAGCAGCACTGGAAACAGCACTTCAGACAGCCTCATCTCATGGCACTTTGCATGGCATTATCAGTGCCAAAATCCTGGAGTGGTCTAGGGCAGTTTTAAAGCACTTTTATTGCAATTGTTTCTATTGATGTGCAAGGTAGAAGTTCTTGAATGAGCACTGTGTGAGGCAAGGAGGTGAGCATGATGATGTGTGAGGTAGAAGTTCTCTCACAATTATTTGAATGAACACTGTGAGAGGCAAGGAGGTGAGCATGATGATGTGTGAGGTAGAAGTTCTCTCACAATTATTTGAATGAACACTGTGAGAGGCAAGGAGGTGAGCATGATGATGTGTGAGGTAGAAGTTCTCTCACAATTATTTGAATGAACACTGTGAGAGGCAAGGAGGTGAGCATGATGATGTGTGAGGTAGAAGTTCTCTCACAATTATTTGAATGAACACTGTGAGAGGCAAGGAGGTGAGCATGATGATGTGTGAGGTAGAAGTTCTCTCACAATTATTTGAATGAACACTGTGAGAGGCAAGGAGGTGAGCATGATGATGTGTGAGGTAGAAGTTCTCTCACAGTTATTTGAATGAGCACTGTGTGAGGCAAGGAGGTGAGCACGATGATGTGTGAGGTAGAAGTTCTCTCAGAGTTATTTGAATGGGCACTATGTGGTCTAGTGAGAAAAGTAGGGTGGCGAGCTAGTTCTCTCAGAGCGGGAGCAACAAGGTGGTGAGGCGGATGGCTGTGGGGTAGGAGTTCGCTCAGAGTGGCATTGTGAGAGAACTCCTATGAGTGAGGCCTGTGTGAGGCTGTAATGCGAGTGAAGGGAGGTAGAAGCTCTCTCAGAGTGGTATGCACAAGAGCTGTGTGAGGCAGTGAGGCGAGTGGGATGAGGGTGAGGTAGGGGGTGGTTCAGGAAAGGTTGAAATGCGCCATTGCATGCCCAGCCTCCCAGCTGTTCAGTGTCCAGCACGCGCGCACACACTGGGCCCTTCATGGAACATCTGCAACGAAGAAAGAAAATATGCTGCATACATTCTTTAAAACAGCCAGTGGTTCCAGGATTCCTTGAGAACTCAAAACAAACAAATACACAGCCCTGAGAAACTGGAGCAATGTTCCATGAAGGACCTGAGGGACTTGGCGATAACAGCTTTGCTGACTGAGGGGTTCAGGGACCGGGGCGGGGGGCCTGGACCAGCAGAGAGAATCTCAACAGGGGCTTTGGGGTGCGAGAGGAAGGGTGCAGGGCACGGAAAAGAGAGCCCAAGAAAGGTGAAAGGGGGCGGGAGGAAGCAACAGGTTTGTCTTTTCTCAAGGGCACAATCGCTCACATGGTATTCTTCGGTTCGAGTGTCTTGTTTTGGCTCAAAGGGTGTTTCTTGGTGTACTTTCTGTTGTTTCTGTCAGAAGGAGGCTCTCCTCTGACCCTATACCTGCCCCCCCTTCCCCTGGATTCCCACCCATCTTGAAGCTATGACACATACTTGACATTGGAGGCCATTCCTCCACAGACCTTGGTTTGATATGATATGATATGGCATTTATAACGCGCCTATACACAAGTGTTTCTTTTTATGATGTGCATGTAACGTTATTCTGCGTAACTCACCACAGCTTTTTTGTTTTTTGTTCTTCTCACAGAGATCTTGAACACAGAAGTTGGTCTCCTTCAACTCATCGGTGATCCACCTCCAGACCAAATCATCAAAATCTTTGGTCCCGACAACAGCCCCGGCTATGTCTTCGGCCCCGACGCCAACACAGGGCAAGTGGCCCGCTACCACTTGCCGAGCCCTTTCTTCAGAGACTTTTCCCTCCTTTTCCACGTGCAGCCCACCACCACCAAAGCCGGCATGCTCTTCTCCATCACCGACGCCGCTCAGTCCATCATCTACATTGGCGTCAAGCTCTCTGCGGTGACTGGCGGGAAGCAGCAGATCATCTTCTACTACACCGAGCCTGGCTCGCAGAGCTCCTTCGCCGCCGCCACCTTCTCCGTCCCGTCACTGGTCAACCAGTGGACGCGCTTCGCCATCAGCGTACAGGATGAGGAGGTGGTCCTCTTCTTGGACTGTGATGAGTTTGAGAGAGTCCGCTTCGAGCGCTCTCCTGACGAGATGGAACTGGAGGATGGATCAGGACTTTTTGTGGCCCAGGCTGGCGGTGCAGACCCTGACAAATACCAGGTATGCTATCCCACCATTGTATGTCCCCTGATGGCTCTTTCTGTTCCCCGAAGGATTTATCTGCCCCAAAATTGATATGAAGTAATAGAAGTCTTCGGTAATAGAAGTGAAACCTGTTACCATTTTTGTGGTGGAAAGTCTGATTTTGCCCAGTTTCTTTCTTAGTGACCCCCACTTAAATCTCACCCTCCCTTGCACCCTACTCATGTTAAGGCCAGGGATGACCTCAAGTGCTGACATCATGTTTGTAAGTCGTGCCCCTTGATGGGAGCAGGTGTGGGAATTGCCTTGTGACCAGTGTAGCAGACACCTTCGGAGAGAGCCTTCCCTTCCAAATTACAGGGGGGAGACAGAGTGAAAGAAGGGTTGGCTACCTCCAAATATGCCCCCTGCAGAAAAGACTGCAGTACTGCATTGATTTAGACAATGAAAAAGGTCCGTCTAGGCTGTGAGTGATTGATAAATGTACATTGCGTACGTACACCTTCCGTCTCCTAAGCACTGCAACGCCTGCAGGTCTGAAGTGGCCCACTAGCAACCTTGTGGGTACTGTTAACCTACGGGTGTAGTCATAGAACTTCAGGGTTGGGGCAAGTCCAGTGAGAAGGAACATCTAAGTAGCCTTTAGTTTGAGTACAACCGTGTCTGGGGATCTCGGACATGTTCTGCAGTTTACTAGGGTGGCTGGGTGTTTGAGAGTTGAGGGATGTGTCATATTGATCTGCATGCAGTCACATTAATTATAGCCATGCAGCACTGGGTTCAAAGGAGACCCCCCTCCCAAACCCCATCACGAGGCCCCTTGGACCCAATTGGACCCTAGCAGGAGGCAGGGAGTGGCCCTGATTTCTAGAACACCATAGTCGCTTAGGAATCAGTACACCAGATCTTTTCTCATGCCCCGGGGTCGCGGGCTGACACACGCTGATTGGCAGGTCCTGGTGAAGGCAATCAGTCCATCTGTGTGGAGAGGCTGATTAGAAGTGGCCAGACTGACCTCTGACGACCCAATTACTCAGTTAGTGGAGTTCTCACTTTCAAGCCATCCCCAACGAACAGTCCTCATTTCTGTAGATGAGATAATTGGGAAGGGGGCGGCAGGCCGTGTGCTTCGGGGGGGGGGGGGGGGTTTCTCTGCGAAATTAAAGGGCTCGTTATTTCCTGACAGGCGCCTGCTTGTTCCCCATTCCTGGTAATCTCAAGGCCCGCACATTTAGAGGGAGGCGCCCTCTATCCTCTAACCTCTGCAGGGAGGACTACAGAAAAGGACAGGGGTCTCAGTTATTGGAGTTTGCAACCGTTTTTTCAAAGGGCCAGACTTTCCCTTCCTTCCCCTCAGAATAAGAACAAGCATTGGCAAAGCCAACAGGTTTGGCTTTTATGTGGCCATAGGATGGCACTTGCAACGTACTGACATAATGGTCCTAGAGGTACATAATGTGATAACAGAAACAAAATAGTGTGAGTATCAGGGTACACGAATGCAGTACTTAGCAAAAGTCTAACACAGGGTTGTCTAACTCTGGGCCTGGAGGGCCGGGATCCTGATGGTTTTTCAGGATATCCCTCATTAATATTCATGAGGATAAATATGCATACATATAGAATCATTGTATGCAAATCTTTCTCATGAATATTAATGAGGGGTATCCCGAAAACCCAGCATGGCTCCAGCCCTATACACAAGCCAAATTTGTTGGCTTTGCCAATGCTTACCTTTAACAGTACTTCAATGCAAAGACATGCATACTGCTTATAAATCAAAAGAGTTTTATTACACCAGTAGTGTGTTTATAGTTACAATTAAGCAATTCACTTTTCAAAGAGAGATTTGAAATTCTGCCGGGCCTCTAAAGCTCAAAGTGTGTGCTTACTGCTTAATGAAGTTAGCTTTCAAAAGAGATCCCAGGAGGATGCGTCTTGGGCGGGCAGGTAGTGGGTGGAAATGACCAAAGGAAGTGGCATGGCCATGGGTATATAACACCCACAAGCTTTGTGTCCCTCCTCACATCCCATCTCCCTTCTAGCTGTACTCCAATGCAATAGTTTTGGCTTGTAGGTGTTGCATACGCGCCACCAAATAGCCAAAACTAAACAATGATAGCCAAAAAAAGGATGCATTGCAAAATGCAACTATCGGCTTCGTAAGAAGAGAGGCCATGTGCTTGATGGTGACAGGGCAATCTTTAAACCAGTCTCAAATCAGGCATGATCTGGAGTCTCTTTCTAGAGAGACACTGGATCTGCTCTGGTGATCTGCTCTTCCGCTACCAGTGCATTACAGGAGAGCTCATTCTATCAGCTGGAGAAGGTCACTTGACTGTAGGTATTTACACCCTCTGATCCCTAGGACAGTTGTTTTCCCAGCTTGGGCGTTCGCCATCTGAGTTATCCCTGACTCCCATTAAGTAAAAGCATCTTTAGAGTCAAGGTTGAGCTGCTGGCCCTGCCAGTCGTTAAATACCTTCCTATTGTCCACTCGGGTACATTGAAGCCAAGCCATGTTCTAGGTGGGTCACCCTCACTCAGCAGTCCAATGAGCAACGGGATCCTTACTCCACTTTGCCAACCACATCAGGTGCAGCTCTTAGCGATAGAATCGCTGGATGAAAACGGGGTGGCGAGAAGGGCACATGCCAGGCTCTGAAACCTCCCTGCATTCTCATTGTTGATCCCCACCATCATCTGTAATCCTCATGTAGTGTAACTTGTGCCTCCTTACTTGGACTCCTATTAACCCATTGTTGTACAGCCCTCTCATGATTCACGAAGCTAGGTCCACACTCATTAAATACCCAAATAAATCAAAATGGTAGCACCTTTGACTTTCACCCAGGACTGGAAGCGGGAGGACATTCACCACAGCCTGAGGAGTCTCCACTTGTATTGGTTAATTAGCCCGCTCTGTTTGATTACCTCTGAGTGTGATTCTTATGTGATTTCAATTGCTGTCAAGTTTATACACTAGAGGGTTCTTGATACTGTAACCACCTACATAATGTTTAGGGCCTCATTATGAGGTTGTTGGTGCAGTAAAAAAGTGGTGGCAATTCCGTTACTGCCACTTGTATAGGCGGTAACAGAATTACCAATGTTTTTACAGACTGCCGAATTCTGAGTTTGGAGAAAAAGTGGAGGATGTACCGCCAACAAAAAGCAGGAGGTAAATCCTCCACTTTTCCACCAAATACAGATGGAATTACTGCAGCGGAATTACTGCTCGTGGTAATTACTCCAAAATCCCCATGGAGTCCTAATGACTCCAAGAATTGGAATTTGTGCTGCCCTACCACCACTTGGAACAAGTGGCATTAACGGTAATCGAATTTGGTGGTATTTTGGCAGATTTACCACAGAAATACCACCAAACCCGTAATGAGGACCTCAGTCTGAAACCAAACATACATTTCCAAGGAACGTGTTTTCAGGAAGCAGAGGCTCAGCTGCTCAATCTGAAGGTGATATTGATGGGCTCTCTGAGCTAAACATGGTCCCTAGACCTACCCCTGCGATCCACTTGTCCTTCTTACAGGAAGTACCTCAAGTGACTTGTGGATGGAAAAATCAGAAGTGGAAATGTACTGTCCTGAGCCCTGTCACAAGGTGGGTTTCCAGCAGAAGGCCTGTGGTCAGTGCTTTCAGGTTGCGGGGGCCAACCGGGCCTGACCTCAGCAGTTTCCAAAAAGTGGGGCTGACCCGGGGCCCTACCACACCATGGCAGGACACATTACCCTGCCATGGCCTCAGGCATCACAGGAGATGGACCCGCCATTAAGTCAGGCAAGCTGAGAGGAGTGGCAGCCACTTCTGTCAGTCACTGTAAATTCCTCTGGTGATCCCTCGTGCAAGGGGTCACTAGAGGAAGCTACTGTCCTTTTGTTTTCCCACCCCCTCCCGAGGTCACTGAGGCGACTTTAACCCTTGGTGATCCTGGGGACTCAGTGACATATTTCTATGTTTATAAAAGATGGCTTGAAAAGTACACAATTCAATCCATCTTTTATAAAGCTTTGACGACGGACAAAGACTGAGGGAGGCGTCTTTGTCCGTCGGCATAGCTTTATAAAAGACAATCCATCTTTTATAAAGCTTTGCCGATGGACAAAGACGCCTAATCACTGTGTGTGGGGGGGGGGCATTGACACTATTGTACATGGCCCTTGTCTTGGGGTTCACCTCAGGACAGCGCTTCAGGCCAGGCTGAAAAGCTTAGCAGATACACCAAGAGCCGGGGATGAGTTTCGGCTTCGCCTTCAAGCAGCATTTTTGAAGATCTCTGTTTAGTGTGTTCTGGATCTGTTTATCACCATAGAAACTGGAACCCGGTGCTCTGTATATACCTGTCAGGGTGGAAATGGGTGCCAAAGCCCTTCTCCTGTGCAGGAGTGCAGATAAAGAGGGCAGGGCCAGATAGAGTTGTGCCATTAACATGCCCTCCACTTCAGGTTAGCAGATGGCTCCATGTCATTGGGACACCCATTCCCAGCCCTGCGCTTTCCTTTCTCCTTCATTTGCATTCTGGGAGTTTTAGTCTTAGGTCACTCCCATTGAATAAAATGGGCTAAAGCAAAGCCCAGGACTAGAATATCGTATCTCCGGTGACAGAGTCCTCTCTTGCCTTCACAAACAGACCGTTCAAAATGCCCAGTGCCGGGTGTCAGTGGCTTATCAGGTCTTGTTGCTTTAGTTCACATCAATTTGTTATATCATCTTGTATTTGTATAGCGCCTCCTCCCATTGTTTATGGCATTGAAGCGATTTGCCTGTCGAAGAGGCAGAGGAGGAGTGTGAGGAGTAGGGAGGAGCAAAGTCAGGCAGATAGTTGGGATGGGGCTAGGGATAGATACGATGCACTGGAGGGCTTTAGAAGGGAAACGGTACTGCAATCAGGTACTTGCAGTTCTCCAGTGTTATATTATCTTGCATTTGTATAGTGTCTCCTCCCATAGTTTATGGCATCGAAGCGCTTTGCCTGTCAGAGGCAGAGGAGGAGTGTGAGTAGTTGGGATAAGGCAAGGGATAGATAAGCTGCAGAGGGAGGCCTGAGAAGGGTAAAGGTACTGCATTCAGGTACTTGCAGTTCTCCAGTGTAATATATTATCTTGCATTTGTATAGCGCCTCCACCCATAGTTTATGGCGTCGAAGCACTTTGCCTGTCAAAGAGGCAGAGGAAGAGTGTGAGTTGTAGGGAGGAGCAAAGTCAGGCAGATAGTTGGGATGAGGCAAGGGGTAGATAAGATGCAGAAGAAGGCCCCTGAGAAGGGTAAAGGTACTGCATTCAGGTACTTGCAGTTCTCCTGGTAGGAAAGGAAACGCGACATGTGCTGAAATGGAAAGCGACAGGAGATAGGAAGCCAGCTCTGCTGGTACATCTTATGCCCGACACTCGCTCGATGAGGGTAGATCTCGGCAAGGCCGGTAGGAACCTCGTGGCTGCCAGGAGTCCGCGGACGATATCAAGGTAGTGGCACATACCTCCTCAGTTCTGCTCTCCCCGCTTCCTATGTCATCAGGCAGAGCGACTCTCATCCAGTCCAAGCGTCAGAGCCAACAGCACTTTACACGATGGAACCCTGTAGGCACATACTTGCAATGGCAAGACTAAAGTGCAAGCCCACACCTGCGAACTGCTGCGGGCTAAAACGCCAGTAGCGGACACAGCTAATCCCGATGACATGAGTGTGACGGGCATCTCAGGGCCTGCACTTAGTTCCTGCAGCTGTTGACTGGGACCTCCCAGCAGATGCAGGTGGGTGTTGCACCCGACCCTCCGCTCTCTGCTGACATCCTCCGCAGCCCCCTCAGTCTGTCCGGTGAGCAAGAGATGCTCAATCGCTTTTGAGCCATCCTCGCAGAATCTACCCTGGCTGCTCCCATGCAGCAGGAGGGGCCATCTGCTTAATGCTGACGCCGTGTTCAATAGCAGCCTTTTTACCTGCTGGTCATCGTGCTCGATGTCTTTCCTGAAGGGTTGGGGTTGCACTCCCGCTTAGTGACCCCTGTTTGGCGGCATGCTTGCGCACATCTGATAGCAGCAAGAAGGAACCTTGTTCTTGAGCCCGGGTGTGCTGCACAGAGTTATGCTCTACTTCCGGTATCAGAACGCATCCTTTCATACTGAGTTGCCCAGGTAAACACGGAGTACTCACGTCTGATTTGCTTGTCTTGTTTGCTCTTTAGTGCTATGGCCAGACTCTCGGCTTTAATAGCCGAACAATTCCACTGCAGGGTGTACACTGGACTAACCCAAAAGGGCTTACACTGATTCACAGCCCAACAGGGGTTAACATCGACTGAGAGCGCATGCGGGCGCACTGCGGGCTAGTACCATTGCAGGCAATGCCCTGGGAATACAGCCAGGCTTACACTGGGCTAACCATGCAGCAGGGTTAATAATGGGCTAACAATACAGCGGGGTTCATAATGGGCTAACACCACAGCGGGTTTAATAATGGGCTAACACCACAGCGGGTTTAATAATGGGCTAACACCACAGCGGGTTTCACACTGGATTAACAATAGGGTTGGCAATTGGCTGTTCCCACAGCAAGATTAACACAGAGCTAACACAGCAGGCCTTGCCCTGAGGTCATAACACAGCACAGTTTACAAAGGGCTAACACAAGCAGGCTCTAAGAGGGATACTATTACAACAGGACTTAAAATGGTTTAACACCACAGCAGTACTTAAAAATGAACATACAACACAGCAGGTGATACATTGGGTTAAGCCTCCGTTCCAAGGGCTACAACAGGGGCTCAAGGCCATTAGCACCCCAGGTTTCCAAAGCAGTAACTAAAAACAAGGTGCTAAAAAAAAGTATTTTCAGTCATTGAACAGGATGCCTTGTGCGTCCCGTTCATTGACTGAAAATACTGTCTAAAGATAGCTGGGAAGCCAGGGATCGTAGGCAGATGCTCCAGAAATACATGCAGAAGCTCTGTGTCCGTAGGCAGATGCTCCATAAATACACGCAGAATCTCTGTGACCGTAGGCAGAAGCTCCAGATATACATGCAGAAGTTCTGTGGCCGTAGGCAGATGCTCCAGAAATACATGCAGAAGCTCTGTGGATGTAGGCAGATGCTCCATAAATACACGCAGAAGCTCTGTGGCCGTCGGCAGAGGCTCCAGAAATACATGCAGAAGCTCTGTGGCCACAGGCAGAAGCTCCAGAAATACATGCCGAAGCTCTGTGGCCGTAGGCAGAAGCTCCAGAAATACATGCAGAAGCTTTATGACCATAGGCAGAAGCTCCATAAATACATGCAGAAGCTCTGTGACCATAGGCAGAGGCTCCATAAATACATGCAGAAGCTCCAGAAATACATGCAGAAGCTCTGTGGCCAGAGGCAGAAGCTCTGTGACCATAGGCAGAAGCTCCAGAAATACATGCAGAAGCTCTGTGACCATAGGCAGAAGCTCCAGAAATACATGCAGAAGCTCTGTGGCCGTAGGCAGAAGCTCTGTGGCCATAGGCAGAAGCTCCAGAAATACATGCAGAAGCTCTGTGACCATAGGCAGAAAATCCCGAAATACATGCAGAAGCTCTGTGGCCATAGGCAGAAGCTCCATAAATACACGCAGAAGCTCTGTGGCCATAGGCAGAAACTCCAGAAATAAATGCAGAAGCACTGTGGCCGTAGGCAGATGCTCCATAAATACACACAGAAGCTTTGTGACCATAGGCAGAAGCTCCAGAACTAAATGCAGAAGCTCTGTGACCGTAGGCAGAAGCTCCAAAAATAAATGCAGAAGCTCTGTGATCGTAGGCAGATGCCCCAGAAATACATGCAGAAGCTCTGTGGCCATAGGCAGAAGCTCCATAAATACACGCAGAAGCTCTGTGGCCGTAGGCAGAAGCTCCAGAAATAAATGCAGAAGCTCTGTGATCGTAGGCAGATGCTCCAGAAATACATGCAGAAGCTCTGTGTCCGTAGGCAGATGCTCCATAAATACACGCAGAATCTCTGTGACCGTAGGCAGAAGCTCCAGAAATACATGCAGAAGCTCTGTGGCCGTAGGCAGATGCTCCATAAATACATGCAGAAGCTCTGTGGCCGTAGGCAGATGCTCCATAAATACATGCAGAAGCTCTGTGGCCGTAGGCAGATACTCCAGAAATAAATGCAGAAGCTCTGTGGCCGTAGGCAGAAGCTCCAGAAATAAATGCAGAAGCTCTGTGGATGTAGGCGGATGCTCCATAAATACACACAGAAGCTCTGTGACCATAGGCAGAAGCTCCATAAATACACACAGAAGCTCTGTGGCCATAGGCAGAAGCTCCAGAAATAAATGTAGAAGCTCTGTGATCGTAGGCAGATGCCCCAGAAATACATGCAGAAGCTCTGTGGCCATAGGCAGAAGCTCCATAAATACACGCAGAAGCTCTGTGGCCATAGGCAGAAGCTCCAGAAATAAATGCAGAAGCTCTGTGATCGTAGGCAGATGCTCCAGAAATCCATTCAGAAGCTCTGTGTCCGTAGGCAGATGCTCCATAAATACACGCAGAATCTCTGTGACCGTAGGCAGAAGCTCCAGAAATACATGCAGAAGCTCTGTGGCCGTAGGCAGATGCTCCATAAATACATGCAGAAGCTCTGTGGCCGTAGGCATATGCTCCGGAAATACGCGCAGAAGCTCTGTGACCATAGGCAGAAGCTCCAGAAATAAATGCAGAAGCTCTGTGGATGTAGGCAGATGCTCCATAAATACACACAGAAGCTTTGTGACCATAGACAGAAGCTCCAGAAATAAATGCAGAATCTCTGTGACCGTAGGCAGAAGCTCCAGAAATACATGCAGAAGCTCTGTGGCCGTAGGCAGATGCTCCATAAATACACACAGAAGCTCTGTCACCATAGGCAGAAGCTCCATAAATACACGCAGAAGCTCTGTGGCCATAGGCAGAAGCTCCAGAAATAAATGCAGAAGCTCTGTGATCGTAGGCAGCTGCCCCAGAAATACATGCAGAAGCTCTGTGGCCATAGGCAGCAACTCCATAAATACGCCCTCCAGAAATAAATGCAGAAGCTCTGTGATCGTAGGCAGATGCTCCAGAAATACATGCAGAAACTCTATGGCCGTAGGCAGATGCTCCATAAATACACGCAGAAGCTTTGTGACCGTAGGCAGAAGCTCCATAAATACATGCAGAAGCTCTGTGGCCATAGGCAGATGCTCCATAAATACACGCAGAAGCTCTGTGGCCGTAGGCAGATGCTCCAGAAATACTTGCAGAAGCTCTGTGGCCATAGGCAAATACTCCAGAAATAAATGCAGAAGCTCTGTGACCATAGGCAGAAGCTCCAGAAATAAACACAGAAGCTCTGTGACCATAGGCAGAAGCTCCAGAAATCCATGCAGAAGCTCTGTGACCGTAGGCAGAAGATCCAGAAATCCATGCAGAAGCTCTGTGACCGTAGGCAGAAGCTCCAGAAATCCATGCAGAAGCTCTGTGACCATAGGCAGAGGTGCCCCCAACACCGCCAGATGGTCTCTTAGCGCAGCAGGAAGCTCATCCAACATGCGCGGAAGTGCCGTTAACAGAGGTGGAAGTGCCTCCATCACAGCCTCCTCCAAAACAGCCAAATATCTCTTAATGCAGGGGCAGCTCCTACAGTACAGGACAAAGCTCAGAGAACATAGCCAGATGTGCCTACAACACATTTGAAGCTCCTCCAACATACCTGTAACCTATTTTACCGGAGGGTTAGCTCCTTCAACATAGGCAAAAGCTCCTCTAAACTTGCGAGGTGCTCCAACATGGGCAACTCTCCAGGGCCAACTCTTCTATATTCTGGGGAGCAATGGGGAGAGAAAATGAATAACGCCCCCACTCTTGAGTCCGAGCTGAGGACCTTCGCATGGCCGGAAATGGGAAACACATTTTTCAGATCTCTGCCAAGCTCATTACACCGGTGCACCAAATCTGGTTCTCGTGGGATTAATGCTGCGTGGGCCATTCCATATTCGATTCTGTGCTTTTAAGGCCTGATGTGTTGTAAGTCAATTATACTCCCTACTGGGGCCAAACTGGCTCCATGTCATCGGGAGCATCTTTTTTTCAGTCAGTCTTGCTTTTTTAGACGGCAGTGTTGTGCATGCTGGGACTTGTAGGCTCTCATATATATTAATAGGCTTTTATACTGTGCCAAATCACGGCCATAGTAATTTCCGACCACCTAGACTTGTCCATGGAGTGGTGCATTGTGCCCCCACCAGTGGTAGCCAAGACCGTAGCTTTTTGGAAGAAACAAAAATGAGCGAGGGGGCAATAAGAGGATGTGAAAGTGGGAACTCAATGCTACGGAAGAATGCTTTGTGATGGCATGGGTGCATGCCAGCCCTGCTAGGATGACCATACATCTGCAAAGGGGAGGAGGAGGGCGTGTCCTCAAATGTTGCAATAAATGGGCTGTTCTGGGAAGGTACCTTTGGAGAATTGTAGGCCAGTAGACAAGGTAAGGTTGGATGCACGTAAGCTGCAGAGAGTGGAAGGGCAATCCTGGAAGTTAGACGAAAAGAAGCGACACTACAAGCGCAAGCATGCAAAATGCTACTAGCTAAAAGGCCATGTGAAGGGGATCCTGACCCCTGCCAGCATACACCATACGGGGATCTTTGTCCGCTGTAAGTTTTTATGTTTTATTAGTGAAAACTAATCCTGCTTTTTGCGGCACATGTTGAATAAATCACACTGTGGCGTGAGTCCAGGGAAGGTCCTTCTGAGATTTCTTGCACCAGTCGAGTGTAAATTATACTGTGGTGTTATTGCAATGTAAACTCTTACTCTGGTGTTATTCAATGTAAAGGCCTGGTGTTGTGCTAGTCCAGCGTAAGCCCAAATGCAGAATATTTTTACTGTTAACTCTGATGTGGTATTGCTCTGTTGTACATGCCGCTGCAGTGCTAGTCCAGTGTAGTCTGTGCTTTGCATTACTCCAGAGCAAGTTCTTCTGTGCTAAACCCTAGTGGGTGGGTTAGTCCACTGTAGAGCTGTCAATGGTGTTAGTCACAACCTCCTTCAGAAACTGGCGATCTCAGCCCACGTTCCATGCCACCTGACAGCCAGTTCCCACCGCCGCCATCTTCCCCCCACCCTTCGCAGCAAGTGCCGCCGCCGTAGCCACTCCTTCCCCTTGAATCCTGCAGGCTGCCATGGAAAGAGAAGAGGGGCTCCTTACGAGCTTCTGCCTATGGCCACAGAGCTTCTGCGTGTATTTCTGGAGCATCTGCCTACAATCACAGAGCTTCTGCATTTATTTCTGGAGCTTCTGCCTATGGCCACAGAGCTTCTGCGTGTATTTATGGAGCTTCTGCCTATGGTCACAGAGCATCTGTGTGTATTTATGGAGCATCTGCCTACGGCCACAGTGCTTCTGCATTTATTTCTGGAGCTTCTGCCTATGGCCACAGAGCTTCTGCATGTATTTCTGGAGCTTCTGCCTATGGTCACAGAGCTTCTGCATGTGTTTCTGGAGCTTCTGCCTATGGTCACAGAGCTTCTGCCTCTGGCCATAGAGCTTCTGCATGTATTTCTGGAGCTTCTGCCTGTGGCCACAGAGCTTCTGCATGTATTTCTGGAGCTTCTGCATGTATTTATGGAGCCTCTGCCTATGGTCACAGAGCTTCTGCATGTATTTCTGGAGCTTCTGCATGTATTTATGGAGCCTCTGCCTGTGGCCACAGAGCTTCTGCATGTATTTCTGGAGCTTCTGCATGTATTTATGGAGCCTCTGCCTATGGTCACAGAGCTTCTGCATGTATTTTTTGGAGCTTCTGCATGTATTTCTGGAGCTTCTGCATATATTTCTGGAGCCTCTGCCTATGGTCACAGAGCTTCTGCATGTATTTATGGAGCTTCTGCCTATGGCCACAGAGCTTCTGCCTGTGTGCCACAGAGCTTCTGCATGTATTTCTGGAGGTTCTGCCTGTGGCCACAGAGCTTCCGCATGTATTTCTGGAGCTTCTGCCTACAGCCACAGAGATTCTGCATTTATTTCTGGAGCTTCTGCCTATGGCCACAGAGTTTCTGCATGTATTTCTGGAGCTTCTGCATGTATTTCTGGAGCTTATGGCTACAGCCACAGAGCTTCTGCATGTATTTCTGGAGCTTCTGCCTATGGTCACAGAGCTTCTGCAGCTTCTGCCTACGGCCACAGAGCTTCTGCATGTATTTCTGGAGCTTCTGCCTATGGTCACAGAGCTTCTGCATGTACTTCTGGAGCTTCTGCCTATGTTCACAGAGCTTCTGCATGTATTTCTGGAGCTCCTGCCTGTGGCCACAGAGCTTCTGCATGTATTTCTGGAGCTTCTGCCTGTGACCACAGAGCTTCTGCATGTATTTCTGGAGCTTCTGCCTATGGCCACAGAGCTTCTGCCTATGTTCATAGCGCTTCCACCTATGTTGGAGGAGCTCTTGTTTGTGTAAATGACCTACCTCTGGCTGGAGGAGCTGCCTCTGCTGGCAGAGCCCATTATGTTAGAAAGGTTCACCATAGGTGTAATTGGTAAATCCTGCTTGTGGCCGTAATAGTACATCCTTCATCCACAGGGTGTAACACGTCTCTCGGCACTGGATCATGCACGGAATGAAAGACATGTTAACACTTGCCCCTTCTTGCTAAATGCATGTGCACACAGGCCTTGCATTGTGGGCTTTGAGAACCTGCTTACAGAACCCAGTGCACACTGCGAAGGCATGAATGACAGCCAGCTTAACTGTAAGAGGCTGCGGGTGGTGGTGGGTGGATTTACATTTACACCGCCCGCATCCCCACCTCCCAAGATGGTTCCCATGTCTGCAATTTTCTCAGAGGTTAGTTGCGGCCTTCTCGTGCCAGGTTCCAGCTGCATTTCCAAAGCCCAGTAGAGCTTTAAGTTTCCTCTCCTTCTCATGGTAAACTGCAGCTGTGCAGAATTCTTCAGTGGGTGTTAAATGATAAAACTCTACTGTGACCCGGCTGGAATCTCAGGAATACTGGGAATAACTCTGCTTTCTCCATGGTCCGCGTGGGCAGAGGCAGACGGACAGACAGACACTTTCTTGTTCCGTCGCAAGATGGATTCCACCTGCCAACCAACAAGGCTCTTTGTGCTGCAAGAATGAGATCTTTATTCTCTTCTGAAGGGCAGTAAATGGGACGAGTAGTGAAGTGCATTATTGTCAGCTGAAGAAGATGGGATGGAGACAGTTTGCCTGCAAATGAGGGACAGCTCCCACTCCTCGCCCGCCCATATAGAGGCATATAGACTCAGTGGAGGACCAGCCACATCTGCCCATTCGGGTGCAGTGGGAACATATAGAGAGACATATTCCAACTCTGTTTAAGAAACTGGAAGCACAATGAAGGGCCTTCACTGACTCACATTGAAATTCTCTACGTACAAAACAGGATCTGCTTCAATTCCCCATGGAAACGCATTGGAAACATAGTGAACCTCATTCACCGAATGACCTGCACCAACTCCCCATCTAAATGCATTGGAAACACAGCGAACAACCCTCACAGAATGACCTGCACCAACTCCCCATCTAGATGCATTGGAAACACAGCGAACAACCCTCACAGAATGACCTACACCAACTCCCCATACAAATGCATTGGAAACACAGCGAACAACCTTCACAGAATGGCCTGCACCAACTCTCCATCTAAATGCATTGGAAACACAGCGAACAACCTTCACAGAATGACCTGCACCAACCCCCCATCTAAATGCATTGGAAAAACAGTGAACAACCTTCACAGAATTACCTGCACCAACCCCCCATCTAAATGTATTGGAAACACAGTGAAAAACCTTCACAGAATGACCTGCACCAACACCCCATCTAAATGCATTGGAAACACAGTGAACAACCTTCACAGAATGATCTGCACCAACCCCCCCATCTAAATGCATTGGAAACACAGTGAACAACATTCACAGAACAGAATGACCTGCACCAACCCCCCATCTAAATGTATTGGAAACACAGTGAAAAACCTTCACAGAATGACCTGCACCAACCCCCCCATGTAAATGCATTGGAAACACAGTGAACAACCTTCACAGAATGACGTGCACCAACTCCCCATCTAAATGCATTGGAAACACAGTGAACAACCTTCACAGAATGACCTGCACCAACCCCCCATCTAAATGCATTGGAAACACAGTGAACAACCTTCACAGAATTACCTGCACCAACCCCCCATCTAAATGTATTGGAAACACAGTGAAAAACCTTCACAGAATTACCTGCACCAACTCCCCATGTAAATGCATTGGAAACACAGTGAACAACCTTCACAGAATGACCTGCACCAACTCCCCATGTAAATGCATTGGAAACACAGTGAACAATCTTCACAGAATGACCTGCACCAACCCGCCATCTAAATGCATTGGAAACATAGTGAACAACCTTCACAGAATGACCTGCACCAACCCCCCATCTAAATGTATTGGAAACACAGTGAACAACCTTCACAGAATGACCTGCACCAACTCCCCATACGAATGCATTGGTAACATAATGAAGGACCTGCTATTAATCTCCATCTAAATGCATTGGTCACACGATGAAGGACTCCCATTGAAACTCTTCAGGATCTGGTCCAAGTCCCCACTGAAATGCATTGGAACCATAATGAAGGACCTACAACGACTTCCCATGTCAATTCGATGATAGCACAATGAAGGATCTGCACAACCCCCCCACACCCCCATAAATGCATTGGTAACACAATGAAGATCTTCCCCAAGTCCCCTTCAAAATATATTGATAACAAAATGAAGGACCTGCACCAAATCCTACTGCAATTCTTTCAGCAATAATGATCTGCTCCAACCCCCCACTGAAATGCATTGCATATATAAATAGTGACCTGTTCCAATTCCCTATTTAATGCATTGGAACCACAATGAAGGACCCGCACAAACTCCCCATGAATGCATTGGTAAGACAATGAAGGACCTGCACCGACTCCCCATGAATGCATTGGTAAGACAATGAAGGACCTGCACCAACTCACCATTAATTCATTGGTCACACGATGAAGGACCTGCACCGACTCCCCATGAATGCATTGCTAGGTAAGAGAATGATGGACCTTCACCGACTGCGTGCAAATGTATCACTAGCACAATTGATGTCCTGCTGAAATTCCCCCATGGTCTTCAAATAGAAGATGCAGGCTATACAAATACCAGAAACATAACAAAGCATTGATATCATTAAGGAGAACCGTACATGCATGAAATATTTCACCATTCATTTAATCCTGGTTGTGAAATCTGTTAGCAAGGAATAAAGTATTGATGAAATATTGTATGCCATTTTATGTGTGTATGTGTCTGGCTTTCCTTCATGTGATTGGTTATACTGGTAACCGACGCAATTCATGCAGCCTCTGTTGGACTACTGTGGAGTCTGTGCCTTACCCAACGAATAATTGAGCAGAGGTACCGACCCATATGTTGGAGAGATTTAACATTATTGTGCTTCATCCCCTCTCCTAGTGAGACCCCGAACACTTTTTGCTGGACTTCTAGACCTTTTTCTTTTAATCCTGAATGAGTGGAGCCTTTTTCCACTTGTTCATTCTTGTGGGCTCTGTCTTTTGAAACTCTGTTCTTTGCGTCTTACCTGTACTATGGAGTCTGTCTGCTCCATTACTCTTAAAGGCATCTGTGTTTTACTACTGCAGCACACAGCTCTTTATGGGCAGTATTGCTGGGGACCCTTAAGATTCTTTTTCTATATCCTCAAGTAACTACAGTTGTTAAGGATACTTAGGACCTCATTACAAGTGAGGCAGAACGGGTTAACGCGCTCCGCTAAAGGAGGCAGACCCGTTAAACCCGTTCCACCTCATTACAAGCTCCCCTCGCAGGACCCGGTAGGTAACGCCTGGTCAAACCAGGCGTCCTTACCGGGTCCTGCGAGGTGAGGAGGGAGCAAACAACGGGCGCTCGTAATCGGCCCGTTGTTTGCTCCCTCCCCATTCCCATTCAGTCATATGGGGGCTGAAATGGGAATGGGGAGGGTGCGGGTTCCTGGAGGGAGGAATTACCGGGCCCTCCGAACTCGGAATGGCCCGGTAATTCCTCATTCTGGGAACCCGGACCCGATTTTGGCGGCAGCCATGCCGCCGATAGCGGCATGGCTACCGCCAAAGTCGTAATGAGGCCCTTATTGTCTCTCCCCAAAAATAGTCTGAGAGATTGGCACACACCACCTTCAGTGGAGTGCCAAATGGATACTTAGTATCCCCCCTCTCTCTGCTCCTGTGACATTTTGGTCAAATAGACAATCACTTAGTTATGTCTGGTGGCAGTGGACGTGTTCTACCAACTATTGTGTATTTTCTATACCGCAGGCTATGTCCATAGCCTCGGTAGTGCACAATAGGGGCACCCAAGTACCAACTTGGGGCCTCCCTTCTTTTTTCGCAATTACTAGAGTGGTTGTTCTTTGTTAGCCCTTCTACCTTTCTGAGAGGGGAGGTCTGTGTGTGTGTTTTGCCTTTGGTGGGAACCAGTAGCTATCCCCAACTAGGCTCCAGAGTGTGTGGGCAGGCAGGAAGTGGGGGAGTAGTCTTCCACCCCCCGTCCTTTGTCTGCCATAGTGCCTGAATAGGTCCAGCTCCCACAGGGGGTCTGGCTGTCCTGATTGGACAGCCAAACGCCCCTATCTGTAAAATGCGAGAGAGATTGCAGAGGAGTGTGTGCTGGAACTGTATAAAAGGTGAGGTTTCTGGAGTGTAAAGCAAGTCCACCACTGGAAGCTGAAGTAACAAAAGAAAAAGATGACCAGAGACGCCTGTAGACCCTTTGCAATAACGTGAAGCGACCACTGCTGTCCTGATCCCATTTTCTATCCGAGGAGCTCCAATTAGGCCGACTCCTTCCATTTGGCTGGTGGGAACAACCAGTATCAAGACGAACTTTGAGACACGCCATCTCCCGAGGTCCTAGGAGTTTCCAGAGCTTGAAAACCCCAATACCAGGAGACCTGCTGCCCATTTCGAAGTAGCGTCTTCGTGGAAAGGCCGAATCCATCCAATTCTGTGCTGTATCTGTAAGGACACTCTAGAGATCCAATCCAATTCACCCAGACCCCCTCACCAGAGTGTGGGACCGCAGAGAGCGAAGAAGATTGACCGTGTGGTCCGTGTCCTTTGTTGGTGCTGCTGAAAAGGTGCCAAAACCGCAGAGTGCACCAAGAAGTTGCTGAAAGTCTTGCCACAGGACCCCCTCGAGACTGCTGCTGGAAGACACCATCCATTGTCCTGCCTTTCGTCGCCAGACCAAAGAATCCGCAGGTCGAGTCCAGAGCTGCCACATCATAGAGGAGCCAATGCTAACACTTTCTTCCATTTCAAGGTACTGTGGGGAAAAGGTATTGCTTACCTGATTCCGAGAAGTCGCTCCACAGCACTGGCGTGCACATAGAGGTGTCCAGGGCAACCCCCTCTTACCCCTGACCCAAGCTGCTGCTTGTGTCCCCTTTACAAATCCATTTTTAGGACTCCTTTGTTAGTTGATAACTTTCTGCTTCAATAACTTTAGAGAATGGAAGAAATTTGCAGGAACTCCTCATTATCCGCTGTTTGCCAAAACTTCAAGCCCTCTCCGAACTGCCTTTAGCTAGTGTTGCGTTTTCGGACTTTAAAGACTTGCCAGGCGAAGAAACCGTCTCTAGAACCTTGAACTAAGCTCATGTTGCACTAACCTCTTACTTTCTTCCCATTAAGTGACTTTTCTATATGTGGTTGCAGAGTAAATGCATTCCTGTATAACCTGTTGAAAACTGCATGATTGCGCAATTACTGATGATATGATAACCTTGCCTTTCTCTTTCTAACGTTGCTACAAATGTAACGGCGAACAAACACAAAAGCGAAAGTGCCCTTTGAAGTGTATTATCTAGTATTCCTAAGCGTTCTACCGTGAGCGTCTGAAGTATTTAAAGTGATTCTGATGTAAACATGATAAATATATATATTTTATATAAATGTACGTTTAAGTGCTTCTTTGCTGTGCCTGTCTAACTAAGATTCCGAGTACTTACCTAGAGCCCACATCTTCCTCTTAAGATAGGCCTGACTGCTCTATCACACTACCAAGGTCCTGAGCTAGTACAGACTGATACTAAGAGCTGGGGATCTACAAACCACTGGGATAGCTTACTAAAGTCTTACTACCAATACAACTTTAGGAAAACTTCCCTAACACCATAGGGCAGTTAAAATGCATTGAGGCACAACAAGGAACCTGCTTTAACACCCTTTTAAAATGTGCTGGGCACAATGAGAGGTGTGCTCCAGTTCCCCTTCTAACTGCATTGAGCACAGGCACCTGATCCCCTTCCCAATTACAATGTACTGACGCACACTGAGGGACCTACTCCAACCATCAGTGGAATGCCTTGAGAGTAGACCTGCTCCCCTCCGCAATTACAATGTACTGGCGCAAAATGAGGGGCCTTCTCCAACACCCAACGGAGTACCTCAAGAGAGACCTGCTCCCCTCCCCAATTACAATGTACTGGCACACGATGAGGGACCTTCTCCAATCCTCTGTGGAATTACTTGAGAGAGACCTGCTCCAGGTTCCACTTAAAGGTACTGGTGCAAGGAGAGGGATCTACTCCGAGTCCCCATTGAAATACATCAGCCACGCTGGAATGTAAAGCTGAACACAGCTTGACAACAAGCCACTTTTTAACGTTTTTTTTTTATTTTTATTAGCCTGCCTTTTATGATCTGTGAAATGAAATGGGCCCATTTCAGAAGATATCCGTAGTGAAAAACTAGCAGAGAGTATATGTTCTTTTTAGATGTCAGATTTGTGGAAAAGCCCCGGTCCCCTCATGCACTAAAGTGACCGGCACATTTCTGGGGGGTGGTGCTCCATGATGTGCTGGCTCTGCTCTCTTGCCGTCAATTTCACAGTAAGCGGCCCTTAAAGGGCCTGCCATTGTGAAATGTCAGAACAGAAAAGACATTTCCATTCCTGTTGGAATGATAGCTAGCCCTCATCCATTATGCATCGCCTTGGCCCTGTTCCAAACTAGCGCATGAGAATAATTTTGCTCTCTGTGGATTTCAAAGAACCTCCTGTTTGCAAATTTGGGGCGTGCTTACACATTTTCATAAACACCCCCTCCACCTCCCTTCTTTGCACAAATTAATATCCCACAGAGTGCGACTCAATTTATCAACCTTGGAAGGATAAAAGACTGAGTTGGCCCTGCCAGGATTCGAACCTGCCGCAGAAAGCTGCACACAGATATCAGTGGGGAGCATATCCCTCAGAAGTCCATTGCAGCCAGGCAGCTCAAAAGTGAAGCAGAAAACAAACAGCAGAAGGGAGAGAGAACAGGCTGACAGCACCCACGACACAGATCTCAGGGGATATCGCCATTTCTAAAGAAACATGAACCCAATAGAAGGCTGCCTGATGGCAATAGAGTAAGACAATGCTTAGATTAGAGCAAAGGCAAACGCGTACAGAACACAGTCATCGCAGAATGGAGATCCACATTGAAGAACTCTCTTTGAATTACAACAAGGCAATGACAAAGCTTTGCAATTAGGGTTCTATGTCCTTTCATCACCAGAAGGCCTGAAATGGAAGTCTCCCAGCCTTTAAATCTGACACTGGGAAAGACACTGAAAATTGAGCGGGCGTAGGGGGTCTTTCAATCCCCAAATCACCTTATAGCCAAAACCTTCAACCTTTACATGTCCATTTGCTCCACTTTGCTTGCAATGAGACATCAGCCCAGAGGGACGGCAGGGAAGCATCACATGTAAAATGATGTTTTTTGACAAGCCGAGGGTGCTGTTGGAAATAAGAAACGTTTTGTAAACGCAAAAATGCTGTAAAACTAAAATAGCTTCAGCTACTTTACATTGTCCTCAGCCATTTTTAAAGTTAATCAAAATTGGGTACCCGATCCGTGATTGTTGTGATCCTTATGCCGCTGAACGTGCTCTCTGAGAATGTCTCCCTAGGGTGCTGCAGAACAGGCATTGATACCTGACAGCTTTGACCTTTGATTACCTATCGTTATGAGAGTACTTTTACTATGTCCTTTCGGTGTCTTTACGTACCCAGTTCCTAGTGTAGAAATGCCGGCCCTTTTATGCTTTTTACTGGTTTGAGGTGGATTTGTTGTGATATCTCGCTCCACTGCATGGCAATGTGCACATCACGCAAGGGACCCGTTTAAGTGTACACGAGCCTGTTGCTTTTTTTAGCCTGTTTATCTTGTGCATGTTTTGGCAGACTTTAGCTCTTAGAGGCTTAGAATTAGGCAGCTCTAATCAGGGATCATTTCCCCTTCAGTGGGAGGTAATTACCCAGGTGGTTTGCTGCTTAGCCAATCAAGCAGACCCCAGCTTGGCATCCGTCAAGTGGTGTAACGTGGAGGTGGTCTTTGGCAATATTCACACAACGTGGCACAGCGACAACGCAGAGGGACGTTACTCTGTTTTAGGTTCTCAAAGAAGCAATGGGGGTGTAAGGCTGGAGCATTTTATTTCCGATGCATAAAGCCAGCCTTGACTGGTAGAGGGGTAGACTGAACTGGCATTTACAAGGCACTGAAACTTGTACCACTTCATCACAAATCTCACCATTTATTTATTTATTTATTTCTATTTATCAATTTTTACAAACAAATACTAATGATACACAATAGCATTATCAAGCTACAATTCGATAGTGATAACAGAGAGGATGTGAGCAGTACAACGGGAAGAAGTCAAAGAAAAACAACAAAATAATTAAATGTAAACTGTCCAATATTATCATAAAAAAGAATACCCCAGGCCCCTTAAACAATAAAAAGTAACTTCAAAGGTCACTCAACCCATAGTGAAGACAAGACCAACACGACACACCCAAGAGCTAGGCATGAGTATGGGACGGAAGGTAAAAGTGAGCCAAAGCATAACATTCCAAACCAAACACAGAGTATAAGGTAACCAGTATAATGAGTCAAAGCATATAAGGAGTTGAAAATGCCCCAGGTCAGCTGATAATCCTCCTTCAAATCTTTTTCACATATGACACTTTTTCTCTAGCCGCCAACAGTAACATACCCTGGACCCAATCTTCAAGCAGAGGCTTCCCATAGAATCTGTTTCTTGGTTCTAGCAGGTAATCTCAAATCACTCAGAAACAAACCCAGCATACAGCACGATGGAGTATGCGCAAAGCTAACTGAGTCACTAACTCCATCCGTGAAACGACCTCTTCCCAACATTGACAGACATTTCCACAATACCCGAACATGTGGGTATTGGAACCAACCTCTTTTTTACAGGACCAACAAGAAACCGATTGTAAAAGTTTACACATTTTCACTCTCCACAGTGGCCAGTATAGACAGTGCACTATTCTCTGTTGTGCATAGCGTATATCCAGGTCCAACTTACATTTTTTCATACTTTTCATATTAGCAACCAGCCCGAATCAGGCATCTCTTTTTAATTGTTTGTGTTGTGTTTTTGTGATCAAATAGTTTGGACTTGTTGGATCTGTTTGGTTCTTCCTATAAGACTGTGGCGATCAACTTTGTAGTTGAAAAGAAAATACATAATATTATATGGGCAAGGTAGGAGGGAGATATCAAAGAATGAAAATGCAGACTGTTAGGGATGATTTTCTATACTCTGGCCTGGTGGACAGATGTATAGAAGGCCAACCTATATTGTGACAAGGACAACTCTGGGGATCTGCAGCCAAACTAATTCAGGTAGCAGTGACAGGCGTTCTAGGCCAAGTTCTTCAGAGGTGGTGAGCTTATAAAGGGTCCACAATGAGTTCACACAATGGAAATCACAGATTTCACTTAGACAGGATGCATACAAATACAATTATCATCTATTGGCCAAAAACACACTATAGAAAAATGACTACTGGCACGTATAGTTATCACACAACACTAGCAAAATAGATTACATATATACATTCACATATCATAGGGCATAATATACGTCACAAACTCCTGCAAAAAAAAGGTAAGGTTATTTTTGTGCACGTTTAGGTCCCTAACTTAAATTGTCCAGCCCTAAGTTGTCTGGGGCCTTTTGCCAAATAGTTCAGGTAAAGTTCCACAGAATCTTTGAGGTAGGAAGAAATGCAGGTAGGGTCTCTGGGGTCCAATGAATGGTTCTAATTGTCAGAGTTCAAGTTAAACTAGCTAACAGAAGTAGCCCCAACATTCAGAAGTCTTATGCAAGCAAGCAATGGCAAAGCCAATCATGTTATAATAAAGTTTATTATAAGCCCATAGACTTATAATGGGAGTTTGGGGGTAGGTAAGAATCACTGTAACTTAGCCCCCATACTCCGATTCTTCCCCAGACTTGGCAGGACCAAATAAGAGGGTCTGAGGTTGCTTTTCCTGCTGATAGCCACAGTCCTCGAATTCACAGGGGTGCAGGTTCTAGCTGACCTCCGGTTGGTGTCTTTCACTGTTGCAAGGACTCTTGAATGAAGGATGCAGAAAAACTCGATGGAGGACCCCTCTCAGGACTGGACTCAAGTAAGGTAAGTGATTTTGGATGGTGGTCACCGGATCAGCGACGCAAACGGACCCAACTGCCTCAGTCAGACTTTCCCTCCTATCTTGGGTACCCTTGAAGCTAGGATGCCAGAATTTCACAGAGGTTAGTCTTGTAGGGCCAGCTGAGGATCTCCAAAGTTCAGAACCATGACGTCGGCAGCACGGTAGCCCATACTCAGAGCTGATCAACCACAGGACGGTGCCGGGACACTTCTGAAGGCTCTTCTTTGCAGGGTGCCGAGCAGACATCAGGAATGCATGTTCCCTCCAATCCCAGGGTCGCAGCACCTTCACAGGACTTTAAAGATCTTCAGCAAGACAGGGCTCCTCCAGGACAGTAGCAGAAGTTGGTAGCCAGGCCTCCTTCTGACGGGTCTCCGGTTTCTTTGCAGGTCTCACAGCTTTATAGAAGTCTTGTCTCCTTCAGGTTTCTCCAGGATCTCTGAGGAATGGCTGCAGGGGTCCTCTTCTTATCCTAAAAGCCAGGTAAGAGCTGCTGTCCACACTAGCCAATGACAGGACTAGCCCACACACACACACCCCACCAGTGGTCCAAATGGACCACTGGCAGGAACACGTATGCATATGACTCAGACACACTGAAACCAGTTTGTGGATTGAGACCAGAGAGTCATAGGCCACGAAGAAGGCTAAAGAACAAGATGGCAAAAGGACAAGCAGAAAGCCATGTGGCACGGCCATGTTCGGACACTAGCCACAGTTAGTAGCCAAATGCAGTAAACGCGGTAAAGCTCAAACTAAAAGTCCCAAAAAGTAGGAAAAAGTCACTGCTATCAGCAGCGTATCCTTTCAGCACACCTAGAGTAACCAACAATCCTCTGAGTGTTAGTCTAGGGCAAAACAAAAAGTGTATCCCATTGTACCACAGTGTAAGCTGCTTTGGACAATTCTAAAAGTTACCACAAGTGATACAAAGTAACCAAAAGTAGTAACACAGTAACACGACTAAGGTAAACAACCAGTACTGACAGCCTGAAGGACATGTCAGTTTCCCCATAACATATGAGCAAAAGCCCGTGTAGTGAAGCTTAAGGCTTCACTGCAAAATGATCAGGTCAGGATCAAAAATAAAAGCACAAAGTTTGGGGGTTCCATAAAGATGGAAGGAAAGGTGCAGTACAGAGAAATCTTTCCTAACACAGACCACTTATGGGATTAGTCAAATTACTTGTCTTGGCTCTGTAATTATCGGCATACTCCAAACCGTTTCTCATCTCCACTACGAGGGAATAATTCTACTCAGGGATTTTAATGATAACTTTGAAACCTCTAGAAAATCGTCCTCTTAGCATTCTCGGGAGGATAGCTCAGGGGCAACGTGCTCGCCTTGGAAGCAAGACGGCATGGAACACCACAGATCCGATCCCTGGATCTTCGCTTAGAAACCTCTGGGTATTAAGCACGTTATACATAATCTATCATATCATGTCATTCGTTCTGCTGCTATATCCCAGGATCCTGAGAGCTCCTAAAAGACGTCCAGATTTCGAAGCGACATGGCGAGCTCTTAATACTAACCGGGCAGAGGGGTTGTAGTTTATAGTCATCAGATTATTTTATTTGGTGTGTTGGAGCTTGCAAAGCAATCAATATGATTGCTTTGGAGTGGCGCTCATGATAAAGGGAAGGGGGAAGGAAGGAGGAAGATGAGACCTTGGTAGACAAAGTCACTCCCAAACTAACTTACTTCACAATCGCCTGCTTTTTTAAGTCCAAGCTATCTAGTGCTAGCATCAACTATATTGTAATCCCTGATCATGCTTTTTTCCTTTGACATCAAATTGGATTCAGAGCAAGCAAAATGTTTGCTGGTCCAATGATGAGGCAATTACAAGCAGCTCCTTAGTGCACCACAGGAAGAAGGACTTCAAGGGGTGCCATTTCATTACTTCTTAGCTGCCTGCAAGGGAGAATGCAGGGTGCCAAAATGGAATTTTGCATGTGTCAGCATAAATCTTTGCAACTTCCGTAAGCAAAATACCTCATAATTGCAAATGGAACCTACTTTACCCAGTAGTGTGTGCATTAAATGAACACATTGTGGAAGAAATTGACTGTTTCTGAACTTTTCTGTAGATTTTATTAGCAATGATCCAGTAGTTTTTAATGCAACAATGCCAACATTGGAGAACACGTAAGTTATACCTCCACAAGGAAAACAAGTGTTGGCAAAGCCAATAGCTCTAGCCTTGGCAGTTGTTCATTGCAGTTTGCTTTGATAAGCATCTGGTATCAAGGGTGAGAACACAAATATGCGAGGGAGGACGAGGGAAAGGAATGTAGGCCAGTGAGGGAAACAGAACACAGAGTGATAGAAGGAATTATGATGTGTGCAAGGGAGGATATCAGAAAGAGAGTGGGTCAGAGCGAGGGTGAGCAAAAGATATGAGCATGGGGTGGTGAGACCAGAAGGATAAGCGAGATAGAGGGGAAGAGTAAAAGAGAAAGCCTGTGAGCAAAGGTGGGAGCGATAGATGTGATGAGGGTGTGAGAGGGAACTCATTCAAGGGGGCATTGAGAGAGGGTTACCAAGGGAGATAGAGGGTGTACACAAGAGATAGGGGATTCCTAGAAAGAGAGTGAAGGTGCATTGAGAGAGTGAGCGTGAGGGTGCGAGGAGAGAGTGAGGGTGCGAGGAGAGAGTGTGGGTGAGGGTGCGAGGAGAGAGTGAGCATGAGGGTGCGAGGAGAGAGTGAGCGTGAGGGTGCAAGGAGAGAGTGAGCGTGAGGGTGCGAGGAGAGAGTGAGGGTGCCAGGTGTCATCAAGAGTACACCGCAGCAGTTTTCAACACATTGTCAGGCTGGCTGCACTCCAGGAAAAACTGAGGCCTTTCTCAACTATGCTTTCTGGCATTGTTCTAAAAAAAAATATTTTCATTCTGCCAGGGCCTAAAACACAAGCCAGCACTGCCCTGGAAATCACATTTTCATGCTGCCTGTGCCCAGATGTATGATACGGTACGATAAGGTAGATGCTCTTATGTAGTGCCCCTCTGCCAATAATATTGGCTTTGCCGTGCACGGCTCTATAAGACATTCGGGTGGGGGCTGTTTGTAGGATAGTGGGAAAGGAAGATGCAGACAACTTGTAGTGTTTATTTTATTTTATTTAGTGTGCATTTGTAAGGTGCTTATACATCAAGAAGTTGTGTTTCAAAGCCCCCACAGGGCAAACAGGGAGGGAACATGGGAGCAAATGGCAATAGGGTAAAACTGAAGAACAAGGAAGAGATGGTCCTACTAGGCCTTGTGAGCATTCGGAACAAGGTGCAAGTGCAGGGAGAGTGAAGGGACTCGGGTTGGTGCTAGGAGTTACACAGCGGGAGGTGCCAGGGAGTCAGTTGCGAGCCACAGTTAAATGCCTGGCAGAGATCGCTTGGTAAAGAGTGATTGCCTGCCAATAATAAGTGCAGGCCTGTGAACAGTACAGGCCAGTGGGTGCCCAAAGGCAAGTGCTGGGAGAGGGAGGAAGGCTGAAGGCGATTGGGGGATGGGGGGCAGGACCCATATGGACACGTTGGGGCCCTGGCCACCAATCTCAGCGACTGTGGGGTTTACCACGGGAGGGAGAGGGGGAAGAAGGAGTTGAAGAGGAAAGTCTTGAGGAGTTTTGGGAATTTGAGGAGATCCGGCTGAAGACAGAGGGATAGGGGTAGGCTCTTCCAGAGGAGGGAGCCAGCCGAAGAAAGAGATTGTCCGCCAGCACGCTGCTTACAGAAGCTCTTGACACACAGAGAGTTGGAGCCGGAGGAGCGTAAAGATCTGGAGGGGGAGTATTTGGTGAGAGCAAGTTGTAGATAGCATGGTCCCTGGCCCCAGACAGCCTTATGGATGATGCAGAGGGATTTGAATTTGATCCTTGCTGCAACCAGGAGCCAGTGGAGATATTTCAGAGCTTAGCGATACAGTCTCTGGGCTTGAGGCCAAGGATAAGTCTTGCAGCCCTATTCTGGATTAGCTGGAGGGGCCGGATAGAGAGTAAGAGGGTAGGCTAAGGAGGAGACTGTTGCACTAGAACAGCCTAGAGAGTACCCAAGCTCTAGAGACATTGAGCCGCTGGGGAAAGTGCAGAAAAGAAGGATACCTCTGAGGAGGTGGAGTTGAAAATTGGCCTTCTGAGCAAGATCCAAGATGTTAGGGAGGAAAGAGAAAGGAGTCGACGATGACTCAAAGGTTTCTGGCTTCAGATGAAGGAGAAGGGGAGAGCCCATAGAGGGTGGCCAGAGTGAAGAGAAGAAAGAGGGATCAGGGTTGCCAATACGAAGGATCTTGGTCTTGCTGACATTGAGGCAGAGATCATTAGAGGCACACCAGGACTGGATAGCAGATAGGCAGTTGGGAATGGTAGAGGAAGTAGGGAGAGGATTAGAGGGATGTTTGAAGAAGAGTTGGGTGTCATCTGCATAACACTGGAAGTGAGGGGAGAAAGTGGAAATAAGATGAACAAGCAGAGCGAGATAGACGTTAAAGAGCTAGGGTGAACGTTTCAAGCACTAGGGACTGCCACAGGTGGGGATAGAAGTGGGAGAGGCGAATGAGCTCAGGATAAAGGGATGATCAGTGTGGAAGGAGGCCAGCCAGTCCAGTGCCCTCTCCGGGATACCAAGGGTATCATGGAGACATGTTATGAGGATGGAGTTGAGCGTTTCAAATGTAGAGGAGAGATCAAGTAGAATGAGAACAGCAGGAGAGTTAGAGTCAAGCGATGCAAGCAGCTCTTTATGTGTGTTCAGAAGAGCAGTTTCCGTGCCTCTGGATGCTCGGAATCTAGATTGATGGTTGTGTAGGCAACCAATGAGTTCAGTATGCTGCGTCAGTTGGGGGAAGACCAGCTTCTCCAGGAGTTTCCCAAGGAAGGGAGTGATAGTTACCCGGACACATTGCAGAAATCAGCAAGTGCAATTAGCAAGGGAGCTGATGTTGTCCTTAATAGTTCTGGAAGAACAGGGTGAGACCTGTTTGGAGGAGACCTTCCTAGAGATGACAACCCTAGTGACCTTGTCCAATGTGATAGGAGAGAAGGATGAGAGAAAGGCTGAGGGAGGGTGCGAGGCCGGGGGTGTCAAGGGGATGGGAGGAGGGAAACAAAAAGGGGAGGAAAAAAGCGTGCTCAGGATGTCCTGAGTTTTTGCAGTGAAGTGGGTGGACAATGCAGTGCAGAGGGCCCGAGAGGGAAGATGCGAGGTGGCGACTGCAGAAGGATTGGCCAGTTCTTTGCCGATTTTAAAGAGTTTAGCTTAGTTGTTGGATGCTCCAGAGACGCAAGCCTGGTTGTAGGCCCTCTTCTTGGAATGTATGAAGAGACAATATTGTCTTTGGAGGAGGTGACAGGTTAGTTTGTTAGAAGATGAGCTTGAGGTCTTCCACTTACATTCCGCAGCTCTGCATTTGCGCTTCAGGGCTTCTACATCAGATTCATACCAAGTGTTACACTTGGTGGCATGTTTCAGGCGGATCCCCATGACTGGGGCAAGAGTGTTAGTGATGCCGAGATGGAGGTTGCTGAGAGCAGTGTCTGAGGTAGAGTCTGCAGTGGGAGGAGAGAGGAGATGAAGGTGGATGTGAAAGCAGCAATTGACACTCGTTTCATCGGGCAGATGTCTTTGAACGAGGTTGTCAGAGCTGGGGGACGTGCGGTCAGAGCGCCGAGAGGACTCAGGTGAGAGGAGAGAAGGGAGTGGTCTGACCAGGAGCGCGGGGTGGCGAGGGGCAGAGAGCAAAAGATCAGTGTGGATAAAGGCATCAAGAGTATGTCCAGCTGAGTGGGTGGGACCAGAGGGGAGAATGGCGAGGGAGAGCGAGGTGCAGAGGTCACGAAAGAGAGTGGACACCGTGATTGAGGAGTCAAGGTGGATGTTGAAATCGCCCAGTAGAAAGAGTTTAGAGGAAGATGTCAGGAGAGAGGAGAAGAAATCAGCCCATTCTGAGAGGAACAGGGTAATAGAGCCAGGTGGCCTATGGATAGTGACAATGGTCAGGGAGGAGGTGAGAGAGATTACCAGCTTGCAGTACAGGCTCTCAAAGGAGGAGTATGGCTGGATGGTGAGCTTATGGCCCTTTAGTGACATGCATGCAGTGGATGGGGTTGCAGAATAACTCTGACTCCTAATAATCGAATCAACTCAGGAAGATGGCAAAGATACTGCTTTATTAATAATTATCTAAAACAGGGAGTTACAACGGACATCAACAGATGGTCGCTCATCCTCTCAAAGATTTTCTCATAAAAACATCCTTATATACAAAAAATACATCAGAGGTGATGTCATACTATGTGGCAAATAATGAAAAACCTATCAAGGGTTGGGGATTGGTAAGGGGAGACATCTAGATATACTTTCTATAGGAGCTAGTATTGTGATTGGCTGCCAACTGTCAGGTGGACAGTAAATGCCTACCTCTAAAACATGTTGTCTTCAAAACTATTAAGTATACCGTTTATCATTGGTCTCCAAACTATATGGTCCTTTGTTATACGGCCCTCTATAATTGGTTGCCACGCTTGTGACATGGCTGGAACATTCGGTTCACTTAGCAGCACGTAAGCCCAGACCCAGGTGCAAGGAGGCAGACCTGACTTTACCTCCCCACCCAATTAGTCCAACATCTCTCATCACCCATGCCTTCTGCCATGAAGATTGTCTTTGAACTTTGCCCTGCAAAGTATCCTTGTCTCTGAGAATACATGGGAGTGTGGGCACTCACTATCGGTGGTCTAGGACTCCAAGCTCAACTCTATTTCCATCCTTGGCTCATGTGACAGGAGACCACGATTTGGGCCATTTTCCAACATTCAAATGTCTGAAATGAATAAAACTTGGCACCCCTCGTGTTCTTTCTTTGCACCTTAACAAGAGATGATTCATCCTTTGCACGTTCACTGCATTCAAGAATAGATTACTAACCTTGGCTGCTTCAGTTTTGATACCAGGCCAGACAGTCTCGCCATGCGGCTCCACGATTTCAGCTTATTCTTGTTGCGACACAATTCTCGCCTTCTCTCTTCATGGGTCCTGGCTTACTAAATTCATGACACCGATGTCCAGCTTCTGCACGATGGCGGTTTCGCCCGCAGTCTATCTGTACAATTATTGAACTGTTGATTTTTTGCAGTACTTCGCACACGTGCAATCTTCTTGCATATGAAAGGTTACTCGATTCTTAACTTCGTCATTAGTTTCTGTAAGATCCATACAGTCTCACCAGCTAGTGTTCTCGGGACATCACACACGTCTTTTGTGACGTCATTAGCTTCTCTCTTTTTGCTCCTTTTTCATATACCTTCAGGGAGTTCCTCCCTCAGATTGCCGTCTCTTCAGGAATACATTCGATAGGGTTGTCTCAAAGGGTACTTCTTTTGAATACTTGCTGCAGTATTTGTACAACTACTGGTGTCAAACATGGCACAATCTCAGACTTCCAACACATAGGAGGTAGAGGGGCGAATTCCTGAAGAGGCATGTAACTGCTCCTCTACAGTGGGTATGAGGGAAGAAGGGATCCACTCCGGGAAGATCAGGGCAACCCCACAGCCACAGCCTTTAGGGTGAGGCTTAGAGATGATTGTGCAGCCATCAGGGAGAAAGGAGTCAAAAGCAGTGACTGAGCTGGCATTGAACCACGTCTCGGTAAGAGCGAGGATATCAAGTTCAAGGTCTTCGAGGAGGAGGCAGATGTCAGCAGAGTGTTTGATAGCAGAGCGAGCATTAAGCGTGTCTAGATGTATCAGGTCTCTGTCTATAAAGGTTTTCCGATGAGGGATACAGGGGTGTGGTACGCCACTCAGAGGAGGAGGAAGGAAAGAGAGAGAGGAAGAGGGAGTAATTGGTGCAGGAAGGAAGTTGATGAGGGATGGTAGGTGCCGGTTAAAGAGGAGGAGGTTGGGTTGAGGACCCTGAGCCATGATAGTGCCATTTTGATAGACATTAATGATACACTTGGATGATGAGAAGCCCGCCAAGAGTACTTCCCATTCAGTGACACGATTTATGGATGATGATAAGAAAGGATAGAGAGTAGAGATAAGATGAGGTGTCCAGAGATCTGGAGAGGGGACAGAAAAGAGGATATCAGTGACAATCTGTCTGGAAGTTGTGCTGATGTAGGTGTCTGCGATGGGCAGACCAGGGTTAGTGGCCAGGAAGTCTTTTCTAAACATTTTCCTTCCAGACTTAGTGAGAGAGGGAGGATAGGTGACAGTAAATCAGTTAGAATAGATAAGCGAGATGGTGAGTGCCATAGGGGTGGTGAGAGATAAGGATGGAGGATAAGAGGTGAGACTGCATGGCAGGAGCACAACTCACCAGGCGGCCTAGCAGCTGAAAGAGAGAACAGATAGATGCAATAGAAACATGTGGGTACAGAAATTAGTTGTAAAAATACACCTAGGTTCAAAAGTACCAAAAAAATGGGGGTGTGGAGTTGTAAACAAATACCTAGGTTCGAAATTAACAAAAAGCACACAAATGCAGAAAAGAGATGGGGTATACTAAGGCATAGGAAAAACAGCAGAAATTGGCTTAAGGCACAGCTGGTTTCAATATTTGTGAGTTAGTGAATAGGCATCAGGTAGTTCAGAACATCACTGACAGGTACTCTAGAATGGGAGAAGAGAGTTCCAGGTGAGGCACACGTTCGTGGAGTAGCTGGCTGCCTGCTGAGGATCTGTTCCATGAAGGTGAGAAGTGGTGGAGCATGAAGTGTTGCAGGGGGGGAGATGGGAGGCACTCTGAGCCCTCCCAGGCACGGACAGGCATAGGCAGGGGCTTAGAGGTGGGCTTTTGAGAAGGGGGTCTGGCTACCTCCTGTCGGCTCCCTGATAGGGCACAAGAAGGATTCCCTGTCCAATCGTGTTGCGGGACTCGGGACACTGAGCACCAGAGGTATCTTGCTAGTGTAGTGGGGAGGCAGCAGCCATCTTGGAAAGGCCCAGAGGAGTCCATAGTGTTGATGGATGCAGGTTGGAAGCACCATTTCATGTGTGTTAACATGAACATCTGTGTCCATTGTGACGGGTATGGACGGGCACATCTTAGCTGTAAGGGCAGCCCCTTAGTTGCAAAGTATCGATTGAGAGAGTGGTTATTGATAGAAGATAGGGTAGGAGTCTGTAAAGTACATTAGACCTGGTGGGTCGTCTGGGGAGAATGAGTGGCATGTATGGTTGCAAAATGTTTAGATAAAGCGGGATTAATTGAGAGATGAAAGAGGTGGGCCGAGGGGGAAGGGGTTCGTCTATCTTTGCCTTCACTCAGCTGTAGATTTTTCGAGAGAATCTGGTGTGGTTCAATGTCATGCAGCCAGTGTGCACAAAACAGGTGTGGTGTCCCACGAATGGTAGTCTAGAGAGGTAGTTAAGATTATAAGAGTATTCCAATTTCAAGGTTCAAGAGAATATTTTATTGAGGCATTCCTATTACAGATAGCACCTATTCATATTAAGCAGTGAGTAGCTGAGTGTGAATGCTGCTCTCTAGTGGGAGGAAAGGGGATTGCTCTCCCAATATGATGTGTTTGCACAGTGGGCGGGCTCCCTTGAACATTCAGTTGAAACATATTCGATGTGGAGCCGGGTTCAGGTGGATATCTGTTGCATAGCTTTTCGGTGGTTGATGTTTTGTTTCCTATTGTTCAAGTTGGTTGGTAGGAGAGTCAAGTCTTGAGCTGTTTCCTTAATGTCATGTGGTTCAGTTCCAAGTGGAGCTGTTTATGTAGGGTGCTCTAGAGTTTTGTTGCCGGGAAGGAAAATTAGGATCCCCTTGTTGTTTCTTATTGCAGTTCAGACTAGGGCTAGTGCAGCGTTGCTGAACCTTAGTGTGCTGGAACTTCCTTCTGAAGGAGATGGGCCCCCCTTCCATTGTAAAAATGATGCACGATTCCCAAGAATTTTAAATGTGTCATTTTCTTGATGGGCGGCCAATGGAGAATATGTATTGTTGTCAAGATACGTTCCAATCTCTTCTTTCTGAGGAGCAGTCTCGCCCCTGCACTATGGTCTCTTCATAGTTCCTCATCAGGTAGTCGGGGAGTCTGAGATAGAAGCTGTTAGCATAGTCTAGTCTGGATGCACTAGTGAAGTGTTGGCCATGGTTCTGAGGGTACATGTTAGGTAATGTAAGGTGTGGCATAGTCTCACATGATGATCTCTGTATGAGACTAGCATCATGGCCAGGGAGGGGCCTGTTTGACAGTGCCTGGATAGAAGAGAGACTGTGCATTATTTGCACCAGGGATCTTAGAAGGAGATACTCAATCTCCTCTAAAGACATACAGTGAAAGAGACAAGGGGCCGGCGTATGCAATGGCGTGAGCCCTAAACAGCAGGCCAGGAGCGCTCTAAAACCATAGAAAATGGGGAAGGATCTGAGCTTTACTGGACTAAGAGTAGCGGAAAATGTACAGACATGGGAGGGGAAGGAGAGTGGAGTGTATGGTCAGAACAGAAGTGGGTATGGTCAGGGACGTGTTGTCTTGACCGGGAAGGGATTCAGTGATCATGTATTGTAAAGGGCCTAGGAGGCGGCCATCTTAATCTAGAGAACAAGGAGAGAAAAGGTGAGGGGGAAAATGGCCACGATCGGGGTGTGCAAGGTGGGTAGCAGTGTAGTACGAAGGGTGGGGGAGGGTAGGGTAGGGTGGACAGAGCATGGAAAGTGTGGGGTAAGGGAAAGGATGACATAGGAGTAAGGGGACAGGGTTATCAGGACATGGGAGATAAAGGGAAGGATTGGGTGATCAAGAGGAAGACAGGGCAAGGGAATACACGGTTCCATGTGAAAATAACAAATGAAACAATAACAAAAACGTTATTAACTAATTAAAAATAATGAAAACATATTTGTTTTTTGGGTTTTGCAAACGGTGAGGGGAAGATGGCAAGGCTGTGGCTGGACAAGGTGGAGAGCAGTGTAGTACGAAGGGTTGGGGAGGGCAGGGTGGTCACGGCATGGAGAGTGTGGGGCAAGAGGAAGGATGACATAGGAGAAAGGGGACAGGGTTATCAGAATATGGGAGGTAAAGGGTGATCAAGAGGAAGACAGGGTAAGGGTATACAGGGTTCCATGTGATAATAACGAATGAAACAATAACGTAAACTTTATTAACCAATTAAAAATAATGAAAAACTATTCGTTTTTTGGTTTTTCAATTTGGGGGTGTCCTCCTCCCCACCGCCCCTGTTTCCCTTGCTTTATTACCCCATGCCAACCCCCTCCCCACCCATTTTAACCCCTTACCCCACCCCCATATATATATGCTTACCAGAAAATGTGATATGTTTTCGTTATTTTTAGTTCATTATTAAAGTGATTCGTTTTTTTCAATTCGTTAAAATCACTGTATACTAAATACACAGGGAGGCTCAGACAGAGGGTGAGATGTGGAGGCCAGAGAGGTCAGGGTGGTGGGAGAGAGAAGATCTGTACTGGGAGGGGGGCAGGCAATGCGTCACGGTGGGGTAGTGTAAGGATAGGCGTATCGAGAAGGGGGGCGCATTTGGGGCCAGAGTGGCGAAAGATGGCTAAGAGTGAGCACAGGAAAGTGTGGGTGCAGACGAGGGAGGGCAGAGCAGTCATGTTGGGAAGACCAGGCTTACGGGACAGTTTCGAGTGAAGACGTTGTGTTCCAGGCGGAGGCGTTGATGGTAAGATGTTCTTGATGGGATTTTCATGAATGGGAATAATACAGCGGTCTATATAGGAACGGGTTAATGGGAAGTCACCGTGGTCCAGACAGGGAGATTCATGAGGTAAAGCCCAAGGGTAGCCCAAAAGGGAAATACATGGAGAACCAGTGGCGATCGAATGGTGGGGGACATTAGGAGGGACCCCTCTGTGAGCTGGACCAGAATATGATGTACATGATGTTCCCGACAGATAAAGGGATGAGGGCGAAGACCGGGAAGACCAAATGAGGAGGGGATGAGGAGGCCGACTGGGTGGTCCAGATGGGGAGGGAGATGAGTGGGTAGATATGGGTCAAGCCATTGTGGGGGCAAATTAGTGAGGGTTATAGTGACTCCTCCCTGATGGGAAGGAAGGGTCCTGGGATGCTTGGCAGGAAAGCTCATCCATCCTGTTGAATTGAAGTGCTCGCTGACCTGCGACTGCAGCCAGCGCATGCACACTGCCAGCCCTGCTCCCTCCGGAGCACAGGCAGCACATCTACCGCCATTTTGGCAGAGGAAACATGCAAATGTTGGATCACGTTCTTGAGAAGGAACGCTGTTGGCTGAGTTCTTAAGTGTGGGATTTAGGGACGGGACGCCGTTCGTGGATCCTGTTTGTGGAAGGATGTGGTGGATCTGGGAAGAGTTATTAATATGTGGGTTCATAGCGCCGGGCCGCCCCAGGCTCCTTGTACAGCACAGACACCGCTCAAGATCACGTCTCAGCCGCGAAGCGCAACATTAGACGAGGCCCAGAAAACCCTCCTTTCTCCGGACCACTCCAACCCAAGACATCCCTCCTGGCAGCAGTATTTCAATTAGGGTGCAACCCCAGCCCCCAGTGGATACCCTGTGTGTACTAGATGTAACGATGGACACTTTCTTCGATAGAATGGAGATCCCACCATCATAGTTGCTAATATAGGAAACCATCCTTCATATTAGATAATCAAGGTATTTACACAATCTCTAGTATAGGGACACCCTCTTCATATACTCATATTATCCATCACACCTTCATAACAGGTACTAATATAGGAGCCCCAGCCTTCCTACTACCTAATATATCTGAACTTTCAGGCTTTTTGCTATAGAATCTGCACCGCCAAATTTGCTAATATCTGACCTGGCCTGCATGCCCCAAATGCAGACACCACATCCTCATACTAATACAGGGAAGTCACCCCCATACTGCAAATATTGGCTGTCCAAATGCCTGTCAGGTGGTAGCTGAACACGCTCATCATGCTAGCTTATAAAGGGGACCCCACCTTTACAATGTCTAAGATAAGGACACCACCTTCGTACCCGCTCTTAGAGTAAGCACCCCATCCTACCAGCCACTATACGGACAACCCCACCCTCATGACATATGCCATAGGGTCCATTCAATTTAATCATTTAATACATGGTGCCAGTTTTTTACTGTACAATCTATATAATATCTCCTGTAGGCACCCTGAACTCTATACCAACTAATATAGAGAACCTATTTTATTTTATAACAGCTAGAAGAGGGCACCCCTTAATACTCGACAAGATGAGCACCTCCTTTTCGTAACACACGTTTCTCGAGCTTGTATATCTGCTTAGATTCACATCATGTGCTGTTTCTAAGTCAGGAGTGGTTTGCTGCTTCCATGGCACTAAGTGTTTGGTTTTCTGTTTCTTCCAGGGGGTGATAGCCGAGCTGAGAGTGAAGGGGGACCCCCGGACAGCAGAGCTGCAGTGTGAGGATGAGGAAGATGACTCTGATGTGGTGAGTAGAAAGCAGTTTGCCGTCCCCTAGAATACATATCATAGCGCACGCGCACCGACCCTCATCACTCCCACACGCCCAAGACCAATGCACTCTCTCGAGTGCACTGCGGCACCCCTTCTGCAAAAACCACAGCACTAGAGCGCAACCGCTGCACTGCTCCGGCCTCATCTATTTGTTCTACTTCTGCAGATATCTGGAGATTTTGGAAGTGGTCTGCCTGAGGAGCCCAAGCCAGTGAGGAAGGTCACCATTGAGAAGGTGAGTGCAGCGGGTACACATACATGGGAAGCCCAGAGCGTTAGCTCCCTTCGCGCTCAGTGAATGCTCGGGGTCACCTGCCATGGGTGCTAAACCGCAAGATTGCCAGGGGACACCCTCGCACAGAATGGTGGGGGTTATACTGATGTAGGCAATGGATTTGAGGCCCTGCGGATTGATGGCACGCACACACTTGCAGGGTATGGATATGACCGGTGTGGATTGGCTGGAGGAAGACACTCTCATAGCAGGGGTATAAATATTACACGTGAGAAATAGCAGGTGACATGGCCCCATAGAGCCGGGATATGAGCCCCTAGGATTGACCGGAGGCACACACTCTAAAGGGCATGGTCATTGACAGTGGGCACACTCACACAGGTCTTGGAAATTGACAGAGGGGGCACTCTCACAGGGCTTTGATAGTCACAGAGGGCACACTCTCATAGAGCTTGGATATTGACAGAGGGAACACTCACAGGGCTTTGATACTGACAGAGAGCGCACTCTCAAAATGATTGGATATTGACAAGGGGTACACTCTCACAGTTCTTGGATATTGACAGCGGGCGCTCTGTCACGGGCTTGGATATTGCACCTGGCAGCCTGAAGGTTGACAGGGGCACTTTCCCTTGGCTTCTGGATTTAGGGTCATGAGCATTGACAGGAGACACAGACTTGCATGGCACAGACGTTACACCCGTGAGATGGCAGCTGGAGCACTCTTACGTAACACGGCACGTGAATGTGATGATCAGCAGAATGGGCACGCTTCACATGGCATGCCTCTCACACTGAATGGTGTCAATGCCTGCACATTTAAATGGCATGGATCGGGTACCCTCAGGATTTCAAGGGGGCATATACTCACATGTCATGAATATAACCCCTGCGTGTTCAACAAGGACACAGCCGCACTTGGCAACGCAATTACACTGTGAGCATACTCAGCATACTCAGTGGCGTGCACTGTGATAGGGCATGAATATTACACTGGGGAATTGGCACAGGGCAACCTTCTCCTTGATAACCCAACCTGACAGGTTGCAGGAGACACCCCACAAAGTATGAACGTTGCACCTTTTATGGAGCCCCTGACTTTCTCCTAATCACCCCACCAATGATTTTGGGAATCTGGTGTGTTACAGGCCTTCCTTGTAACACTTGACGTGAACTCAGACTTCCCTCTTTCTAAGGAAGTTAACATGTGTACACATTACAGTTGGATATTATAGTTGCATATGTATGTATGTATGTATGTATGTATATAATGTACATAGCTAACAGGCAATGGAGGGGGACTATGGTTCTGAAGCCTGAGGCCAGCATGAAGGTATTCATCTTGGACAGGGGTTGACCTGGTACCTACAGTTTTTGGTTTCATGAGATGTGAGCCCTGTAAAGGGGTCGGCATGGATGGTAAGTCCAAGTGATATGGCACCGGGTGCCAGCTGGGCAGTCTCTTCGTGAAGCTTAATTTTTGTCAGCTAACTTCTGTCTTGGGTGCGCTGAGCTGAATTCCAGAGAAAGATGCATTTAGTTTTCTGGGGTGCAGTGGCACTTCACACCCATAGATAGGGGGCAGACATTCGGGTGCATGTTGTCGACAGGCGCGCTGGTGAATCTTGATGTCCTGGTGGCTAGGAATTGCCCCCTTGGTTCCATATACACACTGGAGGTAACTGGGGAGGGGATGGGACTAGGTAAGGCATGGGATGCTGTAGGGATCTGCTGGATCCCACTTGGACGAGCGGTTGCCTCTTTGGTAGGTGGGACACCCATCATTGCGGTTGGAACACATGCGGGTAGACCAGGATTTCGAGGAGTGATTTGTGCTCGACTGCTTGCAAAATCTATCACGCAAAATGCTCTTGATGAAAGTGCTACACAAAGGCCACCACCTTTCTGCAGAAAGCACTTTAGAAACACTGTTCATGGAAGTGCTCCTTGAGACAACACATTGTCCTACGGGGCCCTTTGGTGGAGCAGCTGAGTGAGTGTAAACAGTGTCACATGACGAGTTGTTGTTGGAAATGCTACACTAGCCCTCAGATATATATATGTATAAGTGCACCTATGAGCAAATGGGGCATTTTATTTGATCAAGCTTCTGTATGAGAGTAAACACGATCATATGAATTGCTTTGACCACCACATTAATGCCCACATTATGTACGACATTATGTCTAATTGAAGGGAGTACTTTGAAAGTGCTCTAATTGAAGGGAGTACTTTGAAAGTGCTCCCATTTTCATGTGGTTGTCTTTTGAAGGGTGATCTATAGAACTGCCCCCGTTACCATACGAGCGATTTCGGTTGCAAGTGCTGCAAGAGTGCACACACCATATCAAACACTTAAGATAGAAATGCTAGGCCAGTGCTTGCATGAGTTGCTGCATTCTTTCTATGTAAATGCAATGGGCTACTGGTAGCCGTTGTATTTCTGTGGATACATTTTCCTTATTTCTCTCACCATCAGGGATGGACACGTCACACCTTCACAACTACCCGTGCATCGTCACGTCCGTACTGACCTAGCCTGGGCAATACATGTAGCGTACTGTGCTGACTGAGGCCTGAAGGAGGAGCAGGTGACGTGGGCAAGGGCCACCTGCCCCAAACAAGCAATACATCATGAGGCCCAGCAAACATGTACTTTGGGTCACCCAGCGTGGTCTCAGGTGGTCTTCTTTGCATCCAGTCTTCATACTGCAAATACAACTCCATATGGTTCAGTTTCTAAGGAAACTGTTGTCTGTAAACAAATCTGTTTCTGACTCTGGTTATAAGCAATTAAATTAGAGAGTCAATCACTTTCATTCTGAGAATAAATGACCCAGGTCCAGTGTGCTTAATAACTCTTAAGTGCTCATGTAGGGCTTCGGCTCCCCTGGTCTCGGCCTGTCCCTTGATAATCTGGACCCTTTAACGCTATGCAAGGAAAGGCTAATTGTATGCACATATTTCCTAGAGAGGCACCAGTCTTCTCACACGAAAGAATGTGTCACTTTAAATGTGCGTATCGGTTTATAGTCATAATATCGAAAAAATAATGTCGAATTACAAAAATGTCGAAAAAAAATGTCGAATTCAAAAATGTCGAAAACACATACATATAATAGAAAAAGTCATTAATTCGAAAATAAAATGTCGAAAAAAAATCGAAAAACCAATGTTACAATAACTATGTAAAATGTCACACATACTAACGTTTTTTATTGGGGGGGGTCCCTCCCCAAACCCCCCATCCCAAACCCCTACCCCAACCCTCCACTCCTCCCCATCCCCCCAACACCCCCCATGGATATACCTTTAATTTTTTTTAAAAAGTATTTAATAAAACATTAATTAAATAATTAATTATTAAAAAACCCCATCCCAAACCCCTACCCCAACCCCCCCCTCCTCCCCATCCCCCCCACTCACCATGGATATACCTTTAACCATTTAAAAAAATTATGTTTTATAAAATATAATTAATTAATTATTTATTTAAACATTAATTCGAAAAAAAATCGAAAAAAATTCGACATTTTTGTAATTTGACATTTTTATTTTCGACTAAATATTTTCGACATTTTGACTTTCGACATTATTGTATTCGACATTATGACGGGACACCGTGCGTATCCTGGCCAAGGACCGACCTCAAGGAGTTAAAGTTATCACTGACATCTTCAGCCGCGGTGAAACACCCAGTACACATGAGAAAGTGGAGAAGGACATATAGCAGAATGTTATACTACTTGATGGTTTGCATAAAATCAAAGAGCATGTTGGGAACACAAGAACTGACACACATGTTATTTATGACATTTTTGCGAAAGTGATTCAAGCATGCAACCCTTATGAACACATAATACATACTGGCCGGTCGGCTTATTTCCTTTATAACTCCCTACTAGACAAGTGACGGCAAGCTATGAGTCTTATATTCACAATTGGAAAGAGCTAGTCATTGAGAATCATGTGCCGACTGTCCTGCATTAGCAGCCAGATGCCTGCACACCAGGGCTCAAGTCGAGGGTACACGTGGGTGGAAAGAGTCCCCCCAGTTTTTTCAGAAGTCCCCCCACTTTTGTCGAGGGAACCTGGATATGCTAATTTCTGGTGACACCACATTCAATTGGTATGTCAGTAAGTCCCCCACTTTTTTTTACGACTTGGCCCCTGCTTCACACTCAGTGCATCTACTCACAGACTCTTGTCTAAAATCGCTATGGGGACAGAGAGAGCCCTTCTTGCACCCTGGCGCAAGGACAGGTTTTGAAGACTGCTGGGGCTCTGCCCTGGTAAAGACCCACACGTCCTGGCACAGTCTGGCCATTTCCTGTTAAATCCTTTCTGTAGGGAATTGGGCTTGCTTTTCTCCCACGACTCTCACCTATATTTTAAAGTCCCAGTGTTAAGGGTCTTCTGCCCCGCTCAGTCTGGGCACGGGCACATTGGGCATCTCGGCCATGAATTCCTCATTGTGCCCTTGCCTCCATTGAGCACTGCAATGAATGGCTCTGCAGTCACAGGAGTGCACGGGCCCTCGTGGGTGTGGCCAATTCTTATAGGATGGCTTTTAAATGACCCAAGTAGTGACTAGTGGATGTGCGGCTCAGTGGTTTGCTCGTCAACAAAATGGAGGTGTTTCCTGTGACTGTAGCGTCTCTCCGATTGGTTGAGGAGCCCCGCTCCTGCATCTTCACCCACACTCAGTCTGTGTGGGGTGGCGACAATGGACCATGCGGAGGAAGTCAACGCGCTCTGGATTGATGGAGTGTTGCTTTTCTCGCCCCCATGTTTTGTAGATCACTACAGCTCCTGCCAAGCTCCCGGAACAACAACCTGTGACATCCCCACCTATCGCTGTGAAGCCCCTGCAGCCCCCTGCAACTACCAGCACGCTGAAAGTTATAGAGGCGAAAAAGGAGCAGTCTGTTATTGTGTCTTCAGGTAAGAGGCGCTCTAGCGGTCATTGAGAAGACTGTCAGTCACTAGACGCCCTATGGGTGCAGTACAGGCAATGTGACAGTCTCTAGTGTCTTTGAGTGATGTGACAGAAGGTGTAGATTTCACTTGAGACCTTACAGTAACTCTTGCCTGTGTGATGTGATGGTTCGCATTTACTATGTGATGGGAAATAAGTTACTGGTGCCCGCGTCTGATCTGGCAGCTTGCTGTGGCACTGTTATGGACTGCTTGCTTGATGCAACAGTTCATATTGAGTGTAACCTGACAGCCTCGGGAGTAGGAGTTATCTAACAGTCTCCAAAGGGTTTAGGAGCACAGGGAAATGGGGAGCTTGGAGGGCCCCCATCCCAAAATTTAAAGAAATTATATGTGTTCCATAAACAAGATTTGGTTAAAAAGTATTCTCTGAAATTTCAATTTGGTAACATGACATGGATCCATTGTTGATTACTTATAATTTGATAGTGTGTTAACTGTACGTGTGGTGTGGGGCTCTGTATCCTGCATTTAATTATAATTGCCTACATAGCGCACACCACTAAATGAATTGCGGCTAGGCACTCAAGTGATCAAGGGTGGAGGGATCAGCGAGAGTGAAGCATGAGGGTGAGGGGGGGAGGAGGAATTTCAGAACACAATTTTAGGGGGCACATCATTTTCTGAACAGATCTTGAGGGAGCGAGGGGACAGGGTAGCAGAGGATTAACATGAGAAGAGTGGCTTTCTGCACCAAAGGGTGGAGTTAGCCTGTTGAATCTGGAAAGTCAGTCCCAGAGGGTGGGAGGAGCAACCGAGAGTCTTCAGTCACCTCTACTGGAGTCCGTTGTGGTGGGAAGGTTTAGAAGAACATAGTTTGAGGAGCAGGAGTCCTTTTGCAGGATGTCTGGCAGGGTCTTATCTTGAAAGCATGTTGGAGCTGAGTTGTGGAGATACGTGCAGGGAATGCAGAGAATTTGGAATGTGTGGGTTTCTTTGCAGGTGCCCAATAGAGGTCTTTTAGAAAAATGGCCCTAGAGCCTCTTCTTAGAAAGTATGCAGGGAGTCGTCTGGCTACCTTTGAATGGGTTGGAGGCTTATGACCTGAAAATCAGGATGCTTGTAGCGCTGTAGGGAACACATGTGTGCCGGGACCGTCAATGGCAGTCTCTGAACGTTTTTCAGGTCAGATGCCTTTTTCTTCCCATATGCCACATCGGGATGAAATTCCCATGGAAAGGACCAAAGCTGTAGGATTGGTTGGAGGAGTACAGGAAAAGTACAGGAATCTGGCCGGTCCTTAGTTCCCCTGCCTTTCTTATAGCACAGCATAAATAAAGCACTAGTGTTGTGCGACATGTCCAGTATGGTGGCCGGCCTTACAATGAATGCCTATGGATTCTGCGTGTTTTTTGCCTGTGGAAAACGCCTTTGTAAACCGACGTTACAATGAATCCCTATGGATACTGCTCGCTTTTCACCTGTAGGAAATGGATTCAAGTCTCTTCACCTCCCTCAGAATTAAATGCAGGCTGCGACGCTGGCTGCTTTCCTGCATGGAGCCAGGGTCCGCATCAGACTGTATTTTAGTCTCTGTGCCCCTGATCCATCCAAGAAAATCCCTCAAAATGATCGGGAATGCGAGGTACTGGCTAGAGTTTGCCTCCACCTGTTAACTAAATTCTGGGTCATTTAGCACCCCATCAACTCATCACCCAAGGCACAACCTGTACCCATTGTAACTATGTCTCCTTACAAGTAACAGTGCCACAATGCCCCTGGGCTGCCTGCGCGCTATATACATGTAATTAATGAATAAATAAATAAATCATCCAGTCCAGACACCCCAATCTGGGCGTGAATCAAAACCTTTGCACCCCTGCAAATTCCGTTTTTTACGATTTTAGCACCAGTGCAAAAATTGGTCTCCTTCAAAATTCCGCCACTTTCAATGCATGTGTGCACCAGAGCATTGGTTACCCCTAGTCCTACACATTGCCTGGATACAAAACTGCATTGAAAGAACATGTATTTTGCACTAGGGCATGCAAACTTGCATTTATAAAAGGTTTTTGTAATAAGGGCCCTGGGCTGTTAGGCCGGGCCTGCAGAGTATTTGGGAACTAGAAGCGGTCCCCAGTTGGGCGTATACAATTATTGGGGTGACTTGGTCTGACATAGCACAGTCCCTCTGGGGACTATGGACGTGTAATAATATTCCCCACTAAGGCTGAAGTTGGTAAGGCGTTTTCGTTTTTTGATTTAATGATTTACTTCATGTATAGAGCCGCAGCAACCCGTAGGCATTGAGGCGCTGAAAGTGCAGTGCATAGAATAAAGTATACGGGGTGTAGTCATGTGCAGAGAGCCTCTGTTGGTTTTAGATCAGCTGGGACAAAGATCCAGTGCCAATGTTCAGTCTTTTTTAAATGGACCTCTAAGCCACTATGCAGCTGTTTCCCCATGGTATCATGTGTTCAGTTATCATTTCATTGAGCTGGCTTGTTACTACTCACACCTCAAGCTGCATTACTCACAGAGGATGTTAGTTGTATAAGAGGGGCCCACACGGGTCTGTGACTGTTTAGCAACTTTTGAGTGAGGGCTGCCCGGGCATGTAAAGTAACTTGTAAAGTGCTCCTGTTTTTAGATGGCATACCGTGGGCTGATGGCGCCCTCTTGTGCTTAGAAAGGGATTTCTGGGTTAAGAAAAGTTGGTGTCCTGTGATAAAGTCGCCTGAGAAATGGCCGCCCTGGGGCAATATTTCCCCAAAAATGCACCCTCGGGAAAATCAAACTCTTTCCCCAAATATTCGAAGATTGCAGTTTATAATATAAAATTATACTCTTCCTAGAATATTTGGCGGAAAAGGTTTTTAGGGGTCAGGAAAAAAAAGTCGCCAACCTGCTGACTTTTTCCAGGCGACATTATCACATGGAATAGAAAGGTTTTAAGGTTTTGAGTACACATGTAACATCTTTATGAACCTTTTGCATATAGAAAATGTGATGTAGTGGAGGGTTCACTTAGAGATCAGGGCTGGGACAGGTCACAGGGTCATCAATGATATAATCGATGCAACAATCAACAGTGGAAAAACACAAGGCAAAAAATATTGGGTTGTTGTTTCATCGTCTGCAAATTACATTGTCCTTGTTGTTTCTGCCCAGCACCAAAGGGGTTGTTGTCTGGTGGCGAGGTGTTGGCACGTGGGAGGGCAAAAGGAAGCAAAGTGTATGGGAGTCCCTCCACTCTGAATTAGAGCTAGCTTGTTAATTCTGTCATGGGGGTAGGGGTTGTCTGGTGGTGGGGCAGTAGTAAGGGGGAGGTGTGAGTGCAAAGGAGATTATGGGGGCACGGGTGTTCTCCCTAATCCCCAAATTAGATCCAACCTAAACTTATATGTGGCGGGTGTTGACAGAGACGTTTTTATGGGAGGGCAGAAGGGGCACTTGCCCACGCCCCCACCTTGGAGGGGGCCCCACAAGGCTGCCTGATCTAAAGAAGTAAGATTCCTTTGTTCACCAGACTTAAATAGCACACATCGGGATATTTTATGGCATGGTGCTGAGGCTCTAAACCTATTGCCTGTCTGTTTTGGCAAGTAAATTCTGCCTCGATCAATTCATCATGTAATTATTTCCGTGTTCACTGTGGTATATTGGGAATTATGTTGATCATGTGCTAAAGCCAATTATGAAATGCATATTGGTAAATTGAGTGCCATAATGGGTCAGATGTTAGCTCAGTGTGTTAAGCTCTCATTGCAGAGATGTGTGTTCCTATGCTATATTAAACTAGCACACTCCCGTAAGGCTGGCTGAGCCTTTCCTTTGTCTGAAGTTTATAAGCCTACCTGCATATGTACTTGGTCTTGCAGCACAACAGGTGCTATTATCAGCAATGTATCTGCACCAGATAGGGGTTGCTATAAAAACTAACGTCATCCTTATGGTGAAGGGCTAGAAATTGGTCTGTTCAGATGGGGTGTTGTAAAACCTAGGTAATCACCTCCAAAGGTGAGCATAAACTGTTAGTCCAAGATGTTAGTGGAAGAGGTGGTAGACAGAAGGGAGCGGACCAGGTGGTGCAGGACTCAGGCAAGCATATTTGAAAGTATGCTCCTTTGACACAAAAAAAATCGCTTTGCATTTTTTTTAAAGTCAAAAGTTTTTCTGCACGTTTATAAATGGCAATTTCCCAAGCCATTGTTTTGGAAGTATGTAAAGATTTAAAATACAATAGACCAACCCAGATTAAATCTGTTAAATCACACTGATTGGTATACTGGTACTTATATACTTCTTTTGATGATGGAGAGAATGAAGCTAGTATCATTCTGTGTTAAACCATTCTATAATATTTTGTTTTTAAAAATTGTCATGTTTGATAATGTGATTAGTGTACTTTCCAAGTCAGTTTTTATAAAATGAGATTATTTTAGTTCATGGTAAGAACTGGTAATGAATGTGTTCAAATGCAGAAATTGCAGAGTTGGCACCAACACCAGATTCACCCCTTACCTAGTGTGTGAAATGCTGGGCATCTAATTAATTTAATCTTGCATTACCTCGCCTTTCGAAATTACCAGTCCCTAAACCTTTCAAAATTGTCAGCCCTTCAGAGAGATTTCCTTCTCAGGGTATGATCTTCAAAGCAGCCTCTTTCATGGTTTTATTGGCTATAGTGTTGCTTTCACTATAATAGTGAGCATCGATATATTGCACACCACATGCACTTAAGTCTTTTGATCTCTAATGACAACACTATTTGAAAACCATGTCCCACCTATAATCTCATTCTGTCTGGCTACAGACACCTTCCTGGTATCTTCTAATCTGCATCCACTATCCATGCTGTCATATGTGCAGCTTTCTCCTTCCTACCAATTGGTCTCCTCTATCCATGCTTGAGCATGCGTGCGTTCCGTGAGGCAGCAAATGTGAGTTCTCTGTCTAGTTTAGGCTACATGTACCTTTTACATACAGTCCTGGATCAATAGTACAGGCTGCATACCTTCCCGGATGATATTGATAAAAAGTCTCCTGTATCTATGCTAGAACAGAAGAAACCCCTTCATAGACTGATAATGTTGGCCTTCAAACGGTACTTGTTTATCCTTCTCAGTAGATCAGGAATGTAGAGGGTAAGGGGGATTTACAATTTTCCGGCGCCTAACTTTGCAGTCTGCCAGGGCTGTAATCTCCCGGTGTTACCGGAAACTCAGGCGACGGTAAATCATTACGGGTCTCGCGGCAACCAACCAGTATCACCAGCACGGTTGCCGCCAGACCCGTAATGAGGCCCAATGTTTCTTTTTGTTGCTTCGGAAGAGCAATGGTGATTTTTATAGCAATATTTGTTCGCCTCCATTTCTTGGGAACAGTGGTTTTTCACCAATATTATTACATACAACAGGCGTGCTGTATCCCGCCATCTAATAGTCGGATCTTGAATGGCATAGAAACTTCAACGTTCTTTTAAATGTGTATACCAAATAAGAACATATATGTTATATGATGTCCACCTTAGACATGGGGCCCCCACGCTGTGATGACAGTCATGGTCGGATGCGTTTGGTTTTAAAAGCAAGGCGGAAGTAAAACAAATACAACAGCGCACCTAAGAGAAGTTTCCAAGGCCATTTTCCACACCGAGTCGTGTGACAATGACTATGTGTTTTCTACCAATCTGAACTGTTCCTTAAATGTTCATAGCATGGGATATTGAAAACATTTTGTTAAATTGTTATCGAAGTGTTGAACGATTTGTTCCCAATGAGCACCCTACGGTAAGGCGCAAAGATAATCACGAGCAGTGGTACACGGGTGTGCATGGACAGTGTAGACCGCGTTCGCTCCTGCCAGCAGGTGTCCGCCCTCTACCGTCCCCAATCACTTCGACCTTCATCCACTGCCACCTGCCCCTATCGTATTTGCTCCCCTCAACAATCTCTAAACTGCCCCAATGAGTTCCAATCCCTGCCTTAACTCAGAGCATGGCCCCTCAATCTTCCTGCTGACACCCACTCCGCCCCGCCCTCACTGACTTTGTCCAGAAGGGTGATAGAAATAGAAAAGGGGTTCTGCTTGGAACCCGCAACTTCATATTGTTAAACACTGTATTAAGCTATTATCACCGGGACTAGTGCCATGTGCTAATAGAGTTCAGCACTTGGTTGGCGTGAGGACTCGGGCCTGTTAACAGCCCGAGCCCCAGCCAAGGATCCCGCTTTACTCCACACCATTAGGCGGCCACATTGACAGCGTATGTGCTGCATGCCAGAGTTCTGACAATGTGGCTGATAGTGGCAGCACACACCGACTCAATGCTAAAGACCCTACAGGGCCTGCCAGCAGAGCGGCAGCCCATAGGAAACGTTGCATGTATGTGGGCATGCTAGCCACCCCCAATGCCTTATGAAATGTAGTTCTTAAATTACTCTGGTGACACCCAGGTTTGCTTCGAATTGCTCCTTTCTCTGCACTCCCTCCCATTTCCACACCTCATAAAATGCACACTCATTAAAATCAAATACTTTCCCCAAATATTCTACGTTGGGACTTTATAATATAAAATTGTACCCCTACTAGAATATTTGGGGAAAGTATTTTAGAGATCAGGAAAAAAAAGTCGCCTACCTAGCAACTTTTTCCAGGCGACATTATCACATGGAACCCATATACACCCATCTCACAATACACAACACATCTGTCCCCGTCAGCGGCTGCTTCTTGATGATCCTTACTTGTAAGGCAATCTCTTCATTGTCCCCCCATCCCTTCAAGGACATGGAGCACAAAGGCTCCCCTAGCCATGACATGTAGTTCCCTGCTGACTGCTATCAAAATACAGCAAATTCTAGGATGCACACACTCAACCCCACCATCCAGTACCAATGGATCTAGACCCTCCCTGCTCCAATCCCCAACATGTAGATCACCATGCTGCCCCTTCCTCTTGCCTTTAGCTCACTACTGGTGGCACGTAAAACACTCTATCACACCTGCAATACATGCTATAACACATCTTGCCACAGTCAATATTTCCTTCTTGGCCCCAGCTGCCAATGCAACGAGCACTGTACCACCATGTGCAATTTAATGAAGCTTGCCGCTGCCCCTACTATCAATACATGGGCCCCATTGCCCTCATTGTCACCTTTTACCACACATGTTGCACAGTACCACATTTTACCAATACCTACAGGTGTTTTTCCCTTCTACAACCACACAGGGCGGCTTATCCCCTTACTATCACCTATATCGCCCAACGCCCTCCTACTGCCAGCACACGGGGCAGCATGCCCGCTCTTACACCCGCCTGCCACTTCTTGCTGCCACTAGTAGCCCCACAGCACTCCTTCCCTCACCTATAACTAGGGCTACAGATAAGATCTCAACATGGGGAGTATTGTCCTCCCCGCTTTTTTTGGATTGGGTGTAAAAGGATTTTTAATGAAGTACAAAAGTAGTTCTCATAGACAAACTGGTCAAGAAAAAACACATTTTACTTCTAAAAATATAGGTGTTATTGTTGTAATTCCCATAAACGAAAATTATTCTGTTGCATCAAAAAGATGTTTTTCCTGTGACATTTTCAGCCAAGATAACACAACGGTAGAACTCCGCGGTGTGACCGTTGCTCTGAAAACAACACAGCAATGCATGCTACAACAACTCTAATTGTTTGACAATACCAAACTTTAGACTCACCACTATCGGAGGAAATAGCTTCCCGGTAAAGGCTGCAAAAACCTGGAACTCTCTGCCACAAGACCTGAGAGTGGACTTGCCCTACCTACGCTTCAGAAAAAAATGTCATTCAACTTCTCACTTTGACTGACCTTAGCTGACCTGTGTCACCTACCTCCTACTGCAATTACTCGCATTAATTTGTTACATCTGAAACCCTTATTGACCTTACCTGAACATTGTGTATTCTGTAATTATTTGTGTTCTAGAGACCTTATTGTATTTTATAATGTACGTTATGCTATGTTGTAACCATGTAAGTTTTGCATTTTCTTGCCACTGCGCCCTGCTACCCCTGGGTCTGGCACTCATAAAAAGTGAATAAAACAACCAAACAAACAAGCAAGGGGAGACACATGTCTCTCTGTTATTCCTTTTTTTGTGAGTCCCTAATTTCAGAAGATAAAACTGACAGGCACGCTGCTTATCTCGAGGGCTTCTTGTGACTGACACAGTAGACTGGGCCACCCATTGGCTCCACTTGTAGCTCTTTGCAGCCCCTCCTTCTAACACATGAAGTACCCGGACACAATCCTCTCTGTCAATGCATTTAGTGCTTCACCTCACCGTACCACCAACATGTTATGTCATGTTAACAAGCATTGTAATGTGCCATCACCACCGTAAGTATAACAGGGCCAAGACTTGTCCAGATAGTGGTGTGTTGTGCTCCAGCCTGGGGTAAGCCGGACGGTGGTCTGCGGGGAAAAGAAATAGGGAAAAGGTAAGAGGAAAAGAATAGTGGGGGGTAGAATAGACACAAAGGAGAACCAACAAATGAGCCCTAGAGCAAAACGGCCACTCTTTCTTTGTCCAAGCAGCTATTGCCTGGAACATTTGCCGACTGACTTGTGTAAAAATAGGAATTTGTTTACATTTCAGAAACGACTAAAGACCACCTTGTTTGATTAAATGGCCTTATGATGCCTTGTCTTGTTGTGATTATGCCCTTGGTGTTAATGTGCGCCCTGATGCCTGCGGGCTTTGGCGTGTAATAAACAAAAACAAAGAAAATAGAGGAGTTGCATTAGTGTGAAAGGGGTATGATTCTGGTAACAAAGGTGCAGGAGCACAGCAGTGCCGCTTGCTACCTTATCGCTTTTGTCTCTAACACACTCCCGGAAGTAAAATGTATGACTCCCGTTGCCACTCATTTGTATAAATAATCCTCATCTCCTGACCCCATTTACTAAATCACTCTATCACTCTATTTCAGCTCTGCAAGGAGCACTTTGTCACAGGCCCAATTTAATAAATCGCTCTTCACTCTATTTCACCTCTGCATGGAGCATTTTGTCACAGGCCCAATTTAATAAATCGCTCCTCACTCTATTGCACCTCTGCATGGAGCACTTTGTCACAGGCCCAATTTAATAAATCGCTCTTCACTCTGTTTCACCTCTGCATGGAGCACTTTGTCACAGGCCTAATTTAATAAATCGCTCTTCACTCTGTTTCACCTCTTCATGGAGCACTTTGTCACTGGCTCAATTTAAAAAATCGCTCTTCACTCTGTTTCACCTCTGCATGGAGCACTTTGTCACAGGCCCAATTTAATAAATCACTCTTCGCTCTATTTCACCTCTGCATGGAACACTTTGTCACAGGCCCAATTTAATAAATTGCTCTTCGCTCTATTTCACCTCTGCATGGAGCACTTTGTCACTCAGTGCCCTAAATGTATGGTGCTCCTCGGGGCACTGCTACTGTCGACCACCTATCGCCAACACTCCTAACCACCAGTGCAGGATCTGTGAAAATGAACTGGGTTGTACTCATAAATTCAAGGTGCTCTCGTGATTCTGACCACTATGTATTTCATGAAGGAACTATAGTATTTTATTCTATGCGACAAAAATGGAATCTAACTTAAAATACACTTTTCCTATTTTTCTCCGTCTTGTAAATGAGTCAGGTCCATTTAAAATAGATCAAATACATGTTTAAGCAAATAAAAGTGGGAGTGTGTAATATAACAAGCAGCCGATCTAGCCCACCGCTGTGGGTGGTATTGCTATTAGCACCGAAAGGCTGAGTTCAAAGGTGCCAGTGGCAAGATATAAAAAAAAGAAAAGAACGAAAATGACACCCACAGCGCAAGTTCAGATGGCAGTTGAGCCGGTCATGGAAATAGAAGATGGGCTCTGTACTGAGCCTGTCTTCCATTTCAATGGCTGGCTGGAGGCGGATGCAGAGAAGTGAGGAGGCCGGGGCGGCAGAAAAGGTATGTACAGATATGCACAGCGCAGAGGAATGGAGGAAGGAAAGATTGAAGAGAAAGCAGGGTGATGAGGGTCGTCGCGTGGGCAAGGGGACATGTCAGGGAAACAGAGACTTGTGGGGGTCGAGGGGTGAAGGCCGCTGCCACGGGCTGGAATGGAATGCAGGCTTAGATCAAAGCATTCAGCCCATTTTTCTGACAATGTGATTGGCTGGCACCTTTCCCCAAGGTACTTATAAAAAGCATAAATAGGTGTGCAGAAATGCATATGTAGTAGTTGAGGCATTTCTGTCCAAGATGTTATACCCCTTTGTAAGGCACCAGGCACCTCTAATTTTGGAAGTGCAGCTCTGTAGGTAACGCAGAAGGCTGGCCACTCAGTCCAGCTGGAAGGTAGGCCAAGAAAGACGATTGACAGATGTAATGTGGTAGTGCTGGGACTTAAATGTGCAGAGCTTGTCATACTCGTATCCCTCCCTCCTATATCTGAAAACGACACCTTTCAGTTCCAGCCCTGCCTGGCCCAAAAGGTGAAAAAGGCACACCCGGTGAGAAGGGGGCGCAAGGGATGACTGGGTCTAAAGGAGACAGCGGTGTTGCAGTGGGCCCAGCAGCCGCGGGCGGGAAAGGAGAGAAGGTAAGACTGTTCTTTGGCGAAGCGGCCCTATTCTGTTTGCTTCTGTATGCTTGCGCTTCTCAGGTATAATGGAAAGGGAATATTCTTTCCTTTTCACAAAAGGCCTAGCTAAGTATTTCTTTGTAGATACAAATAAAAGGCACAGATAAATAACTTTCCTTGCTTATTGATTTCACTTGTATGCAGGGATATTGTTGTATAATCACATAGATTCAATTTTAAGGATATAGCTGCATTATCGACTATGATCATGCTGCAAAATTCCCACATTTGTAGCTGGAACGGTCTATGAATGTTCCCAGATTAGCTGTAATGGCTCCACGATATTCCTATAACATTGCCTCAGGATGTTACTGTGTTAGATATGATTGCTAGGTGATAGCACTAGTGCCATCACCATATTATTCTTCAAATTAAAAAAAATGTAATACTCCGAGCCATCCACTAAATGGAAGCCAAAGCAAAGCATGTGATTCTAAGCAGGTATAAGCCACAGAAAGACTATTACTGGGGAAGTATATGCAAACGTAGAATAAGGAAGGCATTTCAGCTAAGAAGCCAACATGCAAGGTGCCCACCCAGTAGCCAATCCTGAAGTTATCCTCCAGTTCAGAACCAATGAGCAATGCATTGGGCGTATTTAAAAAAGCTGAAAAGCATTTATTTGCTCCAAAAGTTGTTTTTATCATACAGAGATATAGCCAAAGATTCCCTTCATTTTACAGTAGGATTCTCTTATAGGTTCATACGATTTGCATGTTTCTGCCATCTAGTGGCTGGTTCTAGAATTGCGCACAAAGTTTTAAAAGAAAACCTTAATGTGCCTCAGTGAAGTGTCTGAACCATACCTTGTGTGTAGTTCACAGAAACCCCAGAATCTTGTCACCAGTTATTATCAAGGGCTAGTCATAAGTTACCTATAATTAGCCAGGCTCTCATCTCTGCATTATCACTTACAGTCCCACAGGGATATTCGTGAATGTGTGACTGCAGTCACGCAGGTGTAGTCTACTCACCCAAGAATATATCATGATGGTTCTGACAGATGTAGCCCAGACTTGAACATGCATTGTCAACATTTGTGTCCATTTGACTGATTCACAAACTATTGCCTTTCACAGGGTGAAAAAGGGGAGCCTGGAATTAAGGTGAGTTTAAGGATGCATGCACCTATGGGTACTGGCAGGGTCAATGAGTCTCTCTTCATGTGTAGGGATTGACAGAGGATGTGTTACATATGATGGAGAATCTTAATACCCAAATTGTCATTTGACGATGAGGCAGCCTGTGTGTGATGACGGAGTCATTTGTGAAAGAAATATGTCCATATGTAGGAGTAATAAGGTATAGCTTGTGTGTTGGGACTGTGGTGGTGATAAGTCATGTTGTTTGGGAATTTATGATGGCAGCGGATGATAATGGATCATGGACAGTGTGTGATTGTGTGTTTGTGTTAGGCTCTTTTTAGAGGTGGGTTTGTGTCTTAACATTGCAGCCATTGGCAAGAGATGATCAGAATGTTGGCTGTGTCTGCTGGGGGTGTGTTTGTGGAATATGTGGCTGGGACTGCACTCATCGACTATGAATGATAAGGAGCTGCTGTGTTCCGGTGCTGTGCATGGCAGGGATTCTTTATTCTAATGCAATAATGCACAATGGCATTCTCAGAGGTCGCGCGGTAGGGGCTGCAGATACCAGGGCATATAACATTGCACCCATTATATGATCATGAGGTTGCCTGTGTGTGTTGTTGATGGGTGGGGGGCTTGCATGCTTGGCATTGTACCCACTTTCTAGGGATAATGGTGAGCATGATGTCTAAGTCTGTGTGATTGAATTGTGAACAAATGCCTGTGTATGTTGGGGATGCATGGGGGCTTGTGTGATTAGAACCGCACCTATTGTGATAGGATGATGGAGAGATTATGTGTGATGATAGTGCATCAATAATCAGTGAGGTTGGGAAGGGGGATTGGGGGGTCGGAGGGGTGTGTGTGTGTGGTGTGTGTGTGGTGTATGTGTGTGTGTGTGTATGTGTGTATGTGTGTATGTGTGTGTGTGTGTATGTATGTGTGTATGTGTGTATGTGTGTATGTGTGTGTGTGTGCATATGCAGTGCATTCAGTCACTTTTGTTTTGATATCGTTCTTTAGGGTAGTGCTGGCTTTGGCTATCCAGGGGCAAAAGGACAAAAAGGCGAACTGGGTCTTCCAGGCCCTGCAGGCCCCCCTGGGACTTCTGCCACTCTGGTGCGTAAAGAAGACGGCTCTGTTGTGGAGCAGGTGACAGGCCCCCGAGGACCGCCTGGCCCCCCAGGAGCTGATGGGAAGGAAGGCGCCCCCGGGAAAGATGGAGAACCAGTGAGTTATTGCAGAATTGTCACTAACACCCACTCTGTGCAACACAGGACACAAGTGAAGGGTACACGCGGGTGGACAGGGTCTGCCCACTTAGACGGTGGGCACCATCTCCTTGTGTGTTTTAAAGGAATACAAAAAAATCATAATTGGCTGACTCCACTTGAACTAAATAGAGCTGCAGCTGGGATATGATTCCTGGTCGCGCGGCTGTGAGGCTAGAGACCTAGCCACAGGACTAAAGGAACATAAGAAATGTCTGATATTGACTTCCTTCCTGTACAACACCTGCTTCCTTACAGATTCTTAGACAGAACAGGTGCACACCTTTTATGCTTGGCCAGCAATGCTATTGGGAATCTGTTCTCTTGACAAATGCTTAATTGTAATGTACACTTTCTCCAGTTGGGAAAGACAAATTGAATGAAATGTGCATATTGTACTTTAGGGTGCCCTATGTACTATCAGGGCATTTACTGAGCGCAGACCTAGCTTTGGGAACTTCCCATGACGTCACTTGCCATTGTGTACGCCCAAGTCCCCTACCTTATTTTTAGGGTTTGAGCCCTGATGGGACATGATTTCAGGGGACCGGGTGAATGGGGGTGGCTACCTACTGTGCATTATCTATCCCCCCACAACCTCCTTGTAGACCTGACCTCAGTCTTTCAAAATCACGCAGACAAAGCATAGGTTGCCTTCTACTTGGAGGGCAATTAGGAAATGGAAGGTGGGTGCCTCTAGAAGGTGGTGAAAGGCAGCCAGCGCAGTCTGAATCAGGCCAAGGAAGAACTCTTGCTGGTTCTGCCCATAAGATCTAGGAGCGCCAGCCCTACTCTTCCCTCTCAGGGCACTCTATACCAGTGCAGAACCAGGTCAAACCACTTGGCATGGTCCTTGAACCATTTCTTTCTTTGGACCTAGAACTGAACCATATGCCCAGCTTTATTATTTGTTACCCAATGGTACTCAGACAGTTAAGAGCACTGCTGAGATGCTCTGTTCCTCCATTGCTTGCACCATTGCAGGTGAAAAATCAGATGGCTGAAACCTTCTCTTCTTGAGAGCCATTTAAAAGACCCTCAAGCACTTAAAGGCAGAGGCGTCGATAGGGAAGGGGGGGGGCTGAAGGGGCTATAGCCCCGGGTCTTTTGGTTGTAACCCTGGATAGAAGCTCAAAAGGCCAGCTAGCCCCAAGTCCCGACAGTCCCGACATTAGCGTAGCCACGGATCTTTTCAAGACCTAGCAACACCCCTGCTTAAAGGGATTGTGAACGCGGCAGCAAGAGCGCCCACAAGCAATGCGCTTTGCGGACCCATTTCTCGACTGCGCAGAAAGCTTCATTGGCTTCCTCCGAGGGCACGTGTAATGTTTAACTCATTCCCATTGGACCACAGGGCGCTGCTTGGCTGGGATCTTTGGTGCTTTAGCAAGGCACTTAAATGGTGGCGTCGATTAAGGGCCACTATGGAGATTTTGTGCTCCAAATGATCTAGGATTTCCGATAGGTTTTTCTTTGTTCTTTTACTCAAACACAGCAATGTCTTGCCCAAGAAACCTTGGCATGTTAAGGTCTTACCTTGTTCAAGGAAAATGGTTTTAAAAAAGACCTTTCTGCCTCCTTGCTCTGGCCATGTTGGTTTTCCTCAGGGTGCTATTGCGCTTCGCCGCGTGACCTCGGGCCATTAGGCACACGACTAGAGTACCAACTCAAATCAAATCCACAAAGTCCTGTTTTCTGATGAGGTATTGTTGGTGGCAATTCTTGTACCGCAGTAAAAGTGGTCCACGCCGGGTAACGACGAAGGAGGGCGCCCTTGGGTTCACAGCGATTTCTTCCTTCAGTTCTTACACCAGAAGCATCCTAAGGGGAAGAGGCCAGTGCACCCACTGGACCAACCTGCCAGGCAGGCACAGAATGGCTACTGCTGCCCTGCAACACTCACGCTTGGCATACGCCCACGGTCCCACACATCATCAGCAAAGTGACATCACACAGCCTGTCAATCACTCAGACACGGCATTCAGGATGCAACACCCTAACCTTCTTTTATACTCCCAACACGCACTCAAGCACATGTCCAATTAATATTAATATCATTGTGTTTTCATACAACACCATTTCACCACCACAGTAGTCTCAAGCATGTACCCTTGCCCGAGGTAAGGTGAACTGAGTCCTGCTCGGAGACATCAGCACCTCAGTCTGCTCAAAGGGATTAAGCGGAAAATAGTGGGATATAAATTAAGGTACTAAGGCCGCGCAGTAAGGAAGAGTTGGGGTTTGAAGAGTAGATAAAGAAAAAAGAGGTGGGGTTGAGGTATAGCAAATGTGAATGTACAGCGTGGGTGCGCGTGGGGCTCGAGATGCGCGCGGGCTATCCTAAGTATAATTGTGGGCAATGTTGACCGGATTACAGCTTCGGAGGACCTCATCTGTTAAAATGTCTCCTTAGATGGGCGGCCCAGAGGCCAGTGACAGAAGCCTATGTACATGGTTCGTTTATGCAAAACAGTTGTGGTGGTGAGAAGAGATGGTCAGGCGAGGATAAGGCTGACAAAAGACCGAGCAAAAGCCTTATATGTGCATGCGTCACACATGTAAAATAATTGCAACCTTTGCAAGATTAAGACGTGAATGGACAGAGGGTTGGAAGTAGACATTGTACAAATCTATCTATAAGATATATGTTTCTATGTTTTTACAAGGACCCAAAAATACCTTTTCGATTAAATACGGAAGACACATTTTTGCTCCTCAAATAACAGTTTCTCTTGTGAGCTTTCTTCACCAACCGTCATGTTGACCTACAGTCACCGCCAACGTTGTCTCAGTTTTCTTTTTTCCCCAGCTCTCTGGAACGGAGCGCTACATATTAATACTAGCTCGGTCATACAGTGCCATCTAGTGGATTTTATATAGATTAACCAGCAAGAGAAAAATCGTGTTCCGCGTGCTAAATAGTTTCCCAAACAGAAGATATGATTACTGTATTATGAATAACTTTTTACGGTGGGACACCTCCGAATTCTACTTCATGCCTCCTTTCCTGCTCCCACAGGCCCCACTCCCATCTCCTTGCCTTTATAATGTAAATGCCAAATAAATTGTTTCCAAGCACAACATTTTTTTAAAATGTTTATATTTACTAAACCCACAGGCGTCAAGGCGCTGTTGGAACATTGCAAGATAAAGCTAAGGAATGCTTAAATAGGGTGCGCAGGATAAGTGCAGATTACAAATATGCCTGCATATGGTTTCATGAGGAAAGAGTAGGGATTAGCGGGGTGCATTTGGAGGGTAGGGTTTTACATATGGTACATAGGATCAAAACAGGTGTCTCTGGAGGATAGCTGAGTGGCAAGGTGCTGGCCTTGGAAGCATGACGACACAGAGCAACACCGGTTCGATCCCCAGGTCTGTGCTTAGAAAACTATGGGTATTAAGCGCGTAATAAATAACCTATCATATCGTATTATTATTATATGCTTCCAAATACATGTTGATCGGCCAGAGAATACAGAGTAAAGATTAAAAACACAAGTGGGTAAGAAGTGCACTAATGTAGTGCCTGGCGTGTCCTCAACAGTGCAAGCGAGTGCAGTAGCAAGGTGCAGGGGTGCAGTAACAGAGTCCGAGGCAAACTCGAGCAACACAGGGATGCTCAGTGAGGCAGGTTAGAGGCGAACAACCAGTAGGAATTTTCGGAACAACCAGTAGGAATGTCCTGATCTTAGGCTCCGGGTAATAAGTTCCAGTTTCTGGCGGCAATGACAGGGAAGCTGGCCCCACCAGATCTGTGCCTGAATTCCGGGATGGTGTGAGAGGGTCGGGTGGGTCTGGCGGTTTGAGGTTTGTTGAATTTATGTGAGAGGTGCCTAGGAGCAGTTTTTGATAGGCATTTGGAGGTGATAGCTAGTGATTTGAAAGTAATCCGTTCCCCGGATGGGTAGCCAGTGTGCGTTTCTTTGG